>NC_086445.1:584964826-585287326 GCF_028390025.1 Pseudophryne corroboree | reverse complement strand
TGCATTCCGGGGATGTAAATCGCTGACAGAGCTGGTAGGGAGCGTTCTGCCCAATGGAGGATGTGACCGACCTCTTGCATGGCGGCCTGACTTCTGGTGCCGACTTGATGGTTGATATAAAAGAGACTGCCGTCGCGTTCTGTCTGGATCCAGACAAGCTTGCCGAGAAGACGAGGGCCCGCTTGGCAAAGAGCTCTGTATATTGCTCGGAGCTCCAGGACATTGATGGATAGAGTCGTCTCTTGAGCCGACCAACGACCCTGGAAGGAGTGGCTGCCCGTGACCACTCCCCTGGCCCCGTAGGCTGGTGTCCGTGGTCAGAATGACCCAGTCCTGGATCAGGAATGGGCGGCCCATTGTGAGATGGGACGACTGAAGCCACCACAGGAGTGACAGGCGAGTGTCCCTGGACAGTGAAATCCGGCTGCACCCGAGATGGAGATGTGCCCTGTTCCAGCGACTAAGCAATTCCAGTTGCAGTGGTCTGTAGTGGAATTGGGCATACTCCACCACGTCAAAACAAGAGACCATCTTGCCTAGGACCCTCATGCAAAGATGAAGGGAAACACTGCGATGTTTGAGGAAAGCCTTGTTCCTTGGTAGAAACACCCGCTGAATCTTTGTGTCCAGAATCGCCCCTAAATGAAGCATGGACTGGGACGGAGTTAGGCTGTACTTGCGCCAGTTGATCAGCCAGCCATGGGATTGCAACAGCGCAATTGTGACCCTGAGATGCTGTTGTAAGACCATTTGAGACTGAGCGAGGAGAAGAAGAAGGTCATCCAGGTATGGAAGAATCCTGATTCCCTGTAAGCGCAGTTGGGCCGCCATGACTTTGGTAAAGACTCTTGGTGTGGAGAGACTGAAAGGCAGTGCCCGGAACGGATATTGGTTGCTCCGAAGAGCGAAACAAGAACCGTTGATGGTCCAGCTGAATAGGGATGTGTAGGTAAGCGTCCTGAATATCCAAGGAGGCCATGAAGTCTTCCGGTTCCAGCGCCTGCATGATGGACCGGAGAGACTCCATCCTTAACCTGGGAACACAAAGAAAAAAGATTCAACTTCTTCAGGTTGAGAATGGATCTGAAAGAGCAGTCTGGTTTTATACCAGGAACAGATTTGAGTAGAAACCAGTACCCCTTTGAGGAGTGGGGACGGGAACAATGACCCCTCAGGACGGATCTGATGGAAGACTGAAGGGCGGTGGCTTGCCCACGTCCACTGGTAGGCTGGTGGTAAAAAACTGATGATGAGGTGGCCGCTCCAGAAAGGAGAGGGCGTTTTCCCTGGATACTATGCCTGACACCCAAGAGTCAGACGTGGAGGTTAACCAGATGTCGGCGAATAGTAGAAGCCGACTGCCCACCATAGAGGAGTCCTGGTGGGGACCCCTCACGTGATGCTGAAGATTTGTCGGGTTACTTAGGGGTTTGAAGACGTCCAACCCAGGACTGTCGACCTTTCGGTATGGTAGATTTAGAAGAGGCACCCTGTACACGGGAGGAAGACTCTTTGGTTTGCCCTGAGGGTGAAAGGGAGAATGCTTGGACTTTGGAGCCAAAGGCAGAATAGCAGTCTTAGCAGTTGCCAGGTTAGTCACAATTTTATCCAATTCAGGTACAAAGAGGATGTCACCCATAAAGGGGAGAGACTCTAAAAGTTTCTTAAAGTCATTATCGGCTCTCCACGAGCGAAGCCACAAGGCACACCTAGCCGCCTCCGAGACTGCAGAGATTTTGGCAGCAAATGTACCCAAATCTATAGCTGCCTCACCCAGGTAAGTGCTAGCTTCTCTGATATGGTACTCCATAGAGAGTAAATCCAAGCGTCGTGTCCCAGATTGGAGGCCATCCTTTAGAACATCTGCCCGACTACCGATGGCTAAAGACATCCAGGCCGAGGCAAATGCAGGACGGGTAGCTGCACCTGCATTAGTAAAGATTGTCTTGAGGAATTGGTCCAACTTTTTATCAGCTGGATCCCGTAAAGACGTGACATCAGGAATAGGCAGGGTATTTGACTTGACCAATCTGGCCACATGAGCATCCACGGGAGGTGTCTCCCACTTCTTTTGTTCCTCTTCCGGTACCGGATAGACATTAAGAATGCGGCGAGACACCAGAAATGTCTTATTCGGGTGCGCCCAAGGTTCCTTGAAAGCAGCGCTCAGATGAGTAGAGGGAGGAAACACTGCAAGATCCTTCTTCTTATGTTTGAAGAAAGGCGTCTCAGCATCTGCAGGCGCATCCGTATCTTTAATCTGCAGCTGCAGACGAACAGCCTAGATGATATCATCCACCCTGGTCTGCGTCATACGGTCGTCCTGAGACTGAAGGGTATCGTCCCCCGCGGTCTGCGAAGAAGCTTCCTCATCCGAGGAGGCGTCCGAATGGGATTCCTCCATAAGTGAGAGGACAGAAGATCCCCGGCAGGACTTTTGCCAAATGGTAGAAGAAGTCAGAGCCTGTTGTAGGGAATTGGAGAACTGTACCAAGCCCTGCACAGATTGAGAAAGATCGCGCAACCACGTTGGCTCCGCAGAGGGTTACTGTGGGGGCTGAGACAGTGGCTCTGCAGGAGAGCCTGACACAGCAGGCGGAGGTAACCTGGAGGCTGCCAGTTGAGAAGCCAGCTCCCGCACGGCTGAGGACAAAATCGCCCAATCAGATCCACTCGGGGCCGTTGCCTCCGGTGCGGACCCACTCGGCGCATCCTAAGAGCAGCAATCACAAAGGCCCGTGTAATAATGTTTTGCTAAAAATGCATCTTAGTCTCAACGCAATGTTACTAGGACACACAATGAAACTGTGCTGGTTAATTTGATTTGACATATATGTGTGCGCCCGAGTGTCTGAATCTGTATACAAAGTGCTACAATGTAACAGCCGCAGCTTTTTTCCAATAGAAGTTCTATTCTGCTTCGTACACAGACTAAGTCACACACAATGGGGGTGATTCAGACCTGATCGCTGGGCTGCAAACTTTGCTGTCCTGCGTTTGGATAGTCGCTGCCTCCAGGGCAAGTGAAAATTCATCCTAGCAAGTGTGCGATCCCATGTGTACGCAAAGCTGCACAATTCCACTTTGTGCAGTCTCTGCGCAGCCCAAGACTTACTCCTAGAGTGCGATGAGAAGAGGCTGATCGGGGCTGGAGTGCGTTTTTCCGGACACTCCCAATAAACGGTCAGTTACCACCCACAAACTGCTTCCTCCTGTCAATCACCTTGCGAACGCCCGTGCGATCGGATTTTTCGCACCATCCCGACGCTGACCGGCGATGCACTTTGTTGTTGTCAGACGTGTGTGCGCATTGTGGTGCATGCGCAGTTACTACCCGATTGCCCGCTGTGCAAAAACGCAGAGCAGCGATCAGGTCTGAATCACCCCCAATATACGGGAACAGTACGAGATCCCGCTGGATGGGATCCCGGCAGTCGGAATACCGACACCGGGATCCCGATCACCAGAATCCCGACAGGGGGGGGGCAAGCGCAACGCAGCCCCTTGCGGGCACGGTGCCTCGCTACGCTCGGTACACTAATTTATTCTCCCTCTATGGGTGTCGTGGACACCCACAGAGGGAGAATATGTCAGGATTGTGCCTGTTGGGATCCCAGTGTCGGTATTCCGACCATCGGGATCCCGTCTGGCGGGATCTTGACTGCCTCCCCAATATACAAGTGTCACATCAAATGAATCAGCAGTTTCCTCGTGCGCCCTAGTTAGATCACGTTGTGACTAAGACACTTTTTTGGCAAAAAAAACTTGGGACCTGGCTGCTCACTCACGCCAGGCATCTCACGCTGCATGGCTAGATGTAGGAGGACAAATCTCTATAGTTTCATTACTTTTCATTGGCCAAACAGATCCATTGAATACCATTTGTTTAATATGGATACACTTTAGAATGGTTAGACTTTTTCTATGAGTAGGGATCTTAAATGTGTGTAGAGGTGGTGCAAAAACCCTTAAGTGGGGTGTAGTATATTCGGTCTACATTCATAATGGCAACATTCACCATGTCTACAGTGACGACATGTTGTAAGAATTAGTAACTGCATCCCCACTTGGTGCCATTGAACTTAAAACAGTGTTGAAAATAAGGAAAGGAGACCTGCAGAAACACTTCACTATCTCAATGTTACGTATTTTCTCACCTAGACCAGTGTCCACAGGAATCACCCAATCACCAGACCGGAATGACGACACATGAGCTCCAACTTCTGCAACTACACCTACTCCTTCATTGCCCCCTACAGCTGGGAGCTGGGGCAACAATGCATAGGTCCCTGGAAAAAACATAAAAAGGAACTTAAAAGGTTATAGAAGAGAATGCCATGAAAACATTTTATTTGGGTAATGAATACTCCTTTCTCTTGTGGTGGTCACTGTGGAAATGGAGAAACACACCTCCAGTGACTCCATGGGGTCAATCCAATTTACTTACAAGAGCAAGTAAATTTGGCTGTATTACGTACTTACTCTACCACTGGATCTGCAGATTTCTAGGGACCATATGGGCAAATCTGTGCAAGATAGAGCCACAAGAGGGGAGAGTTCCAATGCAATGGCAACTCTCCCCCCACCCCCTCCCCCTTTCCTCCCCATATTGCATGCAACTATGATTTAATTAGTTTGAGCCCATAATTCTGCAGAGCTCACAACCTGTGGAGGCTAGATGCAGAATGCTATAGATGGAAGTTGTTCTCCTTTAAAGCCAAGGTAATACGCTACTAAAAATAAGAATTTACTCACCGGTAATTCTATTTCTCGTAGTCCGTAGTGGATGCTGGGGACTCCGTAAGGACCATGGGGTATAGACGGGCTCCGCAGGAGACTGGGCACTCTTAAAAGAAAGATTAGGTACTATATCTGGTGTGCACTGGCTCCTCCCTCTATGCCCCTCCTCCGAACATCAGTTAGGGAAACTGTGCCCGGAAGAGCTGACATTACTAGGAAAGGATTTGGAATCCAGGGTAAGACTCATACCAGCCACACCAATCACACCGTACAACTCGTGATAACTATACCCAGTTAACAGTATGAACAATAACTGAGCCTCTCTCAACAGATGGCTCATACAATAACCCTTTAGTTAAGCAATAACTATATACATGTATTGCAGAGAGTCCGGACTTGGGACGGGCTCCCAGCATCCACTACGGACTACGAGAAATAGAATTACCGGTGAGTAAATGCTTATTTTCTCTGACGTCCTAGTGGATGCTGGGTACTCCGTAAGGACCATGGGGATTATACCAAAGCTCCCAAACGGGCGGGAGAGTGCGGATGACTCTGCAGCACCGAATGAGCAAACTCAAGGTCCTCCTCAGCCAGGGTATCAAACCTGTAGAATTCTGCAAAAGTGTTTGAACCCGACCAAGTAGCAGCTCGGCAAAGTTGTAAAGCCGAGACCCCTCGGGCAGCCGCCCAAGAGCCCACCTTCCTCGTGGAATGGGCTTTTACTAATTTAGGATGCGGCAGTCCAGCCGCAGAATGTGCAAGCTGAATCGTGCTACAGATCCAGCGAGCAATAGTCTGCTCCGAAGCAGGAGCACCCAGCTTGTTGGGTGCATGCAGGATAAATAGCGAGTCAGTTTTTCTGACTCTAGCCGTCCTGGAAACATAAAGTTTCAGGGCCCGGACTACGTCCAGCAACTTGGAATCCTCCAAGTCCCTAGTAGCCGCAGGCACCACAATAGGTTGGTTCAAATGAAACGATGATACCACCTTAGGGAGAAATTGGGGACGAGTCCTCCATTCTGCCCTTTCCATATGGAAGATCAGATATGGGCTTTTACATGACAAAGCCGCCAATTCTGACACACACCTAGTCCAAGCTAAGGCCAAAAGCATGACCACTTTCCACGTGAGATATTTTAGCTCCACGGTCTTAAGTGGCTCAAACCAGTGGGATTTTAGGAATCCAACACACGTTACGATCCCAAGGTGCCACTGGAGGCACAAAAGGGGCTGAATATGCAGCACCCCTGTAACAACGTCCGAACTTCAGGCAGTGAAGCCAGTTCTTTTTGAGAGAGAAAAAGGGATAGGGCCGAAATCTTGGCCTTTATGGATCCTAATTTTAGGCCCATAGTCATTCCTGACTGTAGAAAGTGCAGGAATCGACCCCCCTGGAATTCCTCTGTAGGGCCTTCCCGGCCACACACCAAGCAACCTATTTTCGCCATATACAGTGAAAAAGTCTTGCTGTCACGTCTTTCCTAGCCTTTATCAGCGAAGGAATAACTGCATCCGGAATGCCCTTTTCCGCTAGGATCCGGCGTTCAACCGCCATGCCGTCCAACGCAGCCGCGGTAAGTCTTGGATCAGACAGGGTCCCTGTTGCAACATGTCCTGACTGAGAGGCAGAGGCCATGGGTCCTCTGAGAGCATTTCTTGCAGTTCCGGGTACCGAGTCCTTCTTGGCCAATCCGGAGCAAAGAATATTGTTCACACTCCTCCGTTTATTACAATTCTCAGCCCTTGGGTCTGAGAGGAAGAGGAGGGAATATATAGACCGACTGGAACACCCACGGTGTTACTAGTGCGACCACAGCTATCGCCTGAGAGTCCCTTGACCCAGCGTAAAACCTTTTTTATCTTTTTATTGAGGTGGGACGCCATGTAGTCTACCTGAGGCAGTTTCCATCAATTTGCAAAACTGCGTGAAGACTTCCTGATGAAGTCACCACTTTCCCGGGTGGAGGTCGTGTCCACTCCCGGAATGAACACTGCTGACAGTGCGCTTACTTGATTCTCCGCCCAGCGAAGAATTCCGGTGGCTTCTACCCTCGCCACCCTGCTCCTTGTGCCGCCCTGGCGGTTTACA
Organism: Pseudophryne corroboree; assembly: GCF_028390025.1. Classification (NCBI taxonomy): domain Eukaryota; kingdom Metazoa; phylum Chordata; class Amphibia; order Anura; family Myobatrachidae; genus Pseudophryne; species Pseudophryne corroboree. Next base: position 585,280,494 of record NC_086445.1, on the reverse strand, counting down.
CGAGCCCCTGCGGTCTGACTGGATCAGAACCGGTTGGTCGCGAAGCAGGAACTCCGCTTGACTTAGGGCGTTGTATATGGCCCTTAGTTCCAGGATATTGATGTGAAGGCAAGTCTGTTAGCTTGACCACAAACCTTGGAATTTTCTTCCCTGTGTAACTGCCCCCCACCCTCGGAGGCTTGCATCCGTGGTCACCAGGACCCAGTCCTGAATGCCGAATGGGGGATAGGGTGATTAACCGATGCATCTGAAGATGTGATCCGGACCACTTGTCCAGTAAGTTCCATTGTCCTTGCATGGAACCAGCCGAAGGGGATGATGCCATCATCCTTCCCAGGACTCGAGTGCAGTGATGCACTGACACCTGTTTTGGTTTTCAATGGATTCCTGACCAGTGTCATGAGCTCCTGAGCTCTCTCTATCGGGAGATAAACCCTCTTCTGGTCTGTGTCTATGATCATGCCTAGGCGAGGCAGATGAGCTGTAGGAACCAACTGCGACTTCGGAATATATAGAATCCAGTCGTGTTGCCGTTTCACTTCCAGAGAAGGTGATACGCTGTCCAGCAACTGCTCTCTTGATCTCGCTTTTATGAGGAGATCATCCAAGTATGTGATAATAGTGACAACTTGCTTCCGCAGGAGCACCATCATATCCGCCATTACCTTGGTGAAATTGGTAATGACAATCCCGTACCGCAATTCTGAGGTACGCCTGATGAGGTGGATAAATGGGGACACGAAGGTATGCATCCCTTATGTCCCGATTCATTTCAGGCTTGCAATGACCGCTCTTAGCGATTCCATCTTGAACCTGAACCTTTTCAGGTATATGTTCAGGGATTTTAATACAATATGGGTCTAACCGAACCGTCTGGTTTCGGGATTATAACATGGTCGAATAATAACACCCTCTTGTTGAAGGAGGGGACCCTTGACCACCACCTGTTGAAGATACAATTTACGAATTGCAGTTAACACTGGCTCCCTCTCTTGGGGGGAAGCCCGCCGGGTCCTCGGTAAGGGGGCATCTTCTCACAGTCCAGCCTGTATCCCTGCGATACAATTTCTATTGCCCAGGGATCTAACAGGGAGTGAACCCACTTGTGGCTGAACTTACGAAGGCGTGTCCCCACCGGGCCTAGCTCCGCCTGTGGAGCCCCAGCGACATGCGGTGGATTTTTGTAGAGGCCGGGGAGGACTTCTGTTCCTGGGGACTAGCTGTGTTGTACAGCTTCTTTCCTCTGCCCCCGGCTCTGACAAGAAAGGACGCACCTCAGACTTTCTTGTTTCTGTATTCGAAAAGCTGCATTTAATAATGTCGTGCTTTCCTAGGCTGTGCAGGAATATAAGGCAAAATATCAGAATTACCAGCTATAGCTGTGGAGACCAGGCCCGAGAACCTTTCTCCACACAATCCTCAGCCTTCCATATGCCTCTTAAGTCAGCATCATCTGTCCAATGTATATTCTACAGGACACGTCAAGCAGAAATCGACATAGCTTTTGTCTCTAGGACCCAGTATACTCATGTCCCTTTGGGCATGCTTTATAATTATATATCTATCACTTAAGACAGCATCTTAAAATATTTATATGCATACTAGGGTCTCAATCTCTGCTGATAAGGTACCTGTCCACGCTGCCACAGCGCTATAAACCCATGCCGACACAATCGCCGGTCTGGGTAGTATACTAGAATGTGCACACTATCTGCAGGATCCCTGAGATTAGCTAGTGCAAACAGGACACCCAAGGGGAAGATTCTCAACACATCCTGGCCCTAGTGGGGAAAGGATACAGCCTGAGAATTCTCTTGTGGGAAGCTGCAGTCTCTTGTCTGGAGATTCCCGCTCTTTTTCCTCATGAGAGGAGGGAAATTTACCTCAGCATTCTTCCCCTTAACATGTGTACTCTCGTGTCAGGGACAGATGAGTCATCAGTGATATGCAAATCATCTTTTATTCCAATAATCATATATTGAATATCTTTTAGCCCTCTTGGCTGTAACTTTGCATTATCGTAGTCGACAGTGGAGTTAAACTCCGTGTCGATACTTTGTTATTTTGGATAGAGAACATAGAGAGACTCTGAAGGACTCTGTGACATAGGGACAGACCAGGGTAGATTTCCTTTCTGTTCCCTAACCTTTTGTGCAATAATTTTACCTCAGCACTTACACATATCCAAACAGGTGTCGGCGTTGTCAACGGAGACACCCTCCCACACACATATCCGCTCTATCACCTCCTTAGAGGAGCCTTTTACCTCAGACATGTCGACACACGCGTACCGACACACCACACACACAGGGGATGCTCTATTTGAAGACAGTTCCCCCACCAGGCCCTTTGGAGAGACAGAGAGAGAGTATGCCAGCACACACCACAGCGCTATATAATACAGGGATGTACACTATACTGAGTGATTTTTCCCCTACAGCAGCTTACACAGTTTTGCGCCTAAATTTATGTGCCCCCCCTCTCTTTTTTACCCTTTGTGTACCAGGATACTGCAGGGGAGAGCCTGGGGAGCTTCCTTCCAGCTGAGCTGTGAAGAGAAAATGGGGCCGGTGTGCTGAGGAAGAAGGCACGGCTCCCTCAGCGGCGGTCTTCTGTCCTTTTATGTACTTTAATGGTGGGGGTTAATGCACATATACAGTTTATCAGACTGTATTATGTGCTTTTCGCCAAGTAAGGTAATCTAATTGCTGCCCAGGGCGCCCCCCCCCCAGCGCCCTGCACCCATCAGTGACCGGAGTGTGTGGTGTGCTAAGGGAGCAATGGCGCACAGCTGCAGTGCTGTGCGCTACCTTAATGAAGACCGGAGTCTTCAGCCGCCGATTTTCAACTTCTCTTCGTTCTTCTGGCTCTGCAAGGGGGACGGCGGCGCGGCACCGGGACCGGACGACCGAGGACTGGGCCTGTGTTCGATCCCTCTGGAGCTAATGGTGTCCAGTAGCCTTAGAAGCCCAAGCTAGCTGCAAGCAGGTAGGTTCGCTTCTCTCCCCTCAGTCCCACGTAGCAGTGAGTCTGTTGCCAGCAGATCTCACTAAAAATAAAAAACCTAACAAATACTTTCTTTTCTAGGAAGCTCAGGAGAGCCCCTAGGGTGCATCCAGCTCTGGCCGGGCACAGATACTAACTGAGGTCTGGAGGAGGGGCATAGAGGGAGGAGCCAGTGCACACCAGATATAGTACCTAATCTTTCTTTTAAGAGTGCCCAGTCTCCTGCGGAGCCCGTCTATACCCCATGGTCCTTACGGAGTACACAGCATCCACTAGGACGTCAGAGAAATTAATCTAGCAGAATGTAATCCTCTAGTTTCTTAAAGGCCTACATGAAAATTATGTGTACAAACATTTATGTCCTTCAAGTAAATCTGTATTTCATGCTGATTAAACATTAAACCCAATATATTTAATACTATGAGGAAGACAGAGATGGCTGCACTCTAGATCAGTTTTGTGACCTACGTCCCACATACTTATCTTTCACAAATGCACAAAAAATAAAAGTAAGAAATCGAACATATGGCCTGATACAGATTTGTATGCAAACCTGACTTTTTACATACAAATCCGATGGTTTGGGGGTCTGCGCATGTGCATAAAGGGCCTGCGTGATCACTTACGATCCCCCCTTATCATGGAAGCAGCAGTGATATCGATGTATGGTAATGCAGTAGGTGGTGTCTATTACAAGCAGACGTCTCCTGCTGCAGTAGTAATCTGACCTGCATCCTAGGATGCTGCATCGGATAGCTTACAGGCAAACCGGCAGAGGCCTGGAAATCTCTGTGTTGCGACAGAGATTCCTGACCTCTTTTCACCCCCTAAACGCCAGCGACACACCAATGTTTTCACAAATGGAGGCTGACACTGCCCCTTCACTCGAACGGTGGCAGACTGTCAATCACTGACAGTCTGCTGCTGGCCTGCTTCCAACGTTGCAGGACCCATTCGCACAACATGTCCTGCGCATGCGCAAAGTACAGAACATCGGTACTTTGCGCATGATAGCGAAGGTGCAACTGCACCTGAATGACCCCCGTAGTGTAGGCAGCACTCACCATCGGGGATCAGTCACAGATGTCTACTATCTGCCACCTCCAGACGATGGTAAAACACTCACTATAGGCATCAGAACATTGATGGTTGCTAACCACTGACCTTAGATGATGCACTGTTGGGCTTGCACCAAAAACAGTACCCAATATTATATTTTGGTCTATTTGGGTCATAAATTTTCTCCTGTATGCTTACTATCAAGTAAAGATGGGATTACTTACATTTTTCAATAGTTTTGTTCGTGCCACCATTTCATAATAGACTGATTTTATGGACCAGTAACAGAAGCTGTAACTGTCAGAGTTGCCATAGATGGTCTACTTAACAATTATCCCTCACCAAAGGATATCCAGTTTTCCTGATTGGCGTTATTCAACGTCGTCATTCCAAATTTGCTTTGAAAGGACACTACTATGAAGTCAGACCTAACTAGACCAGCATAACACGGCGAGTCCAGTTTGTAGTTCATATACAGAATAAAACCTTTCTTGACTTTGAAAATATGCGAATCTGAAAACCTATATAGATACTACTGTACAAAGCAGAGCACTATGCTGAGGCCTAGCGTACAAAGCAGAGCACTATGTTGAGGCCTAGCGTACAAAGCAGAGCACTATGATGGTGACTAGCGTACAAAGCAGAGCACTATAACGGAGACTAGCGCACAAAGCAGAGCACTATGATGGTGACTAACGTACAAAGCAGAGCACTATGATGGAGACTAGCGTACAAAGCAGAGCACTATGTTGAGGCCTAGCGTACAAAGCAGAGCACTATGTTGAGGCCTAGCGTACAACACAGAACACTATGTTGGAGAATAGCGTACAAAGCAGAGCACTATGTTAGAGACTAGCGTACAAAGCAGAGCACTATGTTGGAGACTAGTGTACAAAGCAGAGCACTATGTTGAGGTCTAGCGTACAAAGCAGAGCACTATGATGGTGACTAGCGTACAAAGCAGAGCACTATGATGGTGACTAGCATATAAAGCAGAGCACTATGTTGGAGACCAGTGTACAACGCAGAACACTGTTGGTGACTAGCGTACAAAGCACAGCACTATGATGGTGACTAGCATACAAAGCAGAGCACTTTGTTGGAGACTAGTGTACAAAGCAGAGCACTATGATGGTGAGTAGCGTACAAAGCAGAGCACTATGATGGTGACTAGTGTACAAAGCAGAGCACTATGATGGTGACTAGCATATAAAGCAGAGCACTATGTTGGAGACCAGTGTACAAAGCAGAACATTATGTTGGTGACTAGCGTACAGAGCAGAGCACTATGCTGGAGACTAGTGTACAAAGCAGAGCACTGTGATGGTGACTAGCATACAAAGCAGAGCACTATGTTGGAGACTAGCGTACAAAGCAGAGCACTATGATGGTGACTAGCATATAAAGCAGAGCACTATGTTGGAGACCAGTGTACAAAGCAGAACACTATGTTGGTGACTAGCGTACAAAGCAGAGCACTATGCTGGAGACTAGTGTACAAAGCAGAGCACTGTGATGGTGACAAGCGTACAAAGCAGAGCACTATGTTGGAGACTAGCGTACAACGCAGAACACTATGGCCCTCATTCAGAGTTGCTCGCTCGTTCTTTTTCATCGCATCGCAGCGATTTTCTGCAAACTGCGCATGCGCAATGTTCGCACTGCGACTGCGCCAAGTAAATTTGCTAAGAAGTTTGGTATTTTACTCACGGCATTACGAGGTTTTTTCTTCGTTCTGGTGATCGTATGGTGATTGACAGGAAGTGGGTGTTTCTGGGCGGAAACTGGACGTTTTATGGGTGTGTGTGAAAAAACGCTGCTGTTTCTGGGAAAAACGCAGGAGTGGCTGGAGAAACGGGGGAGTGTCTGGGCGAACGCTGGGTGTGTTTGTGACGTCAAACCAGGAACGACAAGCACTGAACTGATCGCACTGGAAGAGTAAGTCTCGTGCTACTCAGAAACTGCACAGATAAATCTTTTCGCAATATTGCGAATACTTCGTTCGCAATTTTGCTAAGCTAAGATTTACTCCCAGTAGGCGGCGGCTTAGCGTGTGCAATGCTGCTAAAAGCAGCTTGCGAGCGAACAACTCTGAATGAGGGCCTATGTTGGTGACTAGTGTACAATGCAGAGCACTATGTTGGTGACAAGCGTACAAAGCAGAGCTATAAAGAAGGTATAGCACACTTATTCTCAGTTTCACCTGAAAACTATGGCATGTCACACCGGCTAGCTCCAGGGGAAATTATCATCCCGGGGAAGTAAGTACAGACAGTAAACACTGAAATGTCAACAGCGCTATGGTTATGTGTCAATGTGATGTGATTTAAAGCATTTTAAAAGTGTTGGCATTAAACAGGATGTTTTACGATCAAGTGCCGACATTGTTAAAACGCTTTAAATCACAGAGCAACTGCATCTGCATTGTCCTGTTGACATATAATATATATATCCTCATACTGTATTATTACTGTTTTACAGGCCATAACTCAAAAATAGGAAACAGCACTATCAGCTAAGGTGGATAGCAGTTGATAAATCAGACAACTTTCTACATTGAGAAAGGGGATATGTGGTGGAACGAGTCAGAGACAGAAAGTTCCAAGCACCATTGTGTACATTATGATCTCCATGGTGGACAGACGCACATAGGTATATTTACGAAGGTGTGGGTTTATAGAAGTGGAGAAGTTGCCCATAGCAACCAGATTTCAGCTATTATCTTCTAGAAGTTGCTATATAAATAATAATAATAGGAATCTTAATTGGTTGCTATAGGCAACATCTCCACTTTTATAAACTTAGTAATTATATCCCTCAGTTACTGTTAAGTGGGCATAATTTGAGTGATGGCAGAGATTTTGTGTGTGCTATTGCTCCTTGAGCTCTCCTATCATGTCTGGTCCTCCAATACAACTATTACTTTTTTACTTTCATGTTACATCCACATTCACCCACACCACAGTAGCTAAGAGAGGTTTGTCATAATCACTAAAAAACAGATTGCACAGTACAGTATATTGTTTTTTTACAGTTATTTCACACCAGGCATTTATGGGTCAGTTGTATTCATTTAACAATTGAATTTTTTAAATTTTAAGTAAATTTTGCATTATAGTGTTGATATTTAAGGTACATTAAAAGATTTTCTACAGCCAAGTATTTCATGATTAGAAAGCTTTACCTTGGACCATGTTAATGTCTGAAGGGTTTATGGGGGCAGCCAACATTTTAACGCGGACTTCATAATCAGTCGGAGAGGAGACTTTTAGACTCTGCAGACTTAAAACAAAATAAAAGACAATATTATGTATTTTAATGTCATGCAACAGCAGGTTATAAAAAAAAGAAGCACCACTGTACATTGTAGTCATTCATCATTTAGTTAAAAATGAGCAGAAATGAGCAGCAAATTTGCAACCATTGTTTAAGTTACGTTAATAGATATGAAACTGTAAGTAGGGATTGAAAATCTATTGGGCTTTAATTAAACTTAGCTGGGTTGGGCACAAAATACCGGCACTCGGGATCCCGACAGCAAGAATCCTGACACAACCCGGTAAGTGTTTTTTACCTTACCCCTAACCCACCTCTCCCGCAGCCAAACCCTAACCTCTCCGAGCACGACTGCTGGTCAACAAATGTTATCATACTGTTAGAGAAAGTAGAGAATGGTGTCCCAACTTTGGAAATAAAAGCTAAAGAAAAAAAGCTATAGCTATACATGGCTCTCCTCTGTAACATAAGGGTGCTGGCACAGGGTTCGGTATGATTTCCCAATGGACGGCAGTCAGAATACAGACAGCGGCATCCCATCCAAGCAGAATCCCAACAGCTCCCCATTAAGACCCCTAACCCTCACCTGTTCCCTACCCTAACCCTCCCAGTACCGAACCTTCCCATCCCTGAACCTTAACCCCCCCGTCTAATGTCTAAACCTACCCCCCCCCCCCCCGACCCCCACGATCGCGTCCCGCTGAAAGAAGGATCAGGATTCCGGACATCGGTATTTAGACGCCGGGATCCCGAGTTCTGTTGGGATTTAGATGCCTCTGTTCCTGGTACAGACAGGATTCTGGAGTCGGTATTTTCGAGCGCTGGGATCCCGTCCGTCGGGAAGTTGACTGCATCCCCTGGCATATACTAATGCTCTTCCCACAGAGGCTGTAATTCCGGGGTATGGGTCGTTGGGTCGATACAACTTAGGTCGACGGTCATTAGGACAACCACTATTGGTCGACATGCATTAGGGCGACAGGGTCACTAGGTCGACATGTACACAAGTTTTTTTTTACTTTTTTAGGGGTCGTATTCTTCATAAAGTGACCGGGAACCCCAATCAGTGCACTGTGTTCGCTCGACATGCTTCGGGCAAGGTTACCGTTCCCAATCGTAGTCCACGTGGATCGTAAAGTATGAAAAAGTCCAAAAATAAAATAAAAATAAGATTTTACTTACCGATAAATCTATTTCTCGTAGTCCGTAGTGGATGCTGGGACTCCGTCAGGACCATGGGGAATAGCGGCTCCGCAGGAGACAGGGCACAAAATTTAAAAGTTTGACCACTAGGTGGTGTGTACTGGCTCCTCCCCCTATGACCCTCCTCCAAGCCTCAGTTAGGATACTGTGCCCGGACGAGCGTACACAATAAGGAAGGATTTTGAATCCCGGGTAAGACTCATACCAGCCACACCAATCACACCGTACAACTTGTGATCTGAACCCAGTTAACAGTATGACAAACGTAGGAGCCTCTGAACAGACGGCTCACAACAATAACAACCCGATTTTTTTGTAACAATAACTATGTACAAGTATTGCAGACAATCCGCACTTGGGATGGGCGCCCAGCATCCACTACGGACTACGAGAAATAGATTTATCGGTAAGTAAAATCTTATTTTCTCTGACGTCCTAGTGGATGCTGGGACTCCGTCAGGACCATGGGGATTATACCAAAGCTCCCAAACGGGCGGGAGAGTGCGGATGACTCTGCAGCACCGAATGAGAGAACTCCAGGTCCTCCTTAGCCAGGGTATCAAATTTGTAGAATTTTACAAACGTGTTCTCCCCTGACCACGTAGCTGCTCGGCAGAGTTGTAATGCCGAGACCCCTCGGGCAGCCGCCCAAGATGAGCCCACCTTCCTTGTGGAATGGGCCTTGACAGATTTAGGCTGTGGCAGGCCTGCCACAGAATGTGCAAGTTGAATTGTGCTACAAATCCAACGAGCAATCGTCTGCTTAGAAGCAGGAGCACCCAGCTTGTTGGGTGCATACAGTATAAACAGCGAGTCAGATTTTCTGACTCCAGCCGTCCTTGAAATATATATTTTCAATGCTCTGACAACGTCCAGCAACTTGGAATCCTCCAAATCGCTAGTAGCCGCAGGCACCACAATAGGCTGGTTCAGGTGAAACGCTGAAACCACCTTAGGCAGAAAGTGAGGACGCGTCCGCAGTTCTGCCCTGTCCGAATGGAAAATCAGATATGGGCTTTTATACGATAAAGCCGCCAATTCTGACACTCTCCTGGCTGAAGCCAGGGCCAGTAGCATGGTTACTTTCCATGTAAGATATTTCAAATCCACCGATTTGAGTGGCTCAAACCAATGGGATTTGAGAAAATCCAAAACTACATTAAGATCCCACGGTGCCACTGGGGGCACAACCGGGGGCTGTATATGTAGTACTCCTTTTACAAAAGTCTGGACTTCAGGAACTGAAGCCAATTCTTTCTGGAAGAAAATCGACAGGGCCGAAATTTGAACCTTAATGGACCCTAATTTGAGGCCCATAGACAATCCTGTTTGCAGGAAATGTAGGAATCGACCCAGTTGAAATTCCTCCGTCGGGGCCTTCCTGGCCTCACACCACGCAACATATTTTCTCCAAATGCGGTGATAATGTTGTGCAGTCACCTCCTTCCTGGCTTTTACCAGGGTAGGGATGACCTCTTCCGGAATGCCTTTTTCCCTTAGGATTCGGCGTTCAACCGCCATGCCGTCAAACGCAGCCGCGGTAAGTCTTGGAATAGACACGGTCCCTGCTGAAGCAGGTCCCGTCTTACTCCCCTTTGCCGTATAATTCTCAGTACTTTTGGTATGAGAGGCAGAGGAGGAAACACATACACTGACTGGTACACCCATGGTGTTACCAGAGCGTCTACAGCTATTGCCTGAGGGTCTCTTGACCTGGTGCAATACCTGTCCAGTTTTTTGTTGAGGCGGGACGCCATCATGTCCACCATTGGTCTTTCCCAATGGACCACAATCATGTGGAAGACTTCTGGATGAAGTCCCCACTCTCCCGGGTGCAGATCGTGTCTGCTGAGGAAGTCTGCTTCCCAGTTGTCCACTCCCGGGATGAACACAGCTGACAGTGCTAACACATGATTTTCTGCCCAGCGGAGAATCCTTGCAGCTTCTGCCATTGCCCTCCTGCTTCTTGTGCCGCCCTGTCTGTTTACGTGGGCGACTGCCGTGATGTTGTCCGACTGAATCAACACCGGCTGACCCTGCAGCAGAGGTTTTGCCAGGCTTAGAGCATTGTAGATTGCTCTTAGCTCCAGTATATTTATGTGAAGAGACGTCTCCAGGCTTGACCACACGCCCTGGAAGTTTCTTCCCTGTGTGACCGCTCCCCAGCCTCTCAGACTGGCATCCGTGGTCACTAGGACCCAGTTCTGTATGCCGAATCTGCGGCCCTCTAACAGATGAGCACTCTGCAACCACCATAGCAGAGACACTCTTGTCCTTGTGGACAATTTTATCCGCTGATGCATCTGCAGATGCGATCCGGACCATTTGTCCAGCAGATCCCACTGAAAAGTTCGTGCATGGAATCTGCCGAATGGAATCGCTTCGTAAGAAGCTACCATTTTTCCCAGGACTCGTGTGCATTGATGCACAGATACTTTTCCTGGTTTGTGAAGGACAAATTGGAACATGAAGGTAAGCATCCTTGATGTCCAAGGACACCATAAAATCCCCTTCTTCCAGATTCGCTATCACTGCTCTGAGTGACTCCATCTTGAACTTGAATTTTTGTATGTACAGGTTCAGAGATTTTAGATTTAGAATCGGTCTTACCGAGCCGTCCGGCTTCGGTACCACAAATAGCGTGGAGTAATACCCCTGTCCCTGTTGTAGGAGGGGTACCTTGACTATCACCTGCTGAGAATACAGCTTGTGAATGGCCTCCAATACCGTCGCCCTGTCGGAGGGAGACGTTGGCAAAGCAGACTTTAGGAAACGGCGAGGAGGGGACTTCTCGAATTCCAGCCTGTAACCCTGAGATACTACCTGCAGGATCCAGGGGTCCACCTGCGAGTGAGCCCACTGTGCGCTGAAATGTTTGAGGCGACCCCCCACCGCCCCTGAGTCTGCTTGTAAGGTCCCAGCGTCATGCTGACGCCTTTGTAGAAGCCGGGGAGGGCTTCTGCTCCTGGGAAGGAGCTGCTTGTTGCAGTCTCTTACCCTTTCCTTTGCCTCGGGGCAAATAGGAATGTCCTTTTGCTCGTTTGTTCTTATAGGAACGAAAGGACTGCGGCTGAAAAGCCTGCGGCTTTTTCTGCTGGGAGGTGAGCTGGGGTAAAAAGGTGGATTTTCCGGCCGTTGCCGTGGCCACCAGATCCGATAGACCGACCCCAAATAATTCCTCCCCCTTATACGGCAATACTTCCATATGTCGTTTGGAATCCGCATCACCTGACCACTGGCGCGTCCATAAACTTCTTCTGGCAGATATGGACATCGCACTTACTCTTGATGCCAGAGTGCAAATATCTCTCTGTGCATCTCGCATATAAAGAAATGCATCCTTTAACTGCTCTATAGTCAGTAAAATACTGTCCCTATCCAGGGTATCAATATTTTCAGACAGTGACTCCGACCAAGCCACGCCAGCACTGCACATCCAGGCTGAGGCGATTGCTGGTCTCAGTATAACACCCGTATGTGTGTATATACTTTTTAATGTATTCTCCAGCCTCCTATCAGCTGGATCCTTGAGGGCGGCCGTATCAGGAGACGGTAACGCCACTTGCTTTGATAAGCGTGTGAGCGCCTTATCCACCCTAGGAGGTGTTTCCCAGCGCGCCCTAACCTCTGGCGGGAAAGGGTATAATGCCAATAACTTCTTTGAAATTAGCAGTTTTCTATCTGGGGTAACCCACGCTTCATCACACACTTCATTCAGTTCCTCTGATTCAGGAAAAACTATCGGTAGTTTTTTCACACCCCACATAATACCCCTTTTTGTGGTACTTGCAGTATCAGAGATATGCAAAGCCTCCTTCATTGCCGTGATCATATAACGTGTGGCCCTACTGGAAAATACGTTTGTTTCTTCACCGTCGACACTGGATTCAGTGTCAGTGTCTGGGTCTGTGTCGACCGACTGAGGTAAAGGGCGTTTTACAGCCCCTGACGGTGTCTGAGACGCCTGGACAGGTACTAACTGGTTTGCCGGCTGTCTCATGTCGTCAACCGACTTTTGTAGCGTGCTGACACTATCCCGTAATTCCATAAACAAAGCCATCCATTCTGGTGTCGACTCCCTAGGGGGTGACATCACCATTACAGGCAATTGCTCCGCCTCCACGCCAACATCGTCCTCATACATGTCGACACACACGTACCGACACACAGCAGACACACAGGGAATGCTCTGATAGAAGACAGGACCCCACTAGCCCTTTGGGGAGACAGAGGGAGAGTTTGCCAGCACACACCCAAGCGCTATAAATATATATATAGGGACAACCTTAATAAGTGTGTTCCCTTTATAGCAGCTCAAATATTATAAATATCGCCAATAAGTGCCCCCCCTCTCTGTTTTTACCCTGTTTCTGTAGTGCAGTGCAGGGGAGAGTCCTGGGAGCCTTCCTCGCAGCGGAGCTGGGCAGGAAAATGGCGCTGTGTGCTGAGGAGAATAGGCCCCGCCCCCTTTTCGGCGGGCTTCTTCTCCCGGTTTTTTTGGAACCTGGCAGGGGTTAAATACATCCATATAGCCCCAGGGACTATATGTGATATATTTTAGCCAGAATAGGTATATTACATTGCTGCCCAGGGCGCCCCCCCCAGCGCCCTGCACCCTCAGTGACCGCTGGTGTGAAGTGTGCGGAGAGCAATGGCGCACAGCTGCAGTGCTGTGCGCTACCTCATGAAGACTGAGACGTCTTCTGCCGCCGGTTTCTGGACCTCTTCTCTATTCGGCATCTGCAAGGGGGTCGGCGGCGCGGCTCCGGTGACCCATCCAGGCTGTACCTGTGATCGTCCCTCTGGAGCTAGTGTCCAGTAGCCTAAGAAGCAAATCCATCCTGCACGCAGGTGAGTTCACTTCTTCTCCCCTAAGTCCCTCGTTGCAGTGAGCCTGTTGACAGCAGGACTCACTGAAAATAAAAAACCTAAACAAACTTTTTCTAAGCAGCTCTTTAGGAGAGCCACCTAGATTGCACCCTGCTCGGACGGGCACAAAAACCTAACTGAGGCTTGGAGGAGGGTCATAGGGGGAGGAGCCAGTACACACCACCTAGTGGTCAAACTTTAAAATTTTGTGCCCTGTCTCCTGCGGAGCCGCTATTCCCCATGGTCCTGACGGAGTCCCAGCATCCACTAGGACGTCAGAGAAATAAAAATGTGAAAAACTCATGTCGACCTTTTGAGCTGTCAACCTAATGGCCATGTCGACCTAGTGACTGTCGACCTAATGCATGTCGACCAATAGTGTCCCGTATCCCGTAATTCTGCTAGTATTGTATGCAGTGACTGTACCAAAAAGTGGAGACTAGGGCCCTACACATTAGCCGATCCGCCGCCGAGCTGCACGACGGCGGATACGGCCGACGGGCGACCCGGCGGCGGAGGGGCAGTGACGGGGGGAGTGAAGTTTCTTCACTCCCCCCGTCACCCGGCTGCATTGAAGTGCAGGCAAATATGGACGAGATCGTCCATATTGGCCTGCATGTACACCCGACGGGGGACCAGCGATGAACGAGCGTGGGGCCGAGCATCGTTCATCGCTGGAGCCTCTACACTCAAAGATATGAACGGTATCTCGTTCATTTATGAACGAGATCGTTCATATCTTTGACTGATGTCGGCCAGTGTGTAGGACATTTTTGGATAGAGGTCCCTAAAAGGCACTACACACTAGAAGACATGATCAATGTGAAAGATGCCAAATTTCCCTTGAACTTCCAGGAGTCCTGACAAACGAAATAGAGTGTACACACTAAGCAATTTTTCAAACAATTTGAAAGACGAAAGATATCTTTGGAATTGGCACCTTTTTTACATATTTTAATATTGGGGAGGCGATGAAGTTTTTTATCACCCACTGCCCCACTAATTATATTTCCACTGTGCCACCAACGTAATAAAAAATTTATTATAATGGGTTCTCAATAATAAATATATATATATATAAGATTTTACTTACCGGTAAATCTATTTCTCGTAGTCCGTAGTGGATGCTGGGGACTCCGTAAGGACCATGGGGAATAGACGGGCTCCGCAGGAGACTGGGCACTTTAAGAAAGAATTTGGATTCTGGTGTGCTCTGGCTCCTCCCTCTATGTCCCTCCTCCAGACCTCAGTTAGAGAAACTGTGCCCGGAAGAGCTGACAGTACAAGGAAAGGATTTTGGAATCCAGGGCAAGACTCATACCAGTCACACCAATCACACCGTATAACTTGTGATAAACTTACCCAGTTAACAGTATGAACAACAACAGAGCATCAGATCAACCCTGATGCAACTATAACATAACCCTTATTTAAGCAATAACTATATACAAGTATTTGCAGAAGAAGTCCGCACTTGGGACGGGCGCCCAGCATCCACTACGGACTACGAGAAATAGATTTACCGGTAAGTAAAATCTTATTTTCTCTAACGTCCTAGTGGATGCTGGGGACTCCGTAAGGACCATGGGGATTATACCAAAGCTCCCAAACGGGCGGGAGAGTGCAGATGACTCTGCAGCACCGAATGAGCAAACACAAGGTCCTCCTCAGCCAGGGTATCAAACTTGTAGAACTTTGCAAAGGTGTTTGAACCTGACCAAGCAGCCGCTCAGCAAAGCTGTAAAGCCGAGACCCCTCGGGCAGCCGCCCAAGAAGAGCCCACCTTCCTTGTGGAATGGGCCTGAACTGATTTAGGCAGCGGCAATCCAGCCGCAGAATGAGCCTGCTGAATCGTGTTACAGATCCAGCGAGCAATAGTTTGCTTTGAAGCAGGCGCCCCAAGCTTGTTGGAAGCATACAGGATAAACAAAGATTCTGTTTTCCTGACCCTAGCCGTTCTGGCTACATAAACCTTCAAAGCCCTGACTACATCAAGTAACTCGGAATCCTCCAAGTCAGTAGTAGCCACAGGCACCACAATAGGTTGGTTTATATGAAAGGATGAAACCACTTTCGGCAGAAATTGTGGACGGGTCCGCAATTCCGCTCTATCCGCATGGAAAACCAGATAGGGGCTTTTATGTGACAAAGCCGCCAATTCTGACACACGCCTAGCCGAAGCCAAGGCTAGCAGCATGACCACCTTCCACGTGAGATATTTCAACTCCACCGTTTTGAGTGGTTCAAACCAGTGTGATTTCAGGAAACTCAACACCACGTTAAGATCCCAAGGTGCCACTGGAGGCACAAAAGGGGGCTGAATATGGAGCACTCCCTTTACAAACGTCTGAACTTCAGGCAGAGAAGCCAGTTCTTTTTGAAAGAAAATGGATAGGGACAAAATCTGGACCTTAATGGAACCCAATTTTAGGCCCAAAGTCACCCCCGACTGTAGGAAGTGAAGGAAACGGCCCAGCTGGAATTCCTCCGTAGGGGCATTCCTGGCCTCACACCAAGCAACATATTTTCGCCATATACGGTGATAATGTTGAGCCGCCACGTCCTTCCTAGCCTTTATCAGCGTAGGAATGACCTCATCCGGAATGCCTTTTTCTGCTAGGATCCGGCGTTCAACCGCCATGCCGTCAAACGCAGCCACGGTAATTCTTGGAACAGACAGGGCCCCTGTTGCAACAAGTCCTGTCTTAGAGGCAGAGGCCATGGGTCCTCTGTGAGCATTTCTTGCAGATCTGGATACCAAGTTCTTCTTGGCCAATCCGGAACAATAAGTATTGTTCTCACTCCTCTTTTTCTTATGATTCTCAGCACCTTGGGTATGAGAGGAAGAGGAGGAAATACATAAAACCACTGGAACACCCATGGTGTCACTAGTGCGTCCACAGCTATCGCCTGAGGGTCTCTTGACCTGGCGCAATACTTCTGTAGCTTTTTGTTGAGGCGGGATGCCATCATGTCCACCTGTGGCAGTTCCCACCGACTTGCAATCTGCGTGAAGACTTCTTGATGAAGTCCCCACTCTCCCGGGTGGAGGTCGTGCCTGCTGAGGAAGTCTGCTTCCCAGTTGTCCACTCCCGGAATGAACACTGCTGACAGTGCGCTTACGTGATTCTCCGCCCAGCGAAGAATTCTGGTGGCTTCCGCCATCGCCACCCTGCTCCTTGTTCCGCCTTGGCGGTTTCAATGAGCCACTGCGGTGACATTGTCTGACTGAATCAGAACCGATTGGTCGCAAAGCAGGGTCTCCGCTTGACGTAGGGCGTTGTATATGGCCCTTAGTTCCAGGATGTTATGTGGAGGCAAGTCTCCTGACTTGACCACAGACCTTGGAAATTTCTTCCCTGTGTGACTGCCCCCCACCCTCGGAGGCTTGCATCCGTGGTCACCAGGACCCAGTCCTGAATGCCGAATCTGCGGCCCTCGAGGAGGTGAGCACTCTGCAGCCACCACAGGAGAGACACCCTGGCCCTGGGGGATAGGGTGATCAGCCGATGCATCTGAAGATGTGATCCGGACCACTTGTCCAACAGATCCCATTGAAAGGTCCTCGCATGGAACCTGCCGAAGGGAATGGCCTCGTATGATGCCACCATTTTTCCCAGAACTCGCGTGCAGTGCTGCACCGACACCTGTCTTGGTTTTAATAGGTCTCTGACCAGTGTCATGAGCTCCTGAGCCTTCTTCATCTGGAGATAAACCCTCTTCTGGTCTGTGTCCAGAATCATGCCCAGGAAGGGCAGACGAGTCTTAGGAATCAATTGCGACTTTGGAATATTTAGAATCCAGCCGTGCTGTTGTAACACTTCCCGAGAGCGCGCTACGCTGATCAGCAACTGCCCTCTGGACCTCGCCTTTATGAGGAGATCGTCCAAGTATGGGATAATTGTAACCCCTTGCTTTCGCAGGAGCACCATCATTTCCGCCATTACCTTGGTAAATATTCTCGGTGCCATGGAGAGACCAAACGGCAACGTCTGAAATTGGTAATGACAATCCTGTACCACAAATCTGAGGTACGCCCAATGAGGTGGATAAATGGGGACATGAATGTATGCATCCTTTATGTCCAGAGACACCATAAAATCCCCACCTTCCAGGCTTGCGATGACCGCTCTGAGCGATTCCATCTTGAACTTGAACCTTTTCAGGTATATGTTCAGGGATTTTAAATTCAATATGGGTCTGACCGAACCGTCCGGTTTCGGTACCACAAACATGGTCGAATAATAACCCTTCCCTTGTTGAAGGAGGGGAACCTTGACCACCACCTGCTGAAGATACAATTTGTGAATTGCAGCTAACACTATTTCCCTCTCTAAGGGGGAAGCTGGCAGGGCCGATTTGAGGTATCGGTGAGGGGGCATCTCTTCGAATTCCAGCTTGTATCCCTGAGACACAATCTATATTGCCCAGGGATCCACCTGGGAGTGAACCCACTTGTGGCTGAAATTTCGGAGACGCGCCCCCACCGGGCCTAGCTCCGCCTGTGGAGCCCCAGCGTCATGCGGTGGATTTAGTGGAAGCCGGGGAGGACTTCTGTTCCTGGGAACTAGCTGTGTTGTGCAGCTTCTTTCCTCTGCCCCTGCCTCTGGCAAGAAAGGACGCACCTCGGACTTTCTTGCCCTTTTGTGAACGAAAGGACTGCATTTGGTAATACGGTGCTTTCTTAGGTTGTGAGGGAACATATGGCAAAAATTTTGACTTTCCAGCAGTAGCTGTGGAGACCAGGTCCGAGAGACCCTCCCCAAACAATTCCTCACCCTTGTAAGGTAAAACCTCCATGTGCAATTTTGAGTCGGCATCGCCTGTCCATTGCCGAGTCCACAGGACCCTTCTGGCAGAAATAGACATTGCATTTATTCTAGAGCCCAGTAGGCTAATGTCTCTTTGAGCATCTCTCATATATAGGACAACGTCTTTTATATGCCCCAGGGTCATTAATATAGTATCCTTGTCTAAGGTATCAAGTTCCTCAGATAAGGTATCCGTCCATGCTGCTACAGCACTACACACCCAGGCCGACGCAATTGCCGGCCTTAGTAAGGTACCTGAATGTGTATAAATGGACTTCAGGGTACCCTCTTGCTTTCTATCCGCAGCATCTTTTAGGGTGGCCGTATCCTGTGACGGAAGGGCTACCCTCTTGGATAAGCGTGTTAGAGCTTTGTCCACCCTAGGGGAGGATTCCCAGCGTAACCTGTCCGTTGGCGGGAAAGGATACGCCATAAGCATCCGTTTGGAAATCTGCAGTTTTTTATCTGGAGATTCCCAAGCCTTTTCACATAACTCATTTAGCTCATGTGAAGGGGAAAAGGTCACCTCCTGCCTTTTTTCCCCATACATATGAACCCTCTTGTCAGGGACTGGGGTTTCCTCTGTGATGTGCAACACATCCTTCATTGCTATAATCATATAACGGATGGCTTTAGCCAATTTAGGCTGTAACTTTGCATCATCGTAATCGACACTGGAGTCAGAATCCATGTCGGTATCTGTGTCAACAATTTGGGATAGTGGGCGCTTCTGAGACCCTGACGGCCTCTGCGACATAGGATCAGGCATGGGCTGAGACCCCGACTGTCCTAAGGCTTCTGCTTTATCCAACCTCTTATGCAAGGAATTAACATTATCATTTAAAACCTTCCACATATCCATCCAATCAGGTGTCGGCGCCGTCACCACATTCATTTGCTCCCGCTCTGCATCCACATAGCCTTCCTCGTCAAACATGTCGACACAAGCGTACCGACACACCACACACAGGGGATGCTCTTTTTTGAAGACCGTTCCCCCACAAGGCCCTTTGGAGAGACAGAGAGAGATTATGCCAGCACATCCCCCAGCGCTATATGTCACAGGAATCGCACAGTAACTTAGTGTTAACCCAGTAGCTGCTGTATAATATGTTTTTGCGCATAATTTATGTGCCCCCCCTCTCTTTTTACCCTCTTCTACCGTGATTCTGCAGGGGAGAGCCTGGGGAGCTTCCTCTCAGCGGAGCTGTGGAGAGAAAATGGCGCTGGTGAGTGCTGAGGAAGAAGCCCCGCCCCCTCAGCGGCGGCCTTCTGTCCCGAGTTTCTGTGTAAAAATATGGCGGGGGCTCATACATATATACAGTGCCCAACTGTATATATGTCTAACTTTTGCCAAGAGGTCCTAATTGCTGCCCAGGGCGCGCCCCCCTGCGCCCTGCACCCTACAGTGACCGGAGTATGTGGGTGTAGTGTGGGAGCAATGGCGCACAGCTGCAGTGCTGTGCGCTACCTCAGTGAAGACTGGAGTCTTCTGCCACCGATTTTGAAGTCTTCTTGCTTCTTTCACCCGGCTTCTGTCTTCCGGCTCTGCGAGGGGGACGGCGGCGCGGCTCCAGGATCGGACGACAAAGGGTGAGATCCTGTGTACGATCCCTCTGGAGCTAATGGTGTCCAGTAGCCTAAGAAGCAGGACCTATCTTCAAAGAGTAGGGCTGCTTCTCTCCCCTCAGTCCCACGATGCAGGGAGTCCGTTGCCAGCAGATCTCCCTGAAAATAAAAAACCTAACAAAATACTTTCTTATAGCAAGCTCAGGAGAGCTCACTAAACAGCACCCAGCTCGTCCGGGCACAGATTCAAACGGAGGTCTGGAGGAGGGGCATAGAGGGAGGAGCCAGAGCACACCAGAATCCAAATTCTTTCTTAAAGTGCCCAGTCTCCTGCGGAGCCCGTCTATTCCCCATGGTCCTTACGGAGTCCCCAGCATCCACTAGGACGATATATATATATATATATATATATATATATATATATATATATATATATATATATATATATATATATATAGCACTGTCCTTGGTCTGGCACTCCTCTCCCCCACAGGGTATTGGCTCCGGTGCCCTCCTTAAGCAAACACGCTCGGTATATGGAAGATGGAAGGCGGCACTCAGGAGACTTACTTGAAAAGTAGAAAACGTGCTTTTAATAGGTGACGTTTCGGGAGACGCACTCCCTTCTTCAAGACACAGCAATACACATAAACACAGTGATAAACAAAACTTAAATACCTTACCAGTCCCTGGCTCCGTTCCTTCCGTCACGGCCAGCGGCGTCCCGAGCTCCGGAGCCCGCACTTCCGGTTTCGGCAGTCTCCGCCCCTTCCTGGTGACGTGACTCCGTTGCCGGTCGACGCGGCCGTTGGGAGGGACCACACAAGCAAGGGATCTGTGCCGTCATGGCAACGAGTTGCCATGACAACAAACTAATACAGAAAATACATATATGAATTAAGCAGTGTGAATTCAGACCACTTACGTGGAAATAAACAATACAAGGATATTAAAACCGTGCTTCTAGGTGCCCAAACGGCCCACAGTGTGATACACCGTAAGTGTTATAAAAACATCAAGTATACATAAAACAGTATAGGATCTACAATAAATCCTATCGGAAAATACATTCTAACTATCTTTAGTGAAATGAAAAACTTTACAAGCACTTACAGCTATGTTTTGTCCAATCTAATATTAATGACCTATTCTGTCGGTCTGCCATTAATTAAACTACATGAACTTCAGCCTCAAAAGTCAACCAGCCTATTGAGGGGGGCTATGGGTGCAAGGGTCCCTGTGTTTGTTTCTATCTGACCCTTCATACTAAAACTAGTGATTTGATTTAACTACCCTGTCGACTATATACAGGATAATCCTTCCCCTAAGATTACGGGGATGCGTCCTGTATAGACCCGTTTCAGCCCTGATTCACCATTAATCCTCACAAAAAGCAATTGAGGCTCAGGTATTCATTCAGGCCGCGAGGGTGAATCGTGTCTAATTTGTGGATCCACCTTGCCTCCAGTTGCAACAATTTTTTTGCTCGGTTGCCACCTCGGATGGACTCTGGAACCTGGTCCACTATTTTGTAGCGGACAGAGGCTAGGCTGTGGCGCATCTGCGCAAAATGACGGGCCACTGGCTGTTCGCTACTCCCTGATACCAGGGCCGCCCTGATCGCTGACCTGTGTTGGGCCATCCTCTCTTTAAAAAGACACTGGGTTTTACCCACATAGTAAAGACTGCAGGGGCAGATTAACACATAAACTACATGTGTCGAGCTGCATGTCACTGCTTTGGGGATCTTCAATTTCTTCCCTGTATGTGGGTGTGAGATCGAGTCCCCAGTTAGCATATAGCTGCATGTGGTGCAGCCCAAACATTTAAAGCACCCTGCTTTACGTGTTAAAAAATGAGTGGTGGGTCGTGTTCTTGTAAACCCCGTTACATCATTCTTTACTACTAGGTCTTTAATGTTGGAACTGCGAGTGTAGCAAGGCATTATTTGGCTGTTCTTTAGACTTACTAAATTAGGATCTGAAGTAATCATCGGCCATAATTGCTTAATTTTCTTATTGGTCCTTCTGCTGGAGGTGTTGTACTGGTTTACCCAGGCCATTTTAGGAGCAGAAGGAACTGGGACTTTGACCCGTAGCAATTCCTGTCTACTCAGGGACAAAGCCCTGGCGCGAGCATTCTTCAGAAGCTTAAGTGGGTAACCCCTCTGTGTGAATTTGTTCGTCATGATTTCTAGCTGTATCTCTAGCTCCTCAGGGTCGCTGGTAATTCTGCACACCCTGAGGAATTGAGAATACGGTAAACCCTGAATTAAGGCTGGGGGGTGGAAACTGTCGAATCTAAGGAGTGTATTGCGATCCGTGGGCTTGGAATATAATGTGGTGTGTAACTCACCATCTCGTATCTGGATTTTAGTGTCCAAGAAACAAATTTCTGACCTGTGTGTAGACACAGTGAACTTGATCGGACTGGAGGAGTTGTTATGTTCCTCTATGAGTGTGACCAAGGCTCCCTCATCTCCAGTCCAAAACAACAACAGGTCGTCTATATACCGAGTATATAGAAAAATAGCCTTAGCTGTCACGCTATTCTCAAAAAAAGTTTGTCTCTCCACCTCCCACATGTATGAATTGGCTAGCGATGGGGCCACCGCCGACCCCATCGCACAGCCGGTCTTCTGTAGAAAAAACCTGCCATTAAACAGAAAATAATTATGGCTAAGGGTGTATTCTAGTAACCTGACGAACAAATCAACATCGGGACCCGTGTATTTAGGGTTATTGGTAATAAGATGCCTTACAGCTGTTAACCCAGCCTGGTGGGGAATACAGGTGTATAAACTGGCCACATCTAGTGTGGCCAGTACCATGTCGGCTGGGATGGACCCTAGCTGTGCAAACTGTCTCAATAGTGCACTGGTGTCTTTCAGGTGTGTGGGTGTGGCTTGGATGCAGGGTTGCAGGAAAAAATCTAAATATCTGGCGATCGGCTCACATAGTGAGCCCCTCGCAGAGATAATGGGGCGTCCCGGCGGATGCTGCGCATCCTTATGGAGCTTGGGGATCGAATAGAAAATAGGGACGACAGGGTGTGGGCTCAATAGTTTGATATACACATCATGCGAAATCACGCCCTCTTCTTTAGCCTGCAGTAAAATCTGATCTAGTGCAGTTTTAAACTGTGCAGTAGGGTCACCATCTAGTAGGGCATAAGTGTGACTGTCTGCCAACAGTCGGTCACATTCTGCTATATAGTCCTCAGTGTCTAGTATCACAATGGCGCCCCCTTTATCAGCGCCCCTGATGATAATGTCCTGTCTGGCGCTTAAATCTCGAAGGGCTTCATGTTCTTCCTTGGACATGTTTCTATATATGTGTGGAGGGGGGTCATCCTGCAGGTGCTCTACCAATCTTGTGAAGGTTTTAATAGTCGCATTTTGCGACACTGGGTCAAACTGTGACCCCGAAGTGAGTCCTTTGATCAGAGGAGTCGATATTCCTTGTTGTCTATTGTCCACATGCTTGCCAAAATGCTCTTTGAGTTTCAGGTTTCTATTGAATTTGAAGGTCTCAACCTTCCATTGAAAGTCATCTGGTGTCTGTGTCGGTACATATGACAGTCCCCTACTGAGGACAGCTGTTTCTGCCGTCGTTAGTGTTGCCCGCGATAAATTGAAAATTAAGTCAGACGTGACCTGGGTGGTCTTCCTCCCCGCCTTCCGCCTCGATTGGCCACCCCGTCTGGTGGGTTTCTTCTTTTGCCCGAGGCCAGTGCCCGGGTGACTGCCCCTAAAGGGACTCCTTGGGCAGACATCACTGAATCAGACACCGCTGTATCATCCGTTTCGCTCGCAGAAGTGCTGACTTGTGGTCTCTGTGTCCTCCGTCTGTAGCTCCTCTCCGGCTTGCCTCTAGATGCCGCCCCCGTGGCTTTAGCTAACCAGGTGTATACCCGATGTTGCTCGTAATCGGCTTGTACTTTGAGCAATTTAGTTTTTTTGTATTTGAGCAGCTCAAGCCTCTACGTTTCTACCTGGTTTTTCAACTTGTCCAACCAATTTGTTGTTTTATCATCAGAGAGGCTCTGGAGGTGTTGTTCCTCAAATGTGCGAAGTTTCTCCCTGGTAAGGTTGACCTCTCGGGTAGATTCCTCTATTACCAGGAGCATGAGGTCCATGGCACACTTATTGAGGACAGAGATCCACCGTCTGCAGAAGCTCGGATTATAACGCCCAATGGTGGGAGTGTTTTGTACCCGAAATCCCCTCGGGATCTGCTTGCTTCTATAATAATCTGAGAGAGTTCGTCCGTGATACATGAAGTCCACTTCTCTCTTGCGTAATTTGAATAATTCGCGGAACAATTCCTCATTGGAGGACACCAGGTTCTCTTCAAAGGCAGGCTCTTTCACTAGAATATTTTCTGCCTCTAGGTCAGAGAAGCTTAGCACGTCATAATTATCGCACTGTAATAAATAAGCCTGGGCATCACCAGGTTCCCCTTCAGGCGTAGTCATGTTATGGCTGAACGGATGTATTCCTTCCGTGTTCTTATAGACCATGGGTATTTGCGACCGCCTGTCGCCAATGGACTGCTGTATGTGCTTTTAATTGCACACTAAAGTGCAGTGTGCTTGGTGCCTGTGTGCAGTGCTCAAGTGTGAATTGATGAGCCAGTGTCCAGATAAATGATTCAAGTGAATCTTATGGAGGGTGCCCCGACCTGGTGGGACTGGGGAAAAGTATGTATACTTGATGTTTTTATAACACTTACGGTGTATCACACTGTGGGCCGTTTGGGCACCTAGAAGCACGGTTTTAATATCCTTGTATTGTTTATTTCCACGTAAGTGGTCTGAATTCACACTGCTTAATTCATATATGTATTTTCTGTATTAGTTTGTTGTCATGGCAACTCGTTGCCATGACGGCACAGATCCCTTGCTTGTGTGGTCCCTCCCAACGGCCGCGTCGACCGGCAACGGACTCACGTCACCCGGAAGGGGCGGAGACTGCCGAAACCGGAAGTGCGGGCTCCGGAGCTTGGGACGCCGCTGGCCGTGACGGAAGGAACGGAGCCAGGGACTGGTAAGGTATTTAAGTTTTGTTTATCACTGTGTTTATGTGTATTGCTGTGTCTTGAAGAAGGGAGTGCGTCTCCCGAAACGTCACCTATTAAAAGCACGTTTTCTACTTTTCAAGTAAGTCTCCTGAGTGCCGCCTTCCATCTTCTATATATATATATATATATATATATATATATATATATATATATATATATATATATTTCTCTATAGCGAAGGTAACAGGCGGCACGCCAAGGACTTCGAGACGTAGAAGACTTCATATCAACGTTTCGATTTTATTCAAATCATCATCAGGATATACAATGCCATAAGACAAACAAACATATATAGCTCACCATCACCAAGGACGCCAAACCCACTTCCTCCCGCCCTTCCGCACACGAGGCGCCGGCGGCTGACAATGACATCACACGCTACAACGTACGTATGATGCGTGTCACCATCATACAACGTCCCGTTGCTTGGTAACGGGAGAAACCAGAGAACATACAATAAGGACTTTTGTGTAGACAAACAAAGAAACCGGGCAATGTGCCTACTCGATCAATTCTAACATTATCCATAAAAAAACAACAATAATATGCGGGTACGGAAATGCCGGGATCGTCATGCAATACAAATAACATAATGAACAGTTGATCATACCAAAATGCATATATCACCCTGGATTTTATTACAAGAAACTATTCAACCCCAGATTTTCATTAAGACCATAGGGAGAAACTGTGTTGAGGCGATGTATCCATCTAGCCTCTTTCTGAAGAAGGGTTCTATCCCTATCACCTCCACGTATCTATTAAGGACATTTACACTGGCTGCCATTTAGGAGCATTGCTGTATTGTACCTTGGGCATGGCACCTATTGTTTGGTATTCTTCTATATGACTCATCGGACTCAGTGACTTTGTTTTAATATTATACAGTGGAGATTGTCCCTACTCTGGTACTCTTCAGGGGTTATCCATTATATTTTGACATGGCTGAATCAATTGGCATTAGAGACATTACTTTACCTGTAAGAGAAACTTGGAGTTTCTCGGATGCGGACGCGGAATCCATTAGATTCAAGGAGAATTTATTGTTTACTGGAGGTGATGAAAGTAATGAACAACTTTTCACTCAATTATTACGTTTGAAAAAGAAGGAGGTTGATTTTCTCTTGCACGGCATTACATTGTCCGACTACCACCGAAGCGGTCAGATTCCTAGGGGGTTTCGCATTAGGAATTCCCCAACAATTGGAAAATTTAGCAGCGATTTTTGCCGCAAATGGGCTGCTATCCTTAATAAATGCAGCCTTGACCTAATCCTGTTGGTGGTTGAGGAGTCGGCGAGGGAATTATAGCTTGTTAAGTCTAAGATCAATACCTTTGAAGACTTACATCTGGACAAATTAACCTTTGATGCACCTAATGGCTGGATTGAAAAAATAAGAATTTACTTACCGATAATTCTATTTCTCGTAGTCCGTAGTGGATGCTGGGGACTCCGTAAGGACCATGGGGAATAGCGGCTCCGCAAGAGACTGGGCACAAAAGTAAAGCTTTAGAACTACCTGGTGTGCACTGGCTCCTCCCCCCATGACCCTCCTCCAAGCCTCAGTTAGGATACTGTGCCCGGACGAGCGTACACAATAAGGAAGGATTTTGAATCCCGGGTAAGACTCATACCAGCCACACCAATCACACCGTACAACTCGTGATCTAAACCCAGTTAACAGAGGAGCCTCTAGAAAAGATGTCTCACTACAGCAATAACCCGATTTTTTGGTAACAATAACTATGTACCAGTATTGCAGACAATCCGCACTTGGGATGGGCGCCCAGCATCCACTACGGACTACGAGAAATAGAATTATCGGTAAGTAAATTCTTATTTTCTCTAACGTCCTAAGTGGATGCTGGGGACTCCGTAAGGACCATGGGGATTATACCAAAGCTCCCAAACGGGCGGGAGAGTGCGGATGACTCTGCAGCACCAAATGAGAGAACTCCAGGTCCTCCTCAGCCAGGGTATCAATTTTGTAGAATTTTACAAACGTATTTGCTCCTGACCAAGTAGCTGCTCGGCAAAGTTGTAAAGCCGAGACCCCTCGGGCAGCCGCCCAAGATGAGCCCATCTTCCTTGTGGAGTGGGCATTTACAGATTTTTGGCTGTGGCAGGCCTGCCACAGAATGTGCAAGCTGAATTGTACTACAAATCCAACGAGCACTAGTCTGCTTAGAAGCAGGAGCACCCAGCTTGTTGGGTGCATACAGGATAAACAGCGAGTCAGATTTTCTGACTCCAGCCGTCCTGGAAACATATATTTTCAGGGCCCTGACAACGTCTAGCAACTTGGAGTCCTCCAAGTCCCTAGTAGCCGCAGGCACCACAATAGGTTGGTTCAGGTGAAACGCTGAAACCACCTTAGGGAGAAACTGAGGACGAGTCCTCAATTCCGCCCTGTCCGAATGGAAAATCAGATAAGGGCTTTTACAGGATAAAGCCGCCAATTCTGACACGCGCCTGGCCCAGGCCAGGGCCAACAGCATGACCACTTTCCATGTGAGATATTTTAACTCCACAGATTTAAGTGGTTCAAACCAATGTGACTTTTGGAACCCAAAAACTACATTGAGATCCCAAGGTGCCACTGGAGGCACAAAAGGAGGCTGTATATGCAGTACCCCTTTTACAACGTCTGAACTTCAGGGACTGAAGCTAGTTCTTTTTGGAAGAAAATTGACAGGGCCGAAATTTGAACCTTAATGGACCCCAATTTCAGGCCCATAGACACTCCTGTTTGCAGGAAATGTAGGAATCGACCCAGTTGAATTTCCTCCGTCGGGCCTTACTGGCCTCGCACCACGCAACATATTTTCGCCAAATGCGGTGATAATGTTTTGCGGTTACATCCTTCCTGGCTTTGATCAGGATAGGGATTACTTCATCCGGAATGCCTTTTTTCCATCAGGATCCGGCGTTCAACCGCCATGCCGTCAAACGCAGCCGCGGTAAGTCTTGGAACAGACAGGGTCCTTGCTGGAGCAGGTCCCTTCTTAGAGGTAGAGGCCACGGATCCTCCGTGAGCATCTCTTGAAGTTCCGGTTACCAAGTCCTTCTTGGCCAATCCGGAGCCACGAATATAGTGCTTACTGCTCTCCATCTTATCAATCTCAGTACCTTGGGTATGAGAGGCAGATGGGGGAACACATACACTGACTGGTACACCCACGGTGTTACCAGAGCGTCTACAGCTATTGCCTGAGGGTCCCTTGACCTGGCGCAATACCTGTCGAGTTTTGCCCAACGGTTTATAATCATGTGGAAGACTTCTGGGTGAAGACCCCACTCTCCCGGGTGGAGGTCGTGTCTGCTGAGGAAGTCTGCTTCCCAGTTGTCCACTCCCGGAATTGCTGACAGTGCTATCACATGATTTTCCGCCCAGCGAAGAATCCTTGCAGCTTCTGCCATTGCCCTCCTGCTTCTTGTGCCACCCTGTCTGTTTACGTGGGTGACTGCCGTGATGTTGTCCGACTGGATCAACACCGGCTGACCTTGAAGCAGAGGTCTTGCTAAGCTTAGAGCATTGTAAATGGCCCTTAGCTTCAGGATATTTATGTGAAGTGATGTCTCCAGGCTTGACCATAAGCCCTGGAAATTCCTTCCCTGTGTGACTGCTCCCCAGCCTCGCAGGCTGGCATCCGTGGTCACTAGGACCCAGTCCTGAATGCCGAATCTGCGGCCCTCTAGAAGATGAGCACTCTGCAACCAACACAGGAGGGACACCCTTGTTCTTGGTGACAGGGTTATCCGCTGATGCATCTGAAGATGCGACCCGGAACATTTGTCCAGCAGGTCCCACTGGAAAGTTCTTGCGTGGAATCTGCCGAATGGGATTGCTTCGTAGGAAGCCACCATTTTACCCAGAACCCTTGTGCATTGATGCACTGAGACTTGGCTCGGTTTTAGGAGGTTCCTGACTAGCTCGGATAACTCCCTGGCTTTCTCCTCCGGGAGAAACACCTTTTTCTGGACTGTGTCCAGGATCATCCCTTGGAACAGAAGACGAGTCGTCGGAACCAGCTGCGATTTTGGAATATTGAGAATCCAATCGTGCTGCCGCAACACTACCTGAGATAGTGCTACACCGACCTCCAACTGTTCCCTGGATCTTACCCTTATCAGGGAATCGTCCAAGTAAGGGATAACTAAAATTCCCTTCCTTCGAAGGAATATCATCATTTCGGCCATTACCTTGGTAAAGACTCGGGGTGCCGTGGACCATCCATACGGCAGCGTCTGAACTGATAGTGACAGTTCTGTACCATAAACCTGAGGTACCCTTGGTGAGAAGGGTAAATTTGGACATGAAGGTAAGCATCCTTGATGTCCCGAGACATCATGTAGTCCCCTTCTTCCAGGTTCGCAATCACTGCTCTGAGTGACTCAATCTTGAATTTGAACCTCTGTATGTAAGTGTTCAAAGATTTTAGATTTAGAATCGGTCTCACCGAGCCGTCCGGCTTCGGTACCACAACAGTGTGGAATAATACCCCGTTCCCTGTTGCAGGAGGGGTACCTTGATTTTCACCTGCTGGGAATACAGCTTGTGAATGGCTTCCAAAACGGTCTCCCTGTCAGAAGGAGACATCGGTAAAGCCGGCTTTAGGAAACGGCGAGGGGGAGACGTCTCGAATTCCAATTTGTACCCCTGAGATATCACCTGAAGGATCCAGGGGTCTACTTGCGAGTGAGCCCACTGCGCGCTGAAATTCATTGAGACGGGCCCCCCACCGTGCCTGATTCTGCTTGTAAAGCCCCAGCGTCATACTGAGGGCTTGGCAGAGGCGGGAGAGGGTTTCTGTTCCTGGGAACTGGCTGATTTCTGCAGCCTTTTTCCTCTCCCTCTGTCACGGGGCAGAAATGAGGAACCTTTTGCCCGCTTGTCCACGAAAAGACTGCGCCTGATAATACGGCGTCTTCTCATGTTGAGAGGCGACCTGGGGTACAAACGTGGATTTCCCAGCTGTTGCCGTGGCCACCATGTCTGAAAGACCGACCCCAAATAACTCCTCCCCTTAATAAGGCAATACTTCCAAATGCCGTTTGAAATCCGCATCACCTGACCACTGTCGTGTCCATAACCCTCTACTGGTAGAAATGGACAACGCGCTTAGACTTGATGCCAGTCGGCAAATATTCCGCTGTGCATCACGCATATATAGAAATGCATCTTTTAAATGCTCTATAGGCAAAAATATACTGTCCCTATCTAGGGTATCAATATTTTCAGTCAGGGAATCCGACCACGCCAACCCAGCACTGCACATCCAGGCTGAGGCGATTGCTGGTCGCAGTATAACACCAGTATGTGTGTAAATACCTTTTAGGATACCCTCCTGCTTTCTATCAGCAGGATCCTAAAGGGCGGCCATCTCAGGAGAGGGTAGAGCCCTTACAAGCGTGTGAGCGCTTTATCCACCCTAGGGGGTGTTTCCCAACGCACCCTAACCTCTGGCGGGAAAGGATATAATGCCAATAACATTTTAGAAATTATCAGTTGTTATCGGGGGAAACCCACGCATCATCACACACCTCATTTAATTTCTCAGATTCAGGAAAACTACAGGTAGTTTTTCCTCACCGAACATAATACCCCTTTTTGGTGGTACTCGTATTATCAGAAATGTGTAAAACATTTTTCATTGCCTCCATCATGTAACGTGTGGCCCTACTGGAAGTCACATTTGTCTCTTCACCGTCGACATTGGAGTCAGTATCCGTGTCGGCGTCTATATCTGCCATCTGAGGTAACGGGCGCTTTAGAGCCCCTGACGGCCTATGAGACGTCTGGACAGGCACAAGCTGAGTAGCCGGCTGTCTCATGTCAACCACTGTCTTTTATACAGAGCTGACACTGTCACGTAATTCCTTCCAACAGTTCATCCACTCAGGTGTCGACCCCCTAGGGGGTGACATCACTATTACAGGCAATCTGCTCCGTCTCCACATCATTTTTCTCCTCATACATGTCGACACAAACGTACCGACATACAGCACACACACAGGGAATGCTCTGATAGAGGACAGGACCCCACTAGCCCTTTGGGGAGACAGAGGGAGAGTTTGCCAGCACACACCAGAGCGCTATATATATACAGGGATAACCTTATATAAGTGTTTTTCCCCTTATAGCTGCTGTATCTTTAATACTGCGCGTAATTAGTGCCCCCCCTCTCTTTTTTAACCCTTTCTGTAGTGTAGTGACTGCAGGGGAGAGCCAGGGAGCTTCCCTCCAACGGAGCTGTGAGGGAAAATGGCGCCAGTGTGCTGAGGAGATAAGGCCGCCGATAAGGGGGTGGAGCCTATCTCCCGTTTTTCTATGTATTCTGGCAGGGGTTAAATGCATCCATATAGCCCAGGAGCTATATGTGATGCATTTTTTGCCATCCAAGGTGTTTTTATTGCGTCTCAGGGCGCCCCCCCCCCCCCAGCGCCCTGCACCCTCAGTGACCGGAGTGTGAAGTGTGCTGAGAGCAATGGCGCACAGCTGCAGTGCTGTGCGCTACCTTGTTGAAGACAGGACGTCTTCTGCCGCCGATTTTCCGGACCTCTTCTGTCTTCTGGCTCTGTAAGGGGGCCGGCGGCGCGGCTCTGGGACCCATCCATGGCTGGGCCTGTGATCGTCCCTCTGGAGCTAATGTCCAGTAGCCTAAGAAGCCCAATCCACTCTGCACGCAGGTGAGTTCGCTTCTTCTCCCCTTAGTCCCTCGATGCAGTGAGTCTGTTGTTAGCAGGTCTCACTGAAAATAAAAAACCTAAAACTAAACTTTTCACTAAGCAGCTCAGGAGAGCCACCTAGTGTGCACCCTTCTCGTTCGGGCACAAAAATCTAACGGAGGCTTGGAGGAGGGTCATGGGGGGAGGAGCCAGTGCACACCAGGTAGTTCTAAAGCTTTACTTTTGTGCCCAGTCTCCTGCGGAGCCGCTATTCCCCATGGTCCTTACGGAGTCCCCAGCATCCACTTAAGACGTTCGAGAAACTCACAGTACAAGTTGATACATACAAACGAAATCTGGTAAAATTTAAGCGTGACAAATTGGCTACTGTACAGCGTGACTATGCCGAGAACAGAGTCTATACATGGGCTTATAACCCCACTCCCGTCAAAAAAAACTCGTTTCGTTCCAGACAGAAGAAAATAAGATTTTACTCACCGGTAAATCTATTTCTCGTAGTCCGTAGTGGATGCTGAAGACTCCGTAAGGACCATGGGGATTAGCGGCTCCGCAGGAGACTGGGCACAACTAAAGAAAGCTTTAGGACTACCTGGTGTGCACTGGCTCCTCCCACTAAGACCCTCCTCCAGACCTCAGTTAGGATACTGTGCCCAGAAGAGCTGACACAATAAGGAAGGATTTTGAATCCCGGGTAAGACTCATACCAGCCACACCAATCACACCGTATAACTCGTGATACTATACCCAGTTAACAGTATGATAACAACTGAGCCTCTCAACAGATGGCTCAACAATAACCCTTTAATTAGGCAATAACTATATACAAGTATTGCAGACAATCCGCACTTGGGATGGGCGCCCAGCATCTACTACGGACTACGAGAAATAGATTTACCGGTGAGTAAAATCTTACTTTCTCTAACGTCCTAAGTGGATGCTGGGGACTCCGTAAGGACCATGGGGATTATACCAAAGCTCCCAAACGGGCGGGAGAGTGCGGATGACTCTGCAGCACCGAATGAGCAAACTCTAGGTCCTCCTCAGCCAGGGTATCAAACTTGTAGACTCTTGCAAGAGTGTTTGAACCCGACCAAGTAACAGCTTGGCAAATTTGTAAAGCAGAGACCCCTCGGGCAGCCGCCCAAGAAGAGCCCACTTTCCTCGTGGAATGGGCTTTCACAGATTTAGGGTGCGGCAGTCCAGCCGCAGAATGTACAAGTTGAATCGTGCTACAGATCCAGCGAGCAATAGTCTGCTTAGAAGCAGGAGCACCCAGCTTGTTGGGTGCATACAGGATAAATAGCGAGTCAGTTTTCCTGACTCCAGCCGTCCTGGAAACATATACTTTTCAGGGCCCTGACTACGTCCAGAAACTTGGAATCCTCCAAGTCCCAAGTAGCCGCAGGCACCACAATAGGTTGGTTCACATGAAAAACTGCTACCACCTTAGGAAGGAATTGGGAACGAGTCCTCAATTCCGCCTTATCCATATAAAGTACAGATAAGGGCTTTTGACAAAGCCGCCAATTCTGATACATGCCTGGCCGACGCCAAGGCCCACAGCATGACCACTTTCCACGTGAGGTATTGTAGCTCCACGGATTTAAGTGGCTCAACTCAATGCGACTTCAGGAAATCCAACACTACGTTGAGATCCCACGGTGCCACTGGAGGCACAAACGGGGGCTGACTATGCAGCACTCCCTTAACAAAAGTCTGAACTTCAGGCAGTGAAGCCAGTTCTATTTTGGAAGAAAATCGATAGAGCCGAAAACTGGACCTTACTGGAACCCAATTTTAGGCCCATAGTCACCTCTGACTTGTAGGAAGTGCAGAAATCGACCTAGCTGAAATTCCTCCTTTGGGGCCTTACTGGCCTCACAGCACGCAACATATTTCCGCCATATGCGGTGATAATGGTTTGCGTTCACTTCTTTCCTAGCTTTAAATAGCGTAGGGATAACTTCCTCCGGAATGCCCTTTTCCTTCAGGATCCGGCGTTCAACCGCCATGCCGTCAAACGCAGCCGCGGTACGTCTTGGAACAGACAGGCCCCCTGCTGCAGCAAGTCCTGTCTGAGTGGCAGAGACCATGGGTCCTCTGAGATCATTTCTTGGAGTTCTGGGTACCAAGCTCTTCTTGGTCACCCGGAACAATGAGTATAGTTCTTACTCCTCTCCTTCTTACTATTCTCATTACCCTGGGTATGAGAGGCAGAGAAGGGAACACATACCAGAGCGTCCACAGCTATCGCCTGAGGGTCCCTTGACCTGGCGCAATATCTTTGTAGCTTTTTGTTGAGGCGGGACGCCATCCTGTCCACCTGTGGCCTTTCCCCACGGTGTACAATCATTTGGAAGACTTCTGGATGAAGTCCCCACTCTCCCGGGTGGAGGTCGTGTCTGCGGAGAAAGTCTGCTTCTCAGTTGTCCACTCCGGGAATGAACACTGCTGACAGTGCTAACACATGATTTTCCGCCCATCGGAGAATCCTTGTGGCTTCTGCCATCGCCATCCTGCTTCTTGTGCCGCCCTGTCGGTTTACATGAGCGGCGGCCGTGATGTTGTCTGACTGGATCAGCACCGGCCGGTGTTGAAGCAGGGTCTAGCCTGACTTAGGGCATTGTAAATGGCCCATAGTTCCAGAACATTTATGTGTAGGGAAGTCTCCTGACTTTTCCATAGGCCTCGGAAGTTTCTTCCCTGTGTGACTGCCCCCCAGCCTTGAAGGCTGGCATCCGTGGTCACCAGGACCCAGTCCTGTATGCCGAATCTGTGGCCCCCAAGAAGATGAGCACTCTGCAGTCACCACCACGGCGACACCCTGGCCCTTGGAGACAGGGTTATCCGCCGATGCATCTGAGGATGCGACCCGGACCACTTGTCCAACAGATCCCACTGGAAGATCCTTGCATGGGACTTGGCGAATGGAAATTCTTCGTAAGAAGCTACCATCTTTCCCAAGGCTCGCGTGCATTGATGCACCGATACCTGTATTTGTATTAGGAGGTCTCCGTCTAGAGACGCCAACTCCTTGGACTTCTCCTCCGGGAGAAACACTTTTTATCCTGTTCTGTGTCCAGAACCATACCCAGAAACAGTAGACGCGTCGTAGGAACCAGCTGCGACTTTGGAATATTCAGAATCTAGCCGTGCTGTTGTAGCACTTCCCGAGATAGTGCTACTCCGACGAACAACTGCTCCCTGGACCTCGCCTTTATAAGGAGATCGTCCAAGTACGGGATAAGTACTTCGCCCATTACCTTGGTAAATACCCTCGGTGCCGGGGACAGACCAACGGCAACGTCTGGAATTGGTAATGACAATCCTGTACCACAATTTTGAGGTACACCTGGTGAAGAGGGTAAATAGGGACATGCAGGGAAGTATCCTTGATGTCCAGTGATACCCTGAAATTTTCCAGGCTTGCAATAATCGCCCTGAGCGATTCCATTTTGAACTTGAACCTTCGTATATAAGTGTTCAAGGATTTCAATTTTAGAATGGGTCTCACCCAACCGTCTGGTTTCGGTACCACAACATTTTTGAATAGTAACCCCGGCCTTGTTGAAGGAGGGGTACCTTGATTTCACCTGCTGGAAGTACAGCTTGTGAATTGCCGCCAGTACTACCTTTCTCCGAGGGCAGCAGGCAAGGCTGATGTGAGGCAACGGCGAGGGGGAGTCGTCTCGAACTCCTGCCTGTATCCCTGTGATACTACTTGCAGAACCTAGGGATCCACCTGTGGGCAAGCCCACTGGTCCCTGCAGTTCCCGAGACGCGCCCCCACTGCACCTGTCTCCACCTGTGGAGCCCCAGCGTCATGCGGTGGACTCAGAGGAAGCGAGGGAAGATATTTGATCCTGGGAACTGGCTGACTGGTGCAGCTTTTTCCTTCTTCCCTTGTCTCTGTGCAGAAAGGAAGCGCCTTTGACCCGCTTGCTTTTCTGAAGCCGAAAGGACTGTACCTGAAAATACTGTGCTTTCTTAGGCTTTTGTGAGGAAACCTGAGGTAAAAAAATTTCTTCCCAGCTGTTGCTGTGGATACGAGATCCCAGAGACCATCCCCAAACAATTCCTCACCCTTATAAGGCAGAATCTCCATGTGCCTTTTAAAGGCAGCATCACCTGTCCACTGCCGGGTTTCTAATACCCTCATGGCAGAATGGACATTGCATTAATTCTGGATGCCAGCCGGCAAATATTCCTCTGTGCATCCTTTATATATAAGACAACGTCTTAAATATGCTCAATGTTAGCAAAATATTATCCCTGTCTTAGTATTAATATTATTTGACAAGGTATCAGACCACGCTGCAGCAGCACTATTTATGCGGAGGCAATTGCAGGTTTCAGTATATAACCTGAGTGTGTAAATACAGACTTCAGGATCGCCTCCTGCTTTTTATCAGCAGGTTCCTTCAAGGTGGCCGTATCCTAAGACGGCAGTGCCACCTTTTGACAAACGTGTGAGCGCCTTATCCACCCTAAGGGATATCTCCCAACGTGACCTATCCTCTGGCGGGAAAGGGTACGCCATCAGTAACTTTTTAGAAATTACCAGTTTCTTATCGGGGGAAACCACGCTTCTTTACACACTTCATTCATTCATCTGATGGGAGAACAAAACACTGTAACTGAGTGATTTTTCCCCAAATAGCTGCTTGTATACATATATTGCGCCTAAATTTAGTGCCCCCCCCCTCTCTTTTTAACCCTTTGAGCCTGAAAACTACAGGGGAGAGCCTGGGGAGCTGTCTTCCAGCTGCACTGTGAAGAGAAAATGGCGCCAGTGTGCTGAGGGAGAAGCCCCGCCCCTTTTTTGGCGGACTTTCTCCCGCTTTTTCTGGAATACTGGCAGGGGTAATTTTACATCTATATAGCCTCTAGGACTATATATGATGTAGATTTGCCAGCCAAGGTGTCATATATTGCCCTCAGGGCACCCCCCCCAGCGCCCTGCACCCATCAGTGACCGGAGTGTGAGGTGTACATGAGGAGCAATGGCGCACAGCTGCAGTGCTGTGCGCTACCTTGGTGAAGACCAAAGTCTTCTGCCGCCGATTTTCCGGACTCTTCATGCTTCTGGCTCTGTAAGGGGGACGGCGGCGCGGCTCCGGGAACGAACACCAAGGTCGGGTCCTGCGGTCGATCCCTCTGGAGCTAATGGTGTCCAGTAGCCTAAGAAGCCCAAACTACCACCTGTTAGGTAGGTTCGCTTCTTCTCCCCTTAGTCCCTCGCTGCAGTGAGTCTGTTGCCAGCAGATCTCACTGTAAAATAAAAAACCTAAATATACTTTCTTTCTAGGAGCTCAGGAGAGCCCCTAGTGTGCATCCAGCTCAGCCGGGCACAAGAATCTAACAGAGGTCTGGAGGAGGGTCTTAGTGGGAGGAGCCAGTGCACACCAGGTAGTCCTAAAGCTTTCTTTAGTTGTGCCCAGTCTCCTGCGGAGCCGCTAATCCCCATGGTCCTTACGGAGTCCCCAGCATCCACTTAGGACGTTAGAGAAATTCCACAAATTTCCGGGTGATACGGAAACATCTAGTGGGGGCACCTCAACGCATAGTGAATCTGAGGATGCTACCACAGGTAAACCCCCTTTAGGGATGAGTACACGAGCTCAGCGTGGTGTCAAAAACGTAAAACGAGGAGGGGGCAACAGTGCTTCCGGATCCGCAAAAGGGAAGCAAAACAAGTCCAAGAAGACCTAGTTTTTAATTTATCCAATAGACCGCTGACAAGTAAAGAGTTGGACATTTTGAACAAAGGACTTTCATTTGTCCCTTCATGTGACTTTGATAATTTCCAGTGGCAACTGGATTCTTATCGTTTCAACAGAAATCTTCGTCTCAAAGAATACTTTCAATCACACATCACTACACCTAGTGATGAGAGTCTGCCTGCTTCAATTAAATCCAGATCTACCTTTGATCCTTATACGACTAACGCATCCCTTAAATGTTTTCAACGTCGGTTGGAGCAACATTCTATCAATATGCATACCTCTGTTGTATCAAATATGTCCAAGGAGGAATGGGAAACTTTGGACCAGCTAAGTAAAGATCGTAGCATTGTTATCCGTCCCGCAGATAAGGGGCGCGGAATAGTAATACAAGATTTAGATAAGTATTGCTCTGAGGTCTACCGACAATTGGGAGATGTAAATGTATACCGTAAATTGTCATGTGACCCGACTGGGGTATTTAATCGTGAATTGGAGGGTGTATTGTCACAGGCGGTAAATGAGAACATCATTACCACAGCGGTTAAAAAAGCATTGACACAGGATAATCCTGTGGCCCCTGTGCTCTACACCCTCCCTAAAATTCACAAGGATCCGGTTCGGCCTCCGGGCCGGCCTATTATTGCAGCACGAGATTCTATTTATTATAAAGTATCTAAGTACTTGGACACTTTTCTACAGCCTGTGATACAGGTACAGGACACTTACTTGAAAGACACTACGACATTATTACAAAAATTGGACTCATTACCATCACCTTTACCTCCATGTTTTCTGTGTACATTAGATGTAGTCAATCTTTATACCAGCATTCCACAGGATGGGGGGTTGCTAGCGATCAGGAGGCTATTGGCATCTAGTGATGTGTATACGGGTCCTGATGTAAAATTTTTTATTCAGTTGTTAGAATTAACGCTGAAACGTAACTACTTTCTTTTCGATGGGCAGTGGTACCTTCAGTGCCAGGGTTGTGCTATGGGGTCCTGCGTGGCCCCTGCGTTTGCCAACGGGTACATGTTTGACATTGAACGGACCATCTTTTTTCAAGATTCTAATATTGCTTCTAAGATTTTGCTGTTTGTCAAGTATATTAATGATCTGTTGGTTATTTGGTTGGGTGAGGAAGTAGAATTCCATCAATTAATGTTACATGCTAATAGTTGTAATGAATTCATTAAATTTACATATTGTATCAGTAACCTAGAGGTGAATTACCTAGATGTTAAATTGACACTTGATCAGGGTCAGTTACATACTGCCTTGTTCAGAAAAACTACTGATAGGAATAATGTATTACATTTCTCCAGCCAACATCCACTATCAACCAAAAAAGGTCTCCCGTTCTCTCAATTTTTGAGGGTACATAGGATTTCTGACAATATTGAATCCACTAAAAGAGATATTGACATCATGATTACCCAGTTTTTGGCCAGGGGCTACAAACATTCTGATTTGTTGAGAGCAAAGGAAAAGGCTCTTGCCATTCAACGTTCTGAACTTTTGCATTCAGCTAATCGTAAGTCAGTAGCGTTAACGAAAAAATTTCCATTTGTACAAAGATTTAATTCACGCAGTGACCATCTGGTAAAGCACACCAAAAAGTTATGGCCATTGGTATCTACTGACCCGGATCTGAAAGTTTTTCAGAATATGTCAGTATTACCTAGCTTCTCCCGTAATCGAAATCTAAAGGACTGGCTGGTTAAGAATGACATTACCGGTAGGAAAGTTCCGGTCAGGTCGGGCACTTTTTTAAAACGTAAACCTGGGTGTTATAAGTGCACTGGATGCACTACATGTAGTTTTTTAGAGACAGGGGACTCATTTGCTCATCCCCATACAGGTAAACGTATCGCCATCCGGCAGGTACTTACCTGTACTACCACCCATGTGGTTTACTTTATACGTTGTCCTTGTGGTCTTTTCTATATAGGAAAGACCACAAGACAATTCAAAGAGCGCATGAATATGCATAGATCCTCCATTAGAAAAGCTGTGGAGGGTACAGTGGTGTCCCAAGAACAACCGGTAGCCCGTCATTTTAGAGAATACAATCATGGACTAGCTACCCTTCGGTATAAAATTATTGAACATGTTGAGAAGAAGATACGTGGAGGTGATAGGGATAGAACCCTTCTTCAGAAAGAGGCTAGATGGATACATCGCCTCAACACAGTTTCTCCCTATGGTCTTAATGAAAATCTGGGGTTGAATAGTTTCTTGTAATAAAATCCAGGGTGATATATGCATTTTGGTATGATCAACTGTTCATTATGTTATTTGTATTGCATGACGATCCCGGCATTTCCGTACCCGCATATTATTGTTGTTTTTTTATGGATAATGTTAGAATTGATTGAGTAGGCACATTGCCCGGTTTCTTTGTTTGTCTACACAAAAGTCCTTATTGTATGTTCTCGGGTTTCTCCCATTACCAAGCAACGGGACGCTGTATGATGGTGACACGCATCATACGTACGTTGTAGCATGTGATGTCATTGTCAGCCGCCGGCGCCTCGTGTGCGGAAGGGCGGGAGGAAGTGGGTTTGGCGTCCTTGGTGATGGTGAGCTATATATGTTTGCTTGTCTTATGGCATTGTATATCCTGATGACGATTTGAATAAAATCGAAACGTTGATATTAAGTCTTCTACGTCTCGAAGTCCTTGGAGTGCCGCCTGTTACCTTCGCTATACTGTGGTGTGTTCACATCAGGGCAGGCACCTGGGCCTGTTGTATCTTGTACTGTGAGTGCCGGCTATAATTTCGTTATATATATATATATATATATATATATATATATATATATACACACACACATATATACATACACACACATATATATATATATATATATATATATATATATATATACACACACACACACACACACACACACACACACACACACAGATCCTTTAGGCAATCTCAACCCTGTTTGAACCTTAATTCTTTGTAAGGATATCCATATGCCGTTCCCAAGCATGTTTAAATTGCTCTACAGTCTTAGCCTCTACCACCTCTGATGGGAGGCTATTCCACTTATCCACTACCCTTTCTGTGAAGTCATTTTTCCTTAAATTTCCCCTGAACCCCCCCCCCTCCAGTCTCAGTGTATGTTCTCGAGTTCTAATGTTTCCCTCCCGAACTTTGTTAAGACCCTTGATATATTTGAAAGTTTCTATCATGTACCCCCTTTCCCGTCTCTCCTCTAAACTATACATGTTAAGATCTTTTAGCCTTTCCGGGTAAGTTTTGTGATGTAGGCCATGCACCATTTTAGTTGCCCTTCTTTGTACACTCTCTAATGTATTTATATCCTTCTAGAGATGTGGTCTCCAGAACTGGACACAGTATTCCAGATGGGGCCGTACCAATGACCTATACCAGAGGTTCTCAAACTCGGTCCTCGGGAGCCCACACAGTGCATGTTTTGCAGGTAACCCAGCAGGTGCACAGGTGTATTAATTACTCACTGACACATTTTGAAAGGTCCACAGGTGGAGCTAATTATTTCACTTGCGATTCTGTGAGGAGACCTGCAAAACATGCACTGTGTGGGCCCCCGGGGACCGAGTTTGAGAACCTCTGACCTATACAGTGGCATTATCACTTCTTTTTTCCTGCTACTGATTCCTCTCCCTATGCAACCAAGCATCTGACTTGCCTTTCTCATTGTTTGTTGCATTGCTTTCCTGCCTTCAAGTCACTTGAAATAGTGACTCCTAAATCCCTTTCCTCCTCAGTAGTTTCCATTATAGTACCCTTGATAATATATTTAGCCTTTGGGTTGAGACCCAAGTGCATGATTTTGCATTTTTTAGCATTAAACTGTAGTTGCCACGTTCTTGACCATTTTTCAAGCCTACCTAGGTCATCAATCATTTGTTTTACCCCTCCCGGTGTGTCTACCCTGTTGCATATCTTTGTATCATCTGCAAAAAGGCATACTTTCCCTTCAATACCATTTGTAATGTCACCAACAAAGATATTAAAGAGAACTGGTCCAAGTACAGATCCCCGGGGTACTCCACTGATAACATTTCCTTCCATAGATTGCACTCCATTTGCTAAATATATTATATATATATATATATATATATATATATATATATATATATATATATATATATATAGTGGAAAGTCGGCGGCACTCAAAGAAATATGGCAAACACACATAAGTGCTGTTCAACGTTTCGAGGAATTTATTACCTCGTCATCAGGATACAAAAAAACAGAAATAAACTTACATTTATAGACCTGCACCTCACCACGTGTAGTCGGCCGGCTCCGGAAGCTGGAAGACGACGCCCACCGATGACGACATCATTCTAACCCCCGTTGCCATAGCAGCCGCAATAAACAAAAAACTGTGACACATAAAAATGACATCATACGGTTACATTCCCATAACAGAGATAGGTGTGCTCAAACAGTTCCATTTCATAAATAACCTTAAATCTTAGCATAAATTATAACCAAGACTAACAAGGTAAAGCTGATAAAAAGGATAAAAATTCCTTAATTCAAGAACCTGAATATGTATCAACTGGAATTAATCCGTTACATATAACATCCTAATGTTTATACATTCTAAAAAATATCAAAAGAATATTAAATCGACTAATTAAAGAAAACAGTGCAATCCCAAGCTTTCATTAAGCCCCTTAGGAGATAAAGTATTCAATCTATGTATCCACATAGATTCACAGCGTAGCAGGGCTAGTGATCTATCCCCGCCACGGTTTCTAGAGGGAACGTGATCAATAATCATGTATCTAAGAGTCGACAAGTTGTGTCCTGCTTTCACAAAATGTCTAGATACAGGTTGATCACTGTATCCCTTCTCAAGGGCATTCCTAATAGATAGTCTATGGGTGGCCATACGTTCTCGCAGGGTTCTATCAGTTTTCCCTACGTAACTGAGACCACATGGACATGTAATCATATACACTATAAACTTAGTAGTACATGTTAATCGGTGCTTAATGAGGTATTTTTTGCCACTATATGGGTGTCTAAAACTGTCACCAGCTACCATATATCGACAGGTGGTGCAGTTTAAACATTTAAAGCACCCATTTTTTCGTGACAAAAAATGTGTTTCCGGGGTTACCTCTCTAGTTATATCAGTTCTGACAACCCAATCATGAATATTCTTACCCCTGGTATAGCAAGGCATTATTCTTTTATCTGCAAGATTAAGATTTTTATCTGTACCCACTATGGGCCATAGTTTTTTTGTTATTAATCTGATGTCATTACTTTTATCATTATAATGATTAACCCAGGGTAGATACGTAGTATTGGCCTTTTTATTCCTAGGGTTTAACAATTGTTCTCTCGGAATAGCCATTACCTTGTCTTTAGACACTGATAATGATTGCTCGTCATACCCCCTAGTGATGAATTTTTGAATCATCAGGTCAATGTTGTTATTAGCCATCTCATCATCACTACAAATGCGTCTAGCACGTAAAAACTGGGAATACGGTAATCCGTATTTAAGGGGTTTAGGGTGAAAGCTTGCTGCATGAAGCAGGGTGTTGCGGTCTGTCTGTTTGCTGAAAAGATTAGTTGAAATTACCCCATCCTTTAATTCAATAAGAACATCCAAGAAATGTATTGTTTAACTAGAGAGGTAACCCCGGAAACACATTTTTTGTCACGAAAAAATGGGTGCTTTAAATGTTTAAACTGCACCACCTGTCGATATATGGTAGCTGGTGACAGTTTTAGACACCCATATAGTGGCAAAAAATACCTCATTAAGCACCGATTAACATGTACTACTAAGTTTATAGTGTATATGATTACATGTCCATGTGGTCT
The DNA here is from genome assembly GCF_028390025.1 of Pseudophryne corroboree. NCBI lineage: Eukaryota > Metazoa > Chordata > Amphibia > Anura > Myobatrachidae > Pseudophryne > Pseudophryne corroboree. The sequence goes on along the minus strand of NC_086445.1, from coordinate 585,237,354 downwards.
CAGTTACGTAGGGAAAACTGATAGAACCCTGCGAGAACGTATGGCCACCCATAGACTATCTATTAGGAATGCCCTTGAGAAGGGATACAGTGATCAACCTGTATCTAGACATTTTGTGAAAGCAGGACACAACTTGTCGACTCTTAGATACATGATTATTGATCACGTTCCCTCTAGAAACCGTGGCGGGGATAGATCACTAGCCCTGCTACGCTGTGAATCTATGTGGATACATAGATTGAATACTTTATCTCCTAAGGGGCTTAATGAAAGCTTGGGATTGCACTGTTTTCTTTAATTAGTCGATTTAATATTCTTTTGATATTTTTTAGAATGTATAAACATTAGGATGTTATATGTAACGGATTAATTCCAGTTGATACATATTCAGGTTCTTGAATTAAGGAATTTTTATCCTTTTTATCAGCTTTACCTTGTTAGTCTTGGTTATAATTTATGCTAAGATTTAAGGTTATTTATGAAATGGAACTGTTTGAGCACACCTATCTCTGTTATGGGAATGTAACCGTATGATGTCATTTTTATGTGTCACAGTTTTTTGTTTATTGCGGCTGCTATGGCAACGGGGGTTAGAATGATGTCGTCATCGGTGGGCGTCGTCTTCCAGCTTCCGGAGCCGGCCGACTACACGTGGTGAGGTGCAGGTCTATAAATGTAAGTTTATTTCTGTTTTTTTGTATCCTGATGACGAGGTAATAAATTCCTCGAAACGTTGAACAGCACTTATGTGTGTTTGCCATATTTCTTTGAGTGCCGCCGACTTTCCACTACAAATTGGAATACCCCGTGCTGGGGACTCCTACGGAAGGCACCATCATCTTGTGAGTTTAACATTGGGAGTGCTGCCTATTTGGACTCATATATATATATATATATATATATATATATATATATATATATATATATATATATATATATATATATATATATATATATATATATAGTTAGGCAGGTGTGGCACTCCTGGCGTCTGAGAAACTTAAATGGAGACATGCATGTTGAATGCCATGCAACATGCATGTCTCCATTTAAGTTTCTCAGACACCAAGAGTGCCACACCTGTCTATCTACATACATCCTCTTATGTGTGGGCAACCGGCGCAGCATATTTATTACAGGGAGTGCCGGTCCTGCTATAATAATATATATATATATATATATATATATATATATATATATATATATATATATATATATATATATATATATAATAAGAATTTACTTACCGATAATTCTATTTCTCGTAGTCCGTAGTGGATGCTGGGGACTCCGTCAGGACCATGGGGATTAGCGGCTCCACAGGAGACAGGGCACAAAAGTAAGCTTTTAGGATCACATGGTGTGTACTGGCTCCTCCCCCTATGACCCTCCTCCAAGCCTCAGTTAGGTACTGTGCCCGGACGAGCGTACACAATAAGGAAGGATCTTGAATCCCGGGTAAGACTCATACCAGCCACACCAATCACACCGTACAACTTGTGATTTGAACCCAGTTAACAGTATGATAACAACGAAGTAGCCTCTAAAAAGATGGCTCACAACAATAATAACCCGATTTTTGTAACAATAACTATGTACAAGTATTGCAGACAATCCGCACTTGGGATGGGCGCCCAGCATCCACTACGGACTACGAGAAATAGAATTATCGGTAAGTAAATTCTTATTTTCTCTAACGTCCTAGTGGATGCTGGGGACTCCGTCAGGACCATGGGGATTATACCAAAGCTCCCAAACGGGCGGGAGAGTGCGGATGACTCTGCAGCACCGAATGAGAGAACTCCAGGTCCTCCTCAGCCAGGGTATCAAATTTGTAGAATTTTACAAACGTGTTCCCCCCTGACCACGTAGCTGCTCGGCAAAGTTGTAAAGCCGAGACCCCTCGGGCAGCCGCCCAAGATGAGCCCACCTTCCTTGTGGAATGGGCATTTACAGATTTTGGCTGTGGCAGGCCTGCCACAGAATGTGCAAGCTGAATTGTACTACAAATCCAACGAGCAATAGTCTGCTTAGAAGCAGGAGCACCCAGCTTTTTGGGTGCATACAATATAAACAGCAAGTCAGACTTTCTGACTCCAGCCGTCCTGGAATTATATATATATATATATATATATATATATATATATATATATATATATATATATATATATATATATATATATATATATATATATTTTTTTTTTTTTTTTTCAGGGCCCTGACAACGTCTAGCAACTTGGAGTCCTCCAAGTCCCTAGTAGCCGCAGGCACCACAATAGGTTGTTTCAGGTGAAACGCTGACACCACCTTAGGAAGAAACTGGGGACGAGTCCGCAGTTCTGCCCTGTCCGAATGGAAAATCAAATATGGGCTTCTGTAAGACAAAGCCGCCAATTCTGACACTCGCCTGGCCGAGGCCAGGGCCAACAGCATGGTAACTTTCCATGTGAGATATTTCAAATCCACAGATTTGAGCGGTTCAAACCAATATGACTTGAGGAATCCCAACACTACGTTGAGATCCCACGGTGCCACTGGAGGCACAAAAAGGGCTGTATATGCAATACTCCCTTGACAAATGTCTGGACTTCAGGAACTGAAGCCAATTTTTTCTGGAAGAAAATCTACAGGGCCGAAACTTGAACCTTAATGGACCCCAATTTGAGGCTCATAGACACTCCTGTTTGCAGGAAGTGCAGAAATCGACCTAGTTGAAATTTCTTCGTGGGGCCTTCCTGGCCTCACTCACGCAACATATTTTCACCACATGTGGTGATAACGTTGTGCGGTCACCTCCTTCCTGGCTTTGACCAGGGTAGGTATGACCTCTTCCGGAATGCCTTTTCCCTTAGGATCCGGCGTTCAACCGCCATGCCGTCAAACGCAGCCGCGGTAAGTCTTGGAACAGACATGGTACTTGCTGAAGCAAGTCCCTTCTTCGCTCCCGAGGCCATTAGTCCTCTGTGAGCATCTCTTGAAGTTCCGGGTACCAAGTCCCTCTTGGCCAATCCGGAGCCACGAGTATAGTTCTTACTCCTCTACGTCTTATAATTCTCAATACCTTGGTTATGAGAAGCAGAGGAGGGAACACATACACCGACTGTAACACCCACGGTGTTACCAGGACATCCACAGCTATCGCCTGAAGGTCTCGTGACCTGGCGCAATACCTGTCCCGTTTTTTGTTCGGGCGGGACGCCATCATGTCCACCTTTGGTCTTTCCCAACGGTTCACAATCATGCGGAAAACTTCCCGATGAAGTTCCCACTCTCCCGGGTGGAGGTCGTGCCTGCTGAGGAAGTCTGCTTCCCAGTCGTCCACTCCCGGAATGAACACTGCTGACAGTGCTATCACATGATTTTCCGCCTAGCGAAAAATCCTTGCAGTTTTGCCACTGCCCCCTGCTTCTTGTGCCGCCCTTTCTGTTTACGTGGGCGACTGCCGTGATGTTATCCCACTGGATCAATACCGGCTGACCTTGAAGCAGAGGTCTTGCTAAGTTTAGAGCATTATAAATTTGCTCTTAGCTCCAGTATATTTATGTGGAGAGAATTCTCCAGACTTGATCACACTCCCTGGAAATTTTTTCCCTGTGTGACTGCTCTCCAGCCTCTCAGGCTGGCCTCCGTGGTCACCAGCATCCAATCCTGAATGCCGAATCTGCGGCCCTCTAGAAATGAGCACTCTGTAATCACCACAGGAGAGACACCCTTGTCCTTGGATATAGGGTTATCCGCTGATGCATCTGAAGATGCGATCCGGACCATTTGTCCAGCAGATCCCACTAAAGAGTTCTTGCGTGAAATCTGCCGAATGGAATCGCTTCGTAATAAGCCACCATTTTTACCAGGACTCTTGTGCAATGATGCACTGACACTTTTCCTGGTTTTAGGAGGATCCCGATTAGCTCGGATAACTCCCTGGCTTTCTCCTCTGGGAGAAACACCTTTTTCTGGACTGTGTCCAGAATCATCCCTAGGACCAGCAGACGTGTCGTCGGAACAACTGCGGTTTTGGAATATTTAGAATCCACCCGTGTTGTCGTAGAACTACTTGAGATAGTGCTACTCCGACCTCCAACTGTTCTCTGGACCTTGTTCTTATCAGGAGGTCGTCCATTTTCTTTGAAGACGAATCCTCATTTCGGTCATTACCTTGGTAAGGACCCGGGGTGCCTTGGACAATCCAACGGCATCGTCTGAAACTGATAGTGACAGTTCTGTACCACAAACCTGAGGTACCCTCGGTGAGAAAAGGCAAATTTTGGGACATGGAGGTAAGCATCCCTGATGTCCCGGGACACCATATAGTCCCCTTCTTCCCTTCGCTATCACTGCTCTGAGTGACTCCATCTGGATTTGAACTTTTGTAAGTGTTCAAATATTTCAGATTTAGAATAGGTCTCACCTAGCCTTCTGGCTTCAGTACCACCATATAGTGTGGAATAATACCCCTTTCCTTGTTGTAGGAGGGGTACTGTGATTATCACCTGCTGGGAATACAGCTTGTGAATTGTTTTCAATACTGCCTCCCTGTCGGAGGGAGACATTGGTACAGCAGACTACAGGAACCTGCGAGGAGGAAACGTCTCGACATTCCAATCTGTACCCCTTGGATACTACTTGTAGGATCCAGGGGTCCTGTACTGTCCCAGCGTCATGCTGAGAACTTGGTAGAAGCGTTGGAGGGCTTCTGTTCCTGGGAATGGGCTGCCTGCTGCAGTCTTCTTCCCTTTCCTCTATCCCTGGGCAGCTATGACTCTTATAGGGACGAAAGGACTGAGGCTGAAAAGACGGTGTCTTTTTCTGCAGAGATGTGACTTAGGGTAAAAAACGGTGGATTTTCCAGCAGTTGCCGTGGCCACCAGGTCCCATGGACCGACCCCAAGTAACTCCTCCCCTTTATACGGCAATACATCTTTGTGCCGTTTGGAATCTGCATCACCTGACCACTGTCGTGTCCATAAACATCTTCTTGCAGATATGGACATCGCATTTACTCTTGATGCCAGAGTGCAAATATCCCTCTGCGCATCTCGCATATATAGAAATGCATCCTTTAAATGCTCTATAGTCAATAAAATACTGTCCCTGTCAAGGGTATCAATATTTTTAGTCAGGGAATCCGACCCAGCCACCTCAGCTCTGCACATCCAGGCTGAGGCGATCGCTGGTCGCAGTATAACACCAGCATGTGTGTGTATACTTTTTAGGATATTTTCCAGCCTCCTATCAGCTGGCTCCTTAAGTACGGCCCTATCTGTAGATGGTACCGCCACTTGTTCTGATAAGCATGTGAGCGCCTTATCCACCCTAAGGGGTGTTTCCCAACGCGCCCTAACTTCTGGCGGGAAAGGGTATACCGCCAATAATTTTCTATCGGGGGAAACCCACGCATCATCACACACTTCATTTAATTTATCTGATTCAGGAAAAACTACAGGTAGTTTTTTCACATCCCACATCATACCCTTTTTTGTGGTACTTGTAGTATCAGAAATATGTAACACCTCCTTCATTGCCCTTAACGTGTGGCCCTAAAGGAAAATACGTTTGTTTCTTCACCGTCGACACTGAAATCAGTGTCCGTGTCTGGGTCTGTGTCGACCGACTGAGGTAAATGGGCGTTTTACAGCCCCTGACGGTGTTTTAGACGCCTGGACAGGTACTAATTTGTTCGCCGGCCGTCTCATGTCGTCAACCGGCTTGCAGCGTGTTGACATTATCACGTAATTCCATAAATAAGCCATCCATTCCGGTGTCGACTCCCTAGAGAGTGACACCACCATTACAGGCAATTTGCTCCGCCTCCTCACCAACATTTTCCTCATACATGTCGACACACACGTACCGACATACAGCACACACATAGGGAATGCTCTGATAGAGGACAGGACCCACTAGCCCTTTGGGGAGACAGAGGGAGAGTTTGCCAGCACACACCAAAACGCTATAATTATACAGGGACAACCTTTATATAAGTGTTCCTCCCTTATAGCATTTAATATATATTCATATCGCCAAATCAGTGCCCCCCCTCTCTGTTTTAACCCTGTTTCTGTAGTGCAGTGCAGGGGAGAGCATGGGAGCCTTCCCACCAGCATTTCTGTGAGGGAAAATGGCGCTGTGTGCTGAGGAGAATAGGCCCCGCCCCCTTTTCGGCGGGCTTCTTCTCCGGAGTTTGTGATATCTGGCAGGGGTTAAATACATCCATATAGCCTCAAGGGCTATATGTGATGTATTTTTCGCCATACAGGTATTATACATTGCTGCCCAGGGCGCCCCCCCCGCGCCCTGCACCCTCCGTGACTGCTGTGTGAAGTGTGCTGACAACAATGGCGCACAGCTGCAGTGCTGTGCGCTACCTGATGAAGACTGAAAGTCTTCCGCCGCCTGGTTCCGGACCTCTTCAATCTTCAGCATCTGCAAGGGGGGTCGGCGGCGCGGCTCCGGGACGAACCCCAGGGCGAGACCTGTGTTCCGACTCCCTCTGGAGCTAATGGTGTCCAGTAGCCTAAGAAGCCAATCCATCCTGCACGCAGGTGAGTTCACTTCTCTCCCCTAAGTCCCTCGATGCAGTGAGCCTGTTGCCAGCAGGACTCACTGAAAATAAAGAACCTAAAAACTTTTTCTAAGCAACTCTTTAAGAGAGCCACCTAGATTGCACCCTGCTCGGACGGGCACAAAAACCTAACTGAGGCTTGGAGGAGGGTCATAGGGGGAGGAGCCAGTACACACCATGTGATCCTAAAAGCTTACTTTTGTGCCCTGTCTCCTGTGGAGCCGCTAATCCCCATGGTCCTGACGGAGTCCCCAGCATCCACTAGGACGTTAGAGAAATAAATATATATATATATATATATATATTATATATATATATATATTTAGAACCCATTATAATTATTTTTTAATTACATTGGTGGCACAGTGGAAATATAATTGGTGGGGCAGTGGGTGCATTGGTGGGGTAGTGGATGGAGAAGCTGAGCGGTCAGTGTCTCCCCTCCAGCGGCTCCCGTCAACAGCTCAGCTACAATAAAGCCGCTGGCGGGTAGGGAGCCGCTGGATGGGAGACGCGCTGAGCGGTCAGCAGCTCCCGTCAGCTGCCTCAGACATGAAGCCGCTGGAGGGGAGGGAGCTGCTGGAGAGGATGTAAGCCATGTCACATTGTGCACATCGCGGCTCCGTACACATGCCGTGATGAGCGATGTCAAAAGTGACATTGCTCACATTGAGCATGCAGCAAGGGCGACGCTCTCCTCCCCTCACACACGGGAGACAGGACATTAGCAGCGGTGAGCAGGGGAAGGGGGGGGGGGCTGCTTCATGAATACCTGGCACTGTGGGGGCATTCGTGTATCTGGCACTGTGGGGGCATTCGTGTATCTGGCACTGTGGGGGCATTCGTGTATCTGGCACGGTTCCGGTATGAATGGTCGACCATGTTATGGTCGACAGTCATTAGGTCGACCACTATTGGTCGACATTGACATGGTCGACACATGAAAATGGTCGACAGATGAAAGGTTGACACATGAAAAGGTCGACATGAGTTTTTTAACTTTTTTTGGTGTCGTTTTTTGCGTAAAGTGACTGGAACCCCAATTAGTGCACCGCTTCGCTCGCCATGCTTCGGGCATGGTGCCTTCGCTCCGCTACCGCTTCGCTCGGCACACTTTACCGTTCCAATCGTAGTCCATATGGATCGTAAAGTATGGAAAAGTTCCCCAAAAGAAAAAAAAAGTAAAAAAACTCATGTCGACAATAGTGGTCGACCTAATGACTGTCGACCATAACATGGTCGACCATGTGAACGGATACCATCTGGCACTGTGGGGGCATTCGTGTATCTGGCACTGTGGGGCAACGTGTATCTGGCACTGTGGGGCAACGTGTATCTGCCCCTCCCCCATATGTGTATCACACCCACATTTTCATTGGCCACGCCCCATATGGCCACACCCATTTTTTGGCGTACACGCATTCAACGCAGTACCTGTAAGACATTTTTTTTCTACTTGCACCACTGGGATGCACAGATATAGTCCATCTTATGGGCATGTTATTAATAGTGGTTGAGTACACATATGCAGAATTGATCACCCAGGAGGCCATATTTAAATGGGTAATCTGCACCCACCATTGCATAGTGCAAGTTTTAATGCTGCAACCGAAGGTGCATCTAAAAACGCACAAGTGCTATCTGAGCATCTAACGATGTTCAAAGTTGACAGCTCAGGCCCTAATTCAGATCTGATCGCAGCAGCAAATTTGTTACTAAATGGGCAAAACCATGTGCACGGCAGGGGGGGCAGATGTAACATGTGCAGAGAGAGTTAGATTTGGGTGTGGTGTGTTCAAACTGAAATTTAAATTGCAGAGTAAAAATAAAGCAGCCAGTATTTACCCTGCACAGAAACAAAATAACCCACCCAAATCTAACTGTCTCTGCACGTTACATCTGCCCCACCTGCAGTGCACATGGCTTTGCTTATTTGCTAACAAATTTGCTGCTGCGATCAGATCTGAATTAAGGGGGTACTCATGGAGCGATATTCTAAGCAATCTCACTAGATTGCTTAGAATTTAAGCATTATCGCTCCATGTGTACCCCCTACAGCAATAGCGATGCGCAGCCCTGCACATTGCTATCGCTGGTGCCAGATTGGCCTGCATGCAGGCCAATCTAGCGGGTCGCTCACTTCACCCACTGGGTGAAATGAGCACCCCCCCATCTCCCCCCGCACGCTCAGTACACATTGCACTGTGCTGAGTGGGGGGGAGAGATGTGTGCTGAGCGGTTCGCTCAGCACACATCTCTCCCACATCGGCCCATCTATATGGGCCTTTAGGCCCTCAGTCCTTGCACATACACTGATGTCGGACATCAGGGAAGGATTTTTAGTGCTACCTGCATCAAGTCACAAAAGCAATAAATGCAAGAGACGCACACATGAACGCTGCAGTATCCAATTCAGAATCAGTGTCTGTGTTTTCAATTGAAAAATTTCTACTCCACCGTAGTGTGGTTAATTCATGTTTTATACAAAAGATCAAGAACACAGGCGTCATGAAGTGCATATAAAAAGTTTCCACCAATAAAGGCATTTCACGGATCACTCACTCACTGCTCATTTCCTCACATTTTGGACTTGTGATTTGGATAGCGTGGAAATGCAGAATCAGAATGGTATTTAGGTTTTGATCCACGTGGGGACGGGATCCGGTCTGAAGATCGACAGTATCTAGGTCGACAATGTTTAGGTCGACAGTCACTAGGTCGACATGGATGGAAGGTCAACAGGGTTTCTAGGTCGACATGTGCTAGGTCGACAGGTCTAAAGGTCGACATGAGTTTTTCAATTTTTTTTTTCTTTTTTTTAACTTTTTCATACTTAACGATCCACGTGGACTACGATTGGAACGGTAAAGTGTGCCGAGCGAAGCGGTAGCGGGTCGAAGGCACCATGCCTTCGCTCGCCATGCGAGGGGACGCGGTGCACTAATTTGGGATCCCGGTCACTCTACGAAGAAAACGACACCAAAAAAAACAAAAAAACAACAACTCATGTCGACCTTTAGACCTAGCACATGTCGACCTAGAAACCCTGTCGACCTTCCATCCATGTCGACCTAGTGACTGTCGACCTATAGTGGTCGACCTAAACATTGTCAACCTAGATACTGTCGATTTGATGAACCACACCCCGTGGGGACACCTGTAGGCTATCCTGCTCACTGGTGAAAGTTCAGAACACGGGCTACTAGATGTCAGACCTCCATTATGGCCCCTTGTATCAGGTAAGCACACTCTGCACCTGGACTTCCCTCTATATTTAAGATGGCTATCGCCTGTGCTTAAACTACTTTCTCACCAATTGGCACGAGTGACAGCAATCATAAATTGATGGGGAAAGGTCAGGAGCAGAGCATGATGCAAGCTGATGGAAGGGGCCATATTGGAGGGTCTGTTATATGGTAAAAGGGAAAGCATGGAGAGGAATAAGTAGTATCATTAGAAGGGAATGATACTGTATACGCTGACAGGAGACCGGCAGATAAAACTTTACATAATCTTGTAAATCCATAAAACCTCGGAGACCTGGCAGCGTTCCCTGGCAGCGCTTCATAAACCCAGACACTCCTGCTCCTAAAACCCTGCGGCGGCCTATCTACAAAACTACACACACTAGCGTCAGTGTCACTGAATGCGAGCGATCGTCTCCGGATTCGGAGCCTGTTATACAGCACATCCACACACACTCCATGCAGGGCAGGCAAAAGAATCCCCCTGATACTACACATACGTATAAAAGACAGTTAAGAGGGAGGAGCTATAGCGCGCTGCTGCCACTACATGCATACTCAGCCACACCCCCTCCGCACATGACGCTCAGCGTCCCATTCCCTCCTCCTTCCTCTCCTTGCCCTTCCTCCCATGATGCTGCGCTCTTATAGGCCTTTCTTCATATGGATGTCTCACCGCAGCACCTGCGCTGGCTCTCCGTGCCTCTCGTACACCAAACCCCGAGCCGCCGCCGTGCTGAGCTGCCGTCGAAGTAGATTCAGTCCCGGCAGCCACATGTCCTCTCCTTTCGCTGGTGTACTGAGTTGTGACGCCGCCGCCCTGCCCACTGCTTTACCCGTCAGTCACCTGAGCGGCCACGCCCACCGCGGCGCTGACTAAGCAACATCAGCATCAGCAGCAGCACGCCAGCGTTGTAATATTTTCTGCATCCTGTCATTACCATTACACGTACCGCTTATTCATCTGGGTTGCGTCTCGTGTCAGTCCTGGTTAGTGTGTAGTTTTACAACAGCTTGTTAGCTACGGATTTCTCAGTTACTCTGTATGGCTCAAAACTTTCAATGCTATGGTGATTAACCATTGTGGCAAAAGAATTTGATGGAAATTATAATCGTATAATTTGTGCATAAGCAAAAATTCCTATATGCGCAAAAGCAACCAATTGCTGTGCCTGAATTTAAGTTTAGGCTGTTGGTGGGAGGGTGTGGTTTAGGCTACAGGTAGGTGGGGAGGGTAATACCCCTTTCTCTATCGTCCTAGTGGATGCTGGGGTTCCTGAAAGGACCATGGGGAATAGCGGCTCCGCAGGAGACAGGGCACAAAAAGTAAAGCTTTTTCCGATCAGGTGGTGTGCACTGGCTCCTCCCCCTATGACCCTCCTCCAGACTCCAGTTAGATTTTTGTGCCCGGCCGAGAAGGGTGCAATCTAGGTGGCTCTCCTAAAGAGCTGCTTAGAGAAAGTTTAGCTAGGTTTTTTATTTTACAGTGATTCCTGCTGGCAACAGGATCACTGCAGCGAGGGACTGAGGGGAGAAGGAGTCAACTCACCTGCGTGCAGGATGGATTGGTTTCTTGGCTACTGGACATCAAGCTCCAGAGGGACGATCACAGGTACAGCCTGGATGGTCACCGGAGCCACGCCGCCGGCCCCCTTGCAGATGCTGAAATCAGAAGAGGTCCAGAATCGGCGGCTGAAGACTCCTGCAGTCTTCTAAAGGTAGCGCACAGCACTGCAGCTGTGCGCCATTTTCCTCTCAGCACACTTCACACGGCAGTCACTGAGGGTGCAGGGCGCTGGGAGGGGGGCGCCCTGGGAGGCAAATGAGTACCTATAAAGGCTAAAAATACCTCACATATAGCCCTAGAGGCTATATGGAGATATTTAACCCCTGCCTAATTTTTCTAAATAGCGGGAGACGAGCCCGCCGGAAAAGGGGCGGGGCCTATCTCCTCAGCACACGGCGCCATTTCCTCTCACAGCTCCGCTGGTCAGGACGGCTCCCAAGTCTCTCCCCTGCACTGCACTACAGAAACAGGGTAAAACAGAGAGGGGGGGGCACATTTATGGCGATATTTTGATATAACAAAGCAGCTATAAGGGAGCACTTATTATAAGGCTATCCCTGATATATATATAGCGCTTTTGGTGTGTGCTGGCAAACTCTCCCTCTGTCTCCCCAAAGGGCTAGTGGGTCCTGTCTTCGTTAGGAGCATTCCCTGTGTGTCTGCTGTGTGTCGGTACGTGTGTGTCGACATGTATGAGGACGATATTGGTGTGGAGGCGGAGCAATTGCCAAATATGAGGATGTCACCCCCTAGGGAGTCGACACCAGAATGGATGCCTTTATTTATGGAACTACGGGATAGTGTCAACACGCTAAAGCAGTCGTTTGACGACATGAGACGGCCGGACAATCAATTAGTGCCTGTCCAGGCGACTCAAACACCGTCAGGGGCTGTGAAACGCCCTTTGCCTCAGTCGGTCGACACAGACCCAGACACAGGCGATGACTCCAGTGGTGACGGTGACGAATCAACCGTATTTTCCAGTAGGGCCACACGTTATATGATTTTGGCAATGAAGGAGGCGTTACATTTAGCTGATACTACAGGTACCACTAAACAGGGTATTATGTGGGGTATGAAAAAACTACCTATAGTTTTTCCTGAATCAGAAGAACTAAATGACGTGTGTAATGAAGCGTGGGTTGCCCCTGATAAAAAGCTGATAATTTCAAAGAAATTATTGGCATTATACCCTTTCCCGCCAGAGGTTAGGGAGCGCTGGGAAACACCTCCTAGGGTGGACAAGGCGCTAACACGCTTATCTAAACAAGTGGCGTTACCCTCTCCTGAGACGGCCGCACTTAAAGATCCATCAGATAGGAGGATGGAAAATATCCAAAAAAGTATATACACACATGCAGGTGTTATACTACGACCAGCTGTAGCGACTGCCTGGATGGGCAGTGCGGGGGTAGTTTGGTCAGAATCCCTGATTGAAAATATTGATACCCTGGACAGGGACAATATTTTACTGTCGTTAGAACAAATAAAGGATGCATTTCTTTATATGCGTGATGCACAGAGGGATATATGCACACTGGCATCACGGGTAAGTGCTATGTCCATTTCGGCCAGAAGAGCTTTATGGACGCGACAGTGGACAGGCGATGCGGATTCAAAACGGCATATGGAAGTTTTGCCGTATAAAGGGGAGGAGTTATTTGGAGTCGGTCTATCAGATTTGGTGGCCACGGCTACAGCCGGGAAATCCACCTTTCTACCTCAAGTCACTCCCCAACAGAAAAAGGCACCGACTTTTCAACCGCAGCCCTTTCGTTCCTTTAAAAATAAGAGAGCAAAGGGCTATTCATATCTGCCACGAGGCAAAGGTCGAGGGAAGAGACAGCAACACGCAGCTCCTTCCCAGGATCAGAAGCCCTCCCCGGCTTCTACAAAAGCCTCAGCATGACGCTGGGGCTTCTCAAGCGGACTCGGGGACGGTGGGGGGTCGTCTCAAAAATTACAGCGCGCAGTGGGCTCACTCGCAAGTAGATCCCTGGATCCTGCAGATAATATCTCAGGGATACAGGTTGGAATTAGAGACAGATCCACCTCGCCGTTTCCTGAAGTCTGCTTTACCAACGTCCCCCTCCGAAAGGGAGACGGTTTTGGAAGCCATTCACAAGCTGTACTCTCAGCAGGTGATAGTCAAGGTACCTCTTCTGCAACAAGGGAAGGGGTATTATTCCACTCTTTTTGTGGTACCGAAGCCGGATGGCTCGGTAAGGCCTATTCTAAATCTGAAGTCCTTGAACCTGTACATAAAGAAGTTCAAGTTCAAAATGGAGTCACTCAGAGCAGTGATAGCGAACCTGGAAGAGGGGGACTTTATGGTATCCTTGGACATCAAGGATGCGTATCTCCACGTTCCAATTTACCCCTCACACCAGGGGTACCTCAGGTTCGTTGTACAAAACTGTCACTATCAGTTTCAGACGCTGCCGTTCGGATTGTCCACGGCACCTCGGATCTTTACAAAGGTAATGGCCGAGATGATGATTCTTCTTCGAAGAAAAGGCGTATTAATTATCCCATACTTGGACGATCTCCTAATAAGGGCGAGGTCCAGAGAACAGCTAGAGATGGGATTAGCACTGTCTCAAGAAGTGCTAAAACAGCACGGGTGGATTCTGAATATTCCAAAATCCCAGTTAATGCCGACAACTCGTCTGCTGTTCCTAGGGATGATTCTGGACACGGTTCAGAAAAAGGTTTTTCTCCCGGAGGAAAAAGCCAAGGAGTTATCCGAGCTTGTCAGGAACCTCCTAAAACCAGGAAAGGTGTCTGTACATCAATGCACAAGAGTCCTGGGAAAAATGGTGGCTTCTTACGAAGCAATTCCATTCGGCAGATTCCACGCGAGAATTTTCCAAAGGGATCTGTTGAACAAATGGTCAGGGTCGCATCTTCAGATGCACCTGCGGATAACCCTGTCTCCAAGGACAAGGGTGTCTCTTCTGTGGTGGTTGCAGAGTGCTCATCTATTGGAGGGCCGCAGATTCGGCATACAGGATTGGATCCTGGTGACCACGGACGCCAGCCTGAGAGGCTGGGGAGCAGTCACACAAGGAAGAAACTTCCAGGGAGTATGGACGAGCCTGGAAACGTCTCTTCACATAAACATTCTGGAACTAAGAGCAATATACAATGCTCTAAGCCAGGCAGAACCTCTGCTTCAGGGAAAACCGGTGTTGATCCAGTCGGACAACATCACGGCAGTCGCCCATGTGAACAGACAGGGCGGCACAAGAAGCAGGAGTGCAATGGCAGAAGCTGCAAGGATTCTTCGCTGGGCAGAGAATCATGTGATAGCACTGTCAGCAGTGTTCATCCCGGGAGTGGACAACTGGGAAGCAGACTTCCTCAGCAGACACGATCTTCACCCGGGAGAGTGGGGACTTCATCCAGAAGTCTTCCACATGCTGGTAACCCGTTGGGAAAGACCAATGGTGGACATGATGGCGTCTCGCCTCAACAAAAAACTGGACAGGTATTGCGCCAGGTCAAGAGATCCGCAGGCAATAGCTGTGGACGCGCTGGTAACGCCTTGGGTGTACCAGTCGGTGTATGTGTTTCCTCCTCTGCCTCTCATACCAAAAGTATTGAGAATTATACGGCAAAGAGGCGTAAGAACGATACTAGTGGTTCCGGATTGGCCAAGAAGGACTTGGTACCCGGAACTTCAAGAGATGATCACGGAAGATCCGTGGCCTCTACCTCTAAGGAGGGACTTGCTTCAGCAGGGTCCCTGTCTGTTTCAAGACTTACCGCGGCTGCGTTTGACGGCATGGCGGTTGAACGCCGGATCCTAAAGGAAAAAGGCATGCCGGAAGAAGTCATTCCTACTTTGATTAAAGCAAGGAAGGAAGTAACCGTGCAACATTATCACCGAATTTGGCGAAAATATGTTGCGTGGTGCGAAGATCGGAGTGCTCCGACGGAGGAATTTCAACTGGGTCGATTCCTACATTTCCTGCAATCAGGATTGTCAATGGGTCTCAAATTGGGATCTATTAAGGTTCAAATTTCGGCCCTGTCGATTTTCTTTCAAAAAGAATTGGCTTCAGTCCCTGAAGTCCAGACCTTTGTTAAGGGAGTGCTGCATATACAGCCTCCTGTGGTGCCTCCAGTGGCACCGTGGGATCTCAATGTGGTTTTGGATTTCCTAAAATCTCATTGGTTTGAACCACTAAAAAAGGTGGATTTGAAATATCTCACATGGAAAGTGACCATGCTTCTAGCCCTGGCTTCTGCCAGGAGAGTGTCAGAATTGGCAGCTTTATCTTACAAAAGCCCATATCTGATTTTCCATTCGGACAGGGCAGAACTGCGGACTCGTCCGCATTTTCTCCCTAAGGTGGTGTCAGCATTTCATCTGAACCAGCCTATTGTAGTGCCTGCGGCTACAAGTGACTTGGAGGACTCCAAGTTACTGGACGTTGTCAGAGCATTAAAAATATATATTGCAAGGACAGCTGGAGTCAGAAAATCTGACTCGTTGTTTATATTGTATGCACCCAACAAGATGGGTGCTCCGGCGTCTAAGCAGACGATTGCTCGTTGGATCTGTAGCACAATCCAACTTGCACATTCTGTGGCAGGCCTGCCACAGCCTAAATCTGTAAAGGCCCACTCCACAAGGAAGGTGGGCTCATCTTGGGCGGCTGCCCGAGGGGTCTCGGCATTACAACTTTGCCGAGCAGCTACGTGGTCAGGGGAGAACACGTTTGTAAAATTTTACAAATTTGATACTCTGGCTAAGGAGGACCTGGAGTTCTCTCATTCGGTGCTGCAGAGTCATCCGCACTCTCCCGCCCGTTTGGGAGCTTTGGTATAATCCCCATGGTCCTTTCAGGAACCCCAGCATCCACTAGGACGATAGAGAAAATAAGATTTTACTTACCGATAAATCTATTTCTCGGAGTCCGTAGTGGATGCTGGGCGCCCATCCCAAGTGCGGATTATCTGCATAAATTGTACATAGTTATTGTTAACTAATTCGGGTTATTGTTGAAGGAAGCCATCTTTCAGAGGCTCCGCTGTTATCATACTGTTAACTGGTTTTAGATCACAAGTTGTACGGTGTGATTGGTGTGGCTGGTATGAGTCTTACCCGGGATTCAAAATCCTCCCTTATTGTGTACGCTCGTCCGGGCACAGTACCTAACTGGAGTCTGGAGGAGGGTCATAGGGGGAGGAGCCAGTGCACACCACCTGATCGGAAAAAGCTTTACTTTTTGTGCCCTGTCTCCTGCGGAGCCGCTATTCCCCATGGTCCTTTCAGGAACCCCAGCATCCACTACGGACTCCGAGAAATAGATTTATCGGTAAGTAAAATCTTATTTTCACACCGCAGCTTATACCCGGTATTTTGCCGTTTTAACTGGCTTCCTAAACGGGTCAAGCTGCGATGTGAAAGGGTCCCCTTCAATTTACCGTTTTCAAAATACCGGTATTTTGAAACGGTAAAAAAAGAAGGGTCCTACCCGTTTCAGTCCCATTTCACTGTGCAGTGTGAAAGGGTCTGAAACGGTATTTGCAAGCCACAGAAGATGATAGGCTGTCTCCATGTGTGATGTCACCAGCCACAACCAGGAAACAGCTTGGAAAACACAGGAGACACATGAGAGAGTGGCTTTATAAACGTTTAAATGTGAAAAACACGGAAAAAAATGGCGTGGGGTTCCCCCTCCAAAGCATAACCAGCCTCGGGCTCTTCGAGCTGGTCCTGGTTCTAAAAATGCGGGGGGAAAATTGACAGGGGATCCCCCGTATTTTTAAAACCAGCACCGGGCTCTGCGCCTGGTGCTGGTGCAAAAAATACGGGGGACAAAACGAGTAGGGGTCCCCCGTATTTTTCACACCAGCATCGGGCTCCACTAGCTGGACAGATAATGCCACAGCCGGGGGTCACTTTTATGCCGTGCCCTGCGGCCGTGGCATTAAATATCCAACTAGTCACCCCTGGCCGGGGTACCCTGGGGGAGTGGGGACCCCTTCAATCAAGGGGTCCCCCCCCCCCAGCCACCCAAGGGCCAGGGGTGAAGCCCGAGGCTGTCCCCCCCATCCAATGGGCTGCGGATGGGGGGGCTGATAGCCTTTGTTGTAAATGAAAAGATATTGTTTTTTCCAGTAGTACTACAAGTCCCAGCAAGCCTCCCCCGCAAGCTGGTACTTGGAGAACCACAAGTACCAGCATGCGGGAGAAAAACGGGCCCGCTGGTACCTGTAGTTCTAATGGAAAAAAAATACCCAAATAAAAACAGGACACAGACACCGTCGACAGTAAAACTTTATTACACACTGCCGACACACACATACTTACCTATGTTCACACGCCGACATCGGTACTCTTCTCCATGTAGAATCCAGGGGTACCTGAAAATAAAAGATCAATATACTCACCTCAACCAGGCTCCAGAGATAAATCCACGTACTTGGAGAAAAAAACAAACCGGACAACCGACCACACGGACTGAAAGGGGTCCCATGCTGACACATGAGACCCCTATCCCCGAATGAGACCTGTCAGTGACAGCTGTCACAGAAAGGTCTCTTAAGCCAATCAGGAAGCGCTACTTCCGTGGCGCTCACCTGATTGGCTGTGCGCTGTCTGTGCTGTGACAGCGCATCGCACAGCTCCGTCCATTATATTCAATGGTGGGAAGTTTGCGGCTAGCGGTGGGGTCACCCGCCGGTCAGCGGCTGACCGGCGGGTGACCCCACCGCTAGCCGCAAACTTCCCACCATTGAAAGTAATGGAGCGGCTTTGCGATGCGCTGTCTGACAGCTCAGACAGTGCACAGCCAATCAGGTGAGCGCCACGGAAGTAGCGCTTCCTGATTGGCTGAAGGGAATTCAGTGACAGGAGTCACGTGATGTCCCGGCATTCGGGGAGAGGGGTCTCGTGTCAGCATGGGACCCCTTTCGGTCCGCAGGTCCGGGTGTTCGTTTTCTTTTTTTGCCAAGTCCGTGGATTTATCTCTGGACCATGGCTGAGGTGAGTATATTGAACTTTCTCTAACGTCCTAAGTGGATGCTGGGGACTCCGTAAGGACCATGGGGAATAGCGGCTCCGCAGGAGACTGGGCACATCTAAAGAAAGCTTTAGGACTATCTGGTGTGCACTGGCTCCTCCCCCTATGACCCTCCTCCAAGCCTCAGTTAGATCTCTGTGCCCGAACGAGAAGGGTGCACACTAGGGGCTCTCCTGAGCTTCTTAGTGAAAGTTTTAGTTTAGGTTTTTTATTTTCAGTGAGACCTGCTGGCAACAGGCTCACTGCATCGAGGGACTAAGGGGAGAAGAAGCGAACTCACCTGCGTGCAGAGTGGATTGGGCTTCTTAGGCTACTGGACATTAGCTCCAGAGGGACGATCACAGGCCCAGCCATGGATGGGTCCCAGAGCCGCGCCGCCGGCCCCCTTACAGAGCCAGAAGACAGAAGAGGTCCGGAAAATCGGCGGCAGAAGACATCCTGTCTTCACTAAGGTAGCGCACAGCACTGCAGCTGTGCGCCATTGCTCCTCAGCACACTTCACACTTCGGTCACTGAGGGTGCAGGGCGCTAGGGGGGGGCGCCCTGAGCAGCAATAAAAACACCTTGGCTGGCGAAAATACATCACATATAGCCCCCAGGGCTATATGGATGAATTTTAACCCCTGCCAGAATCCATAAAAAAGCAGGAGAAAAGTCAGCGAAAAAGGGGCGGAGCCTATCTCCTCAGCACACTGGCGCCATTTTCCCTCACAGCTCAGTTGGAGGGAAGCTCCCCTGGCTCTCCCCTGCAGTCACTACACTACAGAAAGGGTTAAAAAAGAGAGGGGGGCACTAATTAGGCGCAGTATTAACAATACAGCAGCTATAAGGGGAAAAACACTTATATAAGGTTATCCCTGTATATATATAGCGCTTTGGTGTGTGCTGGCAAACTCTCCCTCTGTCTCCCCAAAGGGCTAGTGGGGTCCTGTCCTCTATCAGAGCATTCCCTGTGTGTGTGCTGTATGTCGGTACGTTTGTGTCGACATGTATGAGGAGAAAAATGATGTGGAGACGGAGCAGATTGCCTGTAATAGTGATGTCACCCCCTAGGGGGTCGACACCTGAGTGGATGAACTGTTGGAAGGAATTACGTGACAGTGTCAGCTCTGTATAAAAGACAGTGGTTGACATGAGACAGCCGGCTACTCAGCTTGTGCCTGTCCAGACGTCTCATAGGCCGTCAGGGGCTCTAAAGCGCCCGTTACCTCAGATGGCAGATATAGACGCCGACACGGATACTGACTCCAGTGTCGACGGTGAAGAGACAAATGTGACTTCCAGTAGGGCCACACGTTACATGATTGAGGCAATGAAAAATGTTTTACACATTTCTGATAATACGAGTACCACCAAAAAGAGGTATTATGTTCGGTGAGGAAAAACTACCTGTAGTTTTCCTGAATCTGAGAAATTAAATGAGGTGTGTGATGATGCGTGGTTTTCCCCCGATAACAACTGATAATTTCTAAAATGTTATTGGCATTATATCCTTTCCCGCCAGAGGTTAGGGTGCGTTGGGAAACACCCCCTAGGGTGGATAAAGCGCTCACACGCTTGTAAGGGCTCTACCCTCTCCTGAGATGGCCGCCCTTAAGGATCCTGCTGATAGAAAGCAGGAGGGTATCCTAAAATGGATTTACACACATACTGGTGTTATACTGCGACCAGCAATCGCCTCAGCCTGGATGTGCAGTGCTGGGTTGGCGTGGTCGGATTCCCTGACTGAAAATATTGATACCCTAGATAGGGACAGTATATTTTTGCCTATAGAGCATTTAAAAGATGCATTTCTATATATGCGTGATGCACAGCGGAATATTTGCCGACTGGCATCAAGTCTAAGTGCGTTGTCCATTTCTACCAGTAGAGGGTTATGGACACGTCAGTGGTCAGGTGATGCGTATTCCAAACGGCATTTGGAAGTATTGCCTTAATAAGGGGAGGAGTTATTTGGGGTCGGTCTTTCAGACCTGTTGGCCACGGCAACAGCTGGGAAATCCACGTTTGTACCCCAGGTCGCCTCTCAACATGAGAAGACGCCGTATTATCAGGCGCAGTCTTTTCGTGGACAAGCGGGCAAAATGTTCCTAATTTCTGCCCCGTGACAGAGGGAGAGGAAAAAGGCTGCAGAAATCAGCCAGTTCCCAGGAACAGAAACCCTCTCCCGCCTCTGCCAAGCCCTCAGTATGACGCTGGGGCTTTACAAGCAGAATCAGGCACGGTGGGGGGCCCGTCTCAATGAATTTCAGCGCGCAGTGGGCTCACTCGCAAGTAGACCCCTGGATCCTTCAGGTGATATCTCAGGGGTACAAATTAGAATTCGAGACGTCTCCCCCTCGCCGTTTTCCTAAAGTCAGCTTTACCGATGTCTCCTTCTGACAGGGAGACAGTTTTGGAAGCCATTCACAAGCTGTATTCCCAGCAGGTGATAATCAAGGTACCCCTCCTGCAGCAGGGAACGGGGTATTATTCCACACTGTTGTGGTACCGAAGCCGGACGGCTTGGTGAGACCGATTCTAAATCTAAAATCTTTGAACACTTACATACAGAGGTTCAAATTCAAGATTGAGTCACTCAGAGCAGTGATTGCGAACCTGGAAGAAGGGGACTACATGATGTCTCGGGACATCAAGGATGCTTACCTTCATGTCAAAATTTACCCTTCTCACCAAGGGTACCTCAGGTTTATGGTACAGAACTGTCACTATCAGTTCAGACGCTGCCGTATGGATGGTCCACGGCACCCCGGGTCTTTACCAAGGTAATGGCCGAAATGATGATATTCCTTCGAAGGAAGGGAATTTTAGTTATCCCTTACTTGGACGATTCCCTGATAAGGGTAAGATCCAGGGAACAGTTGGAGGTCGTTGTAGCACTATCTCAGGTAGTGTTGCGGCAGCACGATTGGATTCTCAATATTCCAAAATCGCAGCTGGTTCCGACGACTTGTCTTCGGTTCCTAGGGATGATCCTGGACACAGTCCAGAAAAAGGTGTTTCTCCCGGAGGGGAAAGACAGGGAGTTATCCGAGCTAGTCAGGAACCTCCTAAAACCGAGCCAAGTCTCAGTGCATCAATGCACAAGGGTTCTGGGTAAAATGGTGGCTTCCTACGAAGCAATCCCATTCGGCAGATTCCACGCAAGAACTTTCCAGTGGGACCTGCTGGACAAATGGTCCGGGTCGCATCTTCAGATGCATCAGCGGATAACCCTGTCACCAAGGACAAGGGTGTCCCTCCTGTGGTGGTTGCAGAGTGCTCATCTTCTAGAGGGCCGCAGATTCGGCATTCAGGACTGGGTCCTGGTGACCACGGATGCCAGCCTGCGAGGCTGGGGAGCAGTCACACAGGGAAGGAATATCCAGGGCTTATGGTCAAGCCTGGAGACATCACTTCACATAAATATCCTGAAGCTAAGGGCCATTTACAATGCTCTAAGCTTAGCAAGACCTCTGCTTCAAGGTCAGCCGGTGTTGATCCAGTCGGACAACATCACGGCAGTCACCCACGTAAACAGACAGGGTGGCACAAGAAGCAGGAGGGCAATGGCAGAAGCTGCAAGGATTCTTCGCTGGGCGGAAAATCATGTGATAGCACTGTCAGCAGTATTCATTCCGGGAGTGGACAACTGGGAAGCAGACTTCCTCAGCACGACCTCCACCCGGGAGAGTGGGGACTTCACCCAGAAGTCTTCCACATGATTATAAACCGTTGGGAAAAACTCGACAGGTATTGCGCCAGGTCAAGGGACCCTCAGGCAATAGCTGTAGACGCTCTGGTAACACCGTGGGTGTACCAGTCAGTGTATGTGTTCCCTCCTCTGCCTCTCATACCCAAGGTACTGAGATTGATAAGATGGAGAGGAGTAAGCACTATATTCGTGGCTCCGGATTGGCCAAGAAGGACTTGGTAACCGGAACTTCAAGAGATGCTCACGGAGGATCCGTGGCCTCTACCTCTAAGAAGGGACCTGCTCCAACAAGGACCCTGTCTGTTCCAAGACTTACCGCGGCTGCGTTTGACGGCATGGCGGTTGAACGCCGGATCCTGAAGGAAAAAAGGCATTCCGGATGAAGTCATCCCTATCCTGATCAAAGCCAGGAAGGATGTAACCGCAAAACATTATCACCGCATTTGGCGAAAATATGTTGCGTGGTGCGAGGCCAGTAAGGCCCGACGGAGGAAATTCAACTGGGTCGATTCCTACATTTCCTGCAAACAGGAGTGTCTATGGGCCTGAAATTGGGGTCCATTAAGGTTCAAATTTCGGCCCTGTCAATTTTCTTCCAAAAAGAACTAGCTTCAGTCCCTGAAGTTCAGACGTTTGTAAAAGGGGTACTGCATATACAGCCTCCTTTTGTGCCTCCAGTGGCACTTTGGGATCTCAATGTAGTTTTTTGGGTTCCAAAAGTCACATTGGTTTGAACCACTTAAATCTGTGGAGTTAAAATATCTCACATGGAAAGTGGTCATGCTATTGGCCCTGGCCTGGGCCAGGCGCGTGTCAGAATTGGCGGCTTTATCCTGTAAAAGCCCTTATCTGATTTTCCATTCGGACAGGGCGGAATTGAGGACTCGTCCTCAGTTTCTCCCTAAGGTGGTTTCAGCGTTTCACCTGAACCAACCTATTGTGGTGCCTGCGGCTACTAGGGACTTGGAGGACTCCAAGTTGCTAGACATTGTCAGGGCCCTGAAAATATATGTTTCCAGGACGGCTGGAGTCAGAAAATCTGACTCGCTGTTTATCCTGTATGCACCCAACAAGCTGGGTGCTCCTGCTTCTAAGCAGACTATTGCTCGTTGGATTTGTAGTACAATTCAGCTTGCACATTCTGTGGCAGGCCTGCCACAGCCAAAAATCTGTAAATGCCCACTCCACAAGGAAGGTGGGCTCATCTTGGGCGGCTGCCCGAGGGGTCTCGGCTTTACAACTTTGCCGAGCAGCTACTTGGTCAGGAGCAAATACGTTTGTAAAATTCTACAAAATTGATACCCTGGCTGAGGAGGACCTGGAGTTCTCTCAATTGGTGCTGCAGAGTCATCCGCACTCTCCCGCCCGTTTGGGAGCTTTGGTATAATCCCCATGGTCCTTACGGAGTCCCCAGCATCCACTTAGGACGTTAGAGAAAATAAGAATTTACTTACCGATAATTCTATTTCTCGTAGTCCGTAGTGGATGCTGGGCGCCCATCCCAAGTGCGGATTGTCTGCAATACTGGTACATAGTTATTGTTACCAAAAAAATCGGGTTATTGCTGTAGTGAGCCATCTTTTCTAGAGGCTCCTCTGTTATCATGCTGTTAACTGGGTTCAGATCACAAGTTGTACAGTGTGATTGGTGTGGCTGGTATGAGTCTTACCCGGGATTCAAAATCCTTCTTTATTGTGTACGCTCGTCCGGGCACAGTATCCTAACTGAGGCTTGGAGGAGGGTCATAGGGGGAGGAGCCAGTGCACACCAGATAGTCCTAAAGCTTTCTTTAGATGTGCCCAGTCTCCTGCGGAGCCGCTATTCCCCATGGTCCTTACGGAGTCCCCAGCATCCACTACGGACTACGAGAAATAGAATTATCGGTAAGTAAATTCTTATTTTTATTTTCAGGTACCCCTGGATTCTACATGGAGAAGAGGACCGATGTCGGCGTGTGAACATAGGTAAGTATGTGTGTGTCGGCAGTGTGTAATAAAGGTTTACTGTCGACGGTGTCTGTGTCCTGTTTTTATTTGGGTATTTTTTTCCATTAGAACTACAGGTACCAGCGGGCCCGTTTTTCTCCCGCATGCTGGTACTTGTGGTTCTCCAAGTACCAGCTTGCGGGGGAGGCTTGCTGGGACTTGTAGTACTACTGGAAAAAACAATATCTTTTCATTTACAACAAAGGCTATCAGCCCCCCCATCCGCAGCCCATTGGATGGGGGGGGGCAGCCTCGGGCTTCACCCCTGGCCCTTGGGTGGCTGGGGGGGGGGGACCCCTTGATTGAAGGGGTCCCCACTCCCCCAGGGTACCCCGGCCAGGGGTGACTAGTTGGATATTTAATGCCACGGCCGCAGGGCACGGCATAAAAGTGACCCCCGGCTGTGGCATTATCTGTCCAGCTAGTGGAGCCCGATGCTGGTGTGAAAAATACGGGGGACCCCTACTCGTTTTGTCCCCCGTATTTTTTGCACCAGCACCAGGCGCAGAGCCCGGTGCTGGTTTTAAAAATACGGGGGATCCCCTGTCAATTTTTCCCCCGCATTTTTAGAACCAGGACCAGCTCGAAGAGCCCGAGGCTGGTTATGCTTTGGAGGAAGGACCCCACGCCATTTTTTTCCTGTATTTAACCATTCCATCTAAAAAAAATAATAATAATTTTAAAAAATATATAAATAATACTTGTGCCTCCAAAAAAGACAAACCAAGTACCTAATCCCATCTAATAAAAATAGATATGCTTCAAGCTGCTGGGTTCCATCGTACGACTATCCAAATTATTAATAATGAATTAATTAGTGATTAATAATAATGTGTGGGCCAGAAAAGTCCATTTATAATGACATCCACTGTTTTCTATGGGTGAAACGGGTTCAGTGTGAAAGGTACCAAAACGGGAATGAAATGATAATTTACTGGTTACAACATGAGATGTGAAAGGGGTTTAACTGCTCAGACCCGTTTTAAGAACCGTTTCAAATACCATTTCAAAAGCAGGTTTTGCGATGTGAAAGCAGCATAAGGGACGTGCGGTGAGCTAAATGGCTCAGGAGGCACTGGCTAGCACTATAGCCAGATTTAAACACAATATATGAGCCAAAGTGTACATCTGGGCATTATACACAGGTGCAGCATTATAAACTTCTGGAAATTTGCCAGGGTATATATACTTACTCAACCCCTGTTGGCAGGGGCGGATTGGGAACAAAAAGCGGCCCTGGAAAAATTTATACTAGTGGCCTCACATGGGCAGCACCAGAGGTGTAAGGTCTAGCCATGGCAGCAGCACCCTCCTCCAAGACTTTCCAGATAGTGGGCATGTCCAGCATCAAGGGGGAAGTTAAAAATAAATAAAATTAAATATTATGAGCACATTATATGATACACCTTCAGAATTTAGAAAAATATATCAATCTTTAGAAAGATATATTTTCTTGCTTATTACATTAACCGTATCACAATCACTATTCACTCAATCTTATATGTCAGCCAAACAGGCAGACAGAGCATACACTAGATCACAGGTTCTCAAACTCGGTCCTCAGGACCCCACACAGTCCATGTTTTGCAGGTCACCTGTAGATTTTTAAAATGTGACAGTTGGTGACACACAGTGCAGCTGCTGGGTGACATGGAAAACGTGAACCGTGTGGGGTCCTGAGGACTGAGTTTGAGAACCACTGCACTAGATCATCTGCAATCACAGGCTAAGTGGCAAAGTAATTTTCATTATGTCTATAAAAAGGACCACATGTCCTCAAACAAAACAGGCTCCACAGGTGCGTCGGCCCACCTGGAATCTTTCCTGTGAACCCTATGGCCAATCCGCCTCTGCCTGTCGGTAATCTCTGCTTCAGGATGTCGGTCATGCTGCCGGCATCCAGTCCACTGGGATATCATGTTTGCCTTATAAACCAAAGGAAACTGATGTCCACGTGCCAGTCATTGAAGGAATAGGGATGAGCATCAGTTAGTGTAACCATTGATGGCCATCCATTACATAGTTTACTACCATCGATGGTTACTTACATTTTACCATCGATGGAGAACATACAGATGGCTATGCCTACTGTGGGGCTTGGTAGATGCTGCCGGGTCATTAGCCTATAGGATCAAGATTTTTAGAAGGAGGTGCGAGAAACATTTGACTGACTCAGCTACTATGAGTTACGGGTAGATGCTACATCTCAGTGGGCTAAAGGACCTCTGATGTCAGGGGGAGGAGCAAGGCCAGTGGGATAGCACTTTCGCTATCCACGTGGACAACTACTCCCTTTAGTAATCCGGTGGTGAACGAAGCGAGCCGTGAGGGTACATTTTGGGTCCCATGCTCTGATCTTGCTTCTCCCCCTCGTGACGTCAGAGGTCCTTTAGCCAACTTGGATTTAGTCATAGCCATGTGTTAAAGACCATAAGATGGATGGTGGGCCTGCTGCTGCCTGCATTCCTAAAACACGTCTGCAATAAAAAAAGCAACAAAAAAAATGAACTCGGCCTTGCATAATTTGTAAACCACCCATTGTTAAGACAGATTATAGCATCTCCAGCACTTTCTATCCCTTCCTTTAACTACAGTGAGAGATTTAGGGGCCATTTTTTCATGAATTTTCTCTATCGTCCTAGTGGATGCTGGGGTTCCTGAAAGGACCATGGGGAATAGCGGCTCCGCAGGAGACAGGGCACAAAAAGTAAAGCTTTAGGATCAGGTGGTGTGCACTGGCTCCTCCCCCTATGACCCTCCTCCAAGCCTCAGTTAGATTTTTGTGCCCGGCCGAGAAGGGTGCAATCTAGGTGGCTCTCCTAAAGAGCTGCTTAGAAAAGTTTAGCTTAGGTTTTTTATTTTACAGTGAGTCCTGCTGGCAACAGGATCACTGCAACGAGGGACTTAGGGGAGAAGAAGTGAACTCACCTGCGTGCAGGATGGATTGGCTTCTTTGGCTACTGGACATTAGCTCCAGAGGGACGATCACAGGTACAGCCTGGATGGTCACCGGAGCCTCGCCGCCGGCCCCCTTGCAGATGCTGAAACGAGAAGAGGTCCAGAATCGGCGGCAGAAGACTCCTCAGTCTTCTTAAGGTAGCGCACAGCACTGCAGCTGTGCGCCATTTCCTCTCAGCACACTTCACACGGCAGTCACTGAGGGTGCAGGGCGCTGGGAGGGGGGCGCCCTGGGAGGCAAATGAAAACCTTTTTTGGCTAAAAATACCTCACATATAGCCTCCGGGGGCTATATGGAGATATTTAACCCCTGCCAGAATCCATTAAAGAGCG
The DNA here is from genome assembly GCF_028390025.1 of Pseudophryne corroboree. Lineage (NCBI taxonomy): Eukaryota > Metazoa > Chordata > Amphibia > Anura > Myobatrachidae > Pseudophryne > Pseudophryne corroboree. The sequence continues at coordinate 585,209,973 of NC_086445.1, read as the reverse complement.
GGAGACGAGCCCGCCGAAAAAGGGGCGGGGCCTATCTCCTCAGCACACAGCGCCATTTTCCCTCACAGAAAGACTGGAGGGAAGGCTCCCAGGCTCTCCCCTGCACTGCACTACAGAAACAGGGTTAAAACAGAGAGAGGGGGCACTAATTTGGCGTTAGAAATATATAAAAGATGCTATAAGGGAAAACACTTATATAAGGTTGTCCCTATATAATTATAGCGTTTTTGGTGTGTGCTGGCAAACTCTCCCTCTGTCTCTCCAAAGGGCTAGTGGGTCCTGTCCTCTATCAGAGCATTCCCTGTGTGTGTGCTGTGTGTCGGTACGTGTGTGTCGACATGTATGAGGACGATGTTGGTGAGGAGGCGGAGCAATTGCCTGTAATGGTGATGTCACTCTCTAGGGAGTCGACACCGGAATGGATGGCTTATTTAGGGAATTACGTGATAATGTCAACACGCTGCAAGGTCGGTTGACGACATGAGACGGCCGACAAACAATTAGTACCGGTCCAGACGTCTCAGAAACACCGTCAGGGGTTTTAAAACGCCCGTTTACTTTAGTCGGTCGACACAGACACGGACACTGAATCCAGTGTCGACGGTGAATAAACAAACGTATTCCTTATTAGGGCCACACGTTAAGGGCAATGAAGGAGGTGTTACATATTTCTGATACTACAAGTACCACAAAAGAGGGTATTATGTGGGATGTGAAAAAAACTACCGTAGTTTTTCCTGAATCAGATAAATTAAATGAAGTGTGTGATGATGCGTGGGTTCCCCCCGATAGAAAATTATGGGCGGTATACCCTTTCCCGCCAGAAGTTAGGGCGCGTTGGGAAACACCCCTTAGGGTGGATAAGGCGCTCACACGCTTATCAAAACAAGTGGCGGTACCGTCTATAGATAGGGCCGTCCTCAAGGAGCCAGCTGACAGGAGGCTGGAAAATATCATAAAAAGTATATACACACATACTGGTGTTATACTGCGACCAGCGATCGCCTCAGCCTGGATGTGCAGAGCTGGGGTGGCTTGGTCGGATTCCCTGACTAAAAATATTGATACCCTTGACAGGGACAGTATTTTATTGACTATAGAGCATTTAAAGGATGCATTTTCTATATATGCGAGATGCACAGAGGGATATTTGCACTCTGGCATCAAGAGTAAGTGCGATGTCCATATCTGCCAGAAGATGTTTATGGACACGACAGTGGTCAGGTGATGCAGATTCCAAACGGCACAAAGGTGTATTGCCGTATAAAGGAAGAGGAGTTATTTGGGGTCGGTCCATCGGACCTGGTGGCCACGGCAACTGCTGGAAAATCCACCGTTTTTACCCTAAGTCACATCTCTGCAGAAAAAGACACCGTCTTTTCAGCCTCAGTCCTTTCGTCCCTATAAGAGTCATATCTGCCCAGGGATAGAGGAAAGGGAAGAAGACTGCAGCAGGCAGCCCATTCCCAGGAACAGAAGCGTTCCACCGCTTCTGCCAAGCTCTCAGCATGACGCTGGGACCGTACAGGACCCCTGGATCCTACATGTAGTATCCCAGGGGTACAGATTGGAATGTCGAGACGTTTCCCCTTCGCAGGCTCCTGAAGTCTGGTTTACCAAGGTCTCCCTCCGACAAGGAGGCAGTATGGGAAACAATTCACAAGCTGTATTCCCAGCAGGTGATAATCAAATTACCCCTCCTACAACAAGAAAAGGGGTATTATTCCACATTATATTGTGGTACTGAAGCCAGAAGGCTAGGTGAGACCTATTCTAAATCTAAAAAAATTTGAACACTTACAAAGGTTCAAATCAAGATGGAGTCACTCAGAGCAGTGATAACGAACCAGGAAGAAGGGGACTATATAGTGTCCCGAGACATCAGGGATGCTTACCTCCATGTCCAAAATTTGCCCTTCTCACTAAGGGTACCTCAGGTTCGTGGTACAGAACTGTCACTATCAGTTTCAGACGCTGCCGTTTGGATTGTCCACGGCACCCCGGGTCTTTACCAAGGTAATGGCCGAAATGATGATTCTTCTTCGAAGAAAAGGCGTCTTAATTATCCCTTACTTGGACGATCTCCTGATAAGGGCAAAGTCCAGGGAACAGTTGGAGGTCGGAGTAGCACTATCTCGGATACTGCTACAACAGCACGGGTGGATTCTAAATATTCCAAAATCGCAGCTGATCCCGACGACAAGTCTGCTGTGCCTAGGGATGATTCTGGACCCAGTCCAGAAAAAGGTGTTTCTCCCGGAAGAGAAAGCCAGGGAGTTATCCGAGCTAGTCAGGAACCTCCTAAAATCAGTGCATCATTGCACAAGGGTCCTGGTAAAGATGGTGACTTCCTACGAAGCAATTCCATTCGGCAGATTTCACGCAAGAATTTTTCAGTGGGATCTGCTGGACAAATGGTCCGGATCGCATCTTCAGATGCATCAGCGGATAACCCTATATCCAAGGACAAGGGTGTCTCTCCTGTGGTGGTTACAGAGTGCTCATCTTCTAGAGGGCCGCAGATTCGGCATTCAGGATTGGATGCTGGTGACCACGGAGGCCAGCCCGAGAGGCTGGGGAGCAGTCACACAAGGAAAAAATTTCCAGGGAGTGTGATCAAGTCTGGAGACTTTTCTCCACATAAATATACTGGAGCTAAGGGTAAATTTATAATACTCTAAGCATAGCAAGACCTCTGCTTCAAGGTCAGCCGGTATTGATCCAGTGGGAAAAACATCACGGCAGTCGCCCACGTAAATAGACAGGGCGGCACAAGAAGCAGGAGGGCAATGTCAAAAACTGCAAGGACTTTTCGCTGGGCGGAAAATCATGTGATAGCACTGTCAGCAGTGTTTCATTCCGGGAATGGAAACTGGGAAGCAGACTTCCTCAGCAGGCACGACCTCCACCCGGCAGAATGGAAACTTCATCGGGAAGTTTTCCACATGATTGTAAACCGTTGGGAAATACCAAAGGTGGACATGATGGCGTCCCGTCTGAACAAAAAACGGGACAGGTATTGCGCCAGGTTAAGAGACCCTCAGGCAATAGCTGTGGACGTTCTGGTAACACCATGGATGTACCAGTCGGTGTATGTGTTCCATCCTCTGCTTCTCATACCTAAGGTACTGAGACTTATAAGACGTAGAGGAGTAAGAACTATACTCATGGCTCCGGATTGGCCAAGAAGGACTTGGTACCCGGAACTTCAAGAGATGCTCACAGAGGACTTATGGCCTCTGCCGCTAAGAAGGGACTTGTTTCAGCAAGTACCATGTCTGTTCCAAGACTTACCGCAGCTGCGTTTGACGGCATGGCGGTGGAACGCCGGATCCTAAGGGAAAAAGGCATTCCGGAAGAGGTCATTCCTACCCTGGTCAAAGCCAGAAAGGAGGTGACCGCACAACATTATCACCACATGTGGCAAAAATATGTTGCGTGGTGTGAGGCCAGAAAGGCCCCATGAAGAAATTTCAACTCGGTCGATTCCTGCATTTCCTGCAAACAGGAGTGTCTATGGGCCTCAAATTGGGGTCCATTAAGGTTCAAATTTCGGCCCTGTCGATTTTCTTCCAGAAAGAAGTGGCTTCAGTTCCTGAAGTCCAGAAGTTTGTCAAGGGAGTATTGCATATACAACCCCCTTTTGTGCCTCCAGTGGCACTGTGGGATCTCAACGTAGTTCTGGGATTCCTCAAATCACATTGGTTTAAAACCAGTCAAATCTGTGGATTTGAAGCATCTCACATGAAAAGTGACCATGCTCTTGGCCCTGGCCTGGACCAGGCGAGTGTCAAATTGGTGGTTTTTTTCTCAAAAAAGCCCATATCTGGTTGTCCATTTGGACAGGGCAGAGCTGCGGACTCGTCCCCAGTTCTCTCCCTAAGGTGGTGTCAGTGTTTCACCTGAACCAGCTTATTTTGGTGCCTTGCGCCTACTAGGGACTTGGAGGACTCCAGGTTGCTAGATGTTGTCAGGGCCCTGTAAATATAGGTTCCAGGACGGCTGGAGTCAGGAAAACTGACTTGCTGTTATCCTGTATGCACCCAACAAACTGGGTGCTCTTGCTTCTAAGCAGACTATTGCTAGTTGGATGTGTAATACAATTCAGCTTGCACATTCTGTGGCAGGCCTGCCACAGCCAAAATATGTAAATGCCCATTCCACAAGGAAGGTGGGCTTATCTTGGGCGGCTGCCCGAGGGGTCTCGGCTTTACAACTTTGCCGAGCGGCTATTTAGTCAGGGGCAAACACGTTGGTAAAATCCTACAAATTTGATACCCTGGCTAAGGAGGACCTGGAGTTCTCTCATTCGGTGCTGCAGAGTCATCCGCACTCTCCCGCCCGTTTGGGAGCTTTGGTATTATCCCCATGGTCCTTTCAGGAACCCCAGCATCCACTAGGACGATAGAGAAAATAAGAATTTACTTACCGATAATTCTATTTCTCGGAGTCCGTAGTGGATGCTGGGCGCCCATCCCTAGTGCGGATTATCTGCAATACTTGTACATAGTTACAAAAATCGGGTTATTATTGTTGTGAGCCATCTTTTCAGAGGCTCCGCTGTTATCATACTGTTAACTGGGTTCAGATCACAGGTTGTACAGTGTGATTGGTGTGGCTGGTATGAGTCTTACCCGGGATTCAAAATCCTTCCTTATTGTGTACGCTCGTCCGGGCACAGTATCCTAACTGAGGCTTGGAGGAGGGTCATAGGGGGAGGAGCCAGTGCACACCACCTGATCCTAAAGCTTTACTTTTTGTGCCCTGTCTCCTGCGGAGCCGCTATTCCCCATGGTCCTTTCAGGAACCCCAGCATCCACTACGGACTCCGAGAAATAGAATTATCGGTAAGTAAATTCTTATTTTTGCAGTTTTGTCCCCGAAAATATCAGTTTTCAGTGGGTAACTGCAAATATTTAGTAACCCCCAAATGTATCACAGATGGAGATATCTGCTGCAATACCTCTATTCCAGCAGCCCATAGAAACCTACCGGGGTTGTGGCTGTTTCTACGTCCGCCGCACATACTTAATCAGAGGGACAGCATAAGTGCATGAGCCCTGGCACCACACTGAGCATATCACTACTACTGAGTGGCGTAACATGTATATGGGGTACTACTACCATGTAGCGTAACATATATAATGGACACTACTACTTTGTGGTATAATGGGTACTACTACTTTGAGCCATAATGTGTATAATGGGTACTACTACTGTGGCATAATGGGTACTACCACTGTGTGGCATGATGTTGATAATGGGTACTACTACCGCATGTCATAATGTGTATAATGGGTACCGCTACCATGTGGTGTAACGTGTATAATGGGTAGTACTACTGTGTGGCATAATGTGTGTAATGGATAGTACTACTTTGTAGTATAATGACTAATACTACTGTGTGGCATGATATTTATAATGGGTACTACTACTCTGTGGCATGATGTGTGAAATGAGTGCTACTACTCTGTGGCACAATGTGTATAATGGGTACTACTACTGTGTGGCATAACGTGTATAATGGGCTTTGTCGCATAACATGCACATGGGTACTACTAGCTAACGGGGCTAAGCTCCAGAATGCTATGCATTAGCTGACGGGGCTAAGCTCCAGAATGCTTTGCATTCGCTAACTGGGCTAAGCTCCTGAATGCTGTTGAGAACACAAACTCTGATATGTGCTGCAGTAACCAGTAGATTCATTCATGGGATACTTTATATTTGCATGTACCCATGCAAATATTATTGTTTTGTCCTTTACATTTACTTTATGGTTACTAAAGATTTAATTACACATGCCCACTTCTTTGTATCTTTCTTATCTAATGTTCCTCGTGCTCACTGGGACATGGGGGGACACTGTCCTATCCTACTGTACTTACACTTTGACGCTGTTTGGTAGTAAAGGTGTAGGTTACGATTATGGCTTCACAGCTAAATTCTAACAAAATAAAACGTCATATTAAGGGTCATTCCATGTCAGTTCACCCAGGCATGACACCCACTGCACAGAAAAAAGGGTTATCGCAGCTAACTGAATACACCCCTACATGTAATTAGAAATCTGCATATGTACATAGAAATTTACAAATGGAAATACTCCCCTGGCGGGCAAAATTATACCTAATTGTAATTTTAATTTTTAACGAGAGAATTCTAAATATTAAAATACTCATATAGATAATCAAAATCCCATTATTTTTCTCTAATAGCATTTTAAAGAATACATTAAGGTTCAATTTAAACAAAAAAGGGACATTGTAACTCATCTGCCTTAGGTTGATGATGCTTATTAAACCCACTTTTTTGCACCTGTAGCGGGTAAGTTCCAGATGACCAATGGGAGGCAGAGGTAATGCAAACAAGTAAGCTTTTTATTTCCGGCTGACAGGCATAGCCACTGTAATAGCTTCTTACAAAGGGTACCAGCAACAGTTCAAAATAACAATTCAGCTTACTTGAAGACAGCAGGGTAAACAGGCAGAGTATTCACAGCAGTTTTAGTGTGCAGATTTCTCCAGGACAGAGAGAGCTGCTAAAGGTGCAGCCTCTCCCACATTTTTTCCCCTACTAACTCATCTGGCTTGGTTTTTATACCTTAGCTCAGTGGTTCCCAAACTTTTTTGAATCACGGCGCCCTAGAGTAACAGAATTTTTTTAATGGCACCCCTAGGCCAAACATTTCTTGAGATATTTAGAAATATATATATATAATTAAGTAAATTATGTTTATATGTCACCCTTAGGTTCAGTTATGTAGTGAGGGACAACTAGTCACCCCTACAAGTGTCCCGCGGCACCCCAGGGTGCCACACGGCACACAGTTTGAGAACCACAGCCTTAGCTGGTCCTAATTAAGGAAAGGGTGGGGTTCGTCCCTGATCTGCAGGTGATTAACCCCTTCCTCAGAATGTGTGAGAGAGCCACTCTGCCACATACCTCCCCCGTTAAAAGGCGAACCTAGAAAGCCTGTGGCGGAAGCCCGGCTTTCCAGCCCTGTTCGGGACAAAAAAAATCTGCATTCATATGTAGATGTCCCGGTCGATGCCAGACTTCAAACGAAAAAGGCTGGAGTGCAAGGTACCACCTTGTCAGTCTTGCATTAGAATCTTTCATAGAATGCAACCATTTTAACGGTGCATGATCTGTGACCACAGTAAACTTGACCCCACAAAGATAATATCTCAAAGCCTCAAGAGCCCTTTTTATAGCAAAGCATTCTTTTTCTACTACGGAATACTTAGTCTCTCGTGGAAACAATTTTCTACTCAAATACAGAATGGGTTGTTCAATGCCATCAAACTCCTTACACAGAAATGCCCCCAAACTGACATCTGAGGCGTCTGTTTGTACCACAAATGGCTTTGCAAAATCTGGAGACTTTAAAAAAGGACCTTTACACAAAAGCACTTTAATTCTAGTGAACACAGACTTACACTCCTTAGACTTAAGTTTATTTGGGGCAGAATTTTACAAAGGATCTGTTAACTGAGCCGCTAAGGTAGAAAAGTCAGGTAAAAACCTTCTGTAACAGCCTGCCAAACCCATGAAGGATCTCAACTCTTTTTTGGTAGTTGGAACTGGGGCATCAGCTAGGGACTGTACCTTGCTCACAAGAGGCTTCAGACACCCATTGCCCACTACATAGCCTAAGTATTTAGTTTAATTTTTACCCAGAATATATTTCTTTAAATTTGTAGTTAAACCTGCTTTGCGCAAAGACTGAAGGACTCCAATGCTGACTATATATAACAATATCATCTAAATAGGCTGCAACATAATTTTAATGAGGACGAAGCACCCGGTCCAATAACCTCTGATAAGAGGCTGGGGCACCATGCAGGCCGAAGGGCATTGTTTTGAATTGGAAGAGGCCTAGCGGAGTGGAGAAAGCAGTCTTTTTCTTAGCTTCCTCCGAGAACTCAGTCTGCCAATACCCGTTTGTAAGGTCAAGGGTGGAAATATATCTGGCTGAATCTAATCTTTCAAGCAGATCGTCGACCCTTGGTATTGGGTAGGTATCAAATTTGGAGACGGCATTAACTTTTCGGAAGTCTACACAAAACCTTATAGAACCATGTGGCTTCGGGACCAACACAATAGGGCTACACCAGTAGCTAAACGACTCCTTAATTACCCCTAATTCAACATCTCTTGTACTTCCTTGATTACTTGTGCTTGTTTTCCCTTTGGAAGTCTATAAGGTCTTTGTCTAATAACTACCCCTGGTGAAGTTATGATGTTATGTAAGACCAAATTGGTTCTCCCCAGTTTATCTGAAAAAACATCTGAGAACTCTTTAAGAAGGTTCCCCAAGGGAGGTTTCAGACTGTCGAAACTACAGATTCATGGGGAACCGGTGGAACAAGGTCAGTATGGCCACTAGCACGGTCTACAAAAAAAACCTTGGTCCTTCCATGCTTTCAACAAATTAACATGATAGTTCTGCCTACCTCTATGGGAGTCAGATTGGGAGACCTCATCATTACCATCCTCAACCTGTGTAATCACTTCAAATGGCCCCAGCCACTTTGCTAGTAGTTTACTACCCCGTGTAGGCAGCAACAAAAGGACTTTACCACCTAGTGAAAAAAATCAAATTTTGGCATTGTGGTTTTAGAGAAGTTTTTGATCCTCCTGGGTATTTGCCAAATTCTCCCGGGCCAATTGACCTAGTATGTTCATGCAATCACGCATCTGAACCACATATTGAAGGACACTTTCCCACTCCATTGGCTGTTCTTCCCATGCCTCACGCAAAAGGTCAAGAACACCACAAGGTTTCCTCCCATACAAAAGCTCAAAAGGGGCAAAGCCAGTAGAAGCCTGGGGTACTTCCCTGATTGCAAACAACAAACAGGGTAGAAGCTCATCCCATCTTTTTCCTGTCTCCATAAACTTCTTTAACATAGATTTTAATGTACGATTGAACCTTTCCACTAAGCCATCAGTTTGGGGATGATATACTGAGGTTCTGACAGATTTAATTTTTAACAACTTTAACACCCTCTGCATTAATTTGGACATAAAGTTTGTTCCTTGGACGGTAAGGATATCTTTAGGTAACCCAACCCTGTAAGACAGCTCCAACAAATTAGTCCCGACCTGTTTGGCTGTGGCAACCCTCAAGGGAAAATGCCTCGAGATAAAACGTGTGGCATAATCCACTACAACAAAGATACATTTGTAACCTTTAGAAGGTGGTTCAATCGGACCCACTAAATCAACCCCTATTTTTTCAAAAGGGACCCCTACAATTGGAAGAGGTATCAGTGGAGCAGGAAATGGTCGGTTTACCGCTGTTTTTTGAGACTGTGAACAAGCAGCACAAAACCGAGAAACTTCAGCATAAACACCCGGCCAATAGATCCGGGAGGTTATTCTCTCTCCACCGTTTTATCGCGTCTCAAATGACCACCCCAGGGAAGTGCATGGGTCAAAACCAATACCTGTTTTCTGAAAGGGCCTGGGACCACCAACTGTCAAACCACATCCCCCGTTTGTTGATGCTTGTCCAGACGATATAAAATCTCTCCAAGCAACACAAAATGGGTAGATTTCAACTTTGTTACATGTGACAACATGACACCATTCACTGAAAGAACATTTTCAAAGGCCTTTTTTAAAGCAGGATCTTCCCGTTGAGCCTTTCTTAAATCGCAAGGCGCAAGGGGAAGTGACAAGAGCTCTTCTTTAATACTATTTAACTGGATCTCAGCATGTCTAGGCACAATAACATTGCCAGGTTCATCAGGATTAATAGGCACATTAGCATTGACAGGTTCATCAGGATTAATGGGCACATCAACATTTACAGGCACATTATGATCAGTATTATTAGGGAAAGGGATCTTTTGTCCCACCATGACGAGTAAGCCAGTCTCTATGATCCCTTCTCCTTTGTTTCTTAGAAGCCTTTACTCGGTACAGAAACAAATCTGGGGAAAAAGGAAATGTCTCTCCAAGGGTTGCTGCAGGCACCTGTTCCTCTGGCAAAACAAGGGCCTGGAAGTGAGGCCAGTCACGACCTACTAACACTGTGGCTGGTAACCACGGACAAACACCCACACATAATTTGGCAGTCTTTCCCCTGATCATCAAAGTGATTATGGCGGTAGGAAAGGCCCAAACATCTCCATGTACACAACAAATGCGGACTAGTTCATGGGGCAACAACAACTCTGGGGACAACAGATCCCTTTGTATCAGGGTTGTAGCAGAGCCAGAGTCTACCAAACACTAAACCAGTCTGTTTCCGACTCGTACGCATACCTGTATCCTAGGTGGGAGAGGACAGGTCTCTAAAGCTGTAAAGACATTGGAGAAAGAACAATCCTTCTGCGGACATACCCACTCATGGTGCCCATCTTGGCCAAACGAGGAACAAACCTGCGCTGGAGTTGTTGGGGAGGTCACCAGCTCTGGATCTCCAGCTTCCGAGAAACGAGCGGCTAACGCCTTCCCTGTAAAACGACCTCTCGGCCGAAAACTCTCTTAACACTGATAAAGTAAATTTCTCTGACGTCCTAGTGGATGCTGGGAACTCCGTAAGGACCATGGGGAATAGACGGGCTCCGCAGGAGACTGGGCACTCTAAGAAAGAATTAGGACTACTGGTGTGCACTGGCTCCTCCCTCTATGCCCCTCCTCCAGTTAGAATCTGTGCCCGGCTCGAGCTGGTTGCACACTAGGGGCTCTCCTGAGCTCCTAGAAAAGAAAGTATTTATTAGGTTTTTTATTTTCAGTGAGATCTGCTGGCAACAGACTCACTGCTACGAGGGACTTAGGGGAGAGAAGTGAACCTACCTGCTTGCAGCTAGCTTGGGCTTCTAGGCTACTGGACACCATTAGCTCCAGAGGGATCGAACACAGGCCCAGCCTCGGTCGTCCGGTCCCGGAGCCACGCCGCCGTCCCCCTTGCAGAGCCAGAAGACGGAAGATTCCGGGAGAAAATCGGCGGCTGAAGACTCCGGTCTTCATTAAGGTAGCGCACAGCACTGCAGCTGTGCGCCATTGCTCCCCATGCACACCACATAGTCCGGTCACTGATGGGTGCAGGGCGCTGGGGGGGGCGCCCCGGGCTGCAATTAGATTACCTTAAAATGGCAAAAAACACATAATATAGTCTAATAAACTATATATGTGTAAAAATCCCCTGCCATAATATTAATATAAAGAGCGGGAGAAGCCCGCCGAAAAAGGGGCGGGGCTATCTCCCACAGCACACTGGCGCCATTTCCTCTTCACAGCTCCGCTGGAAGGACGCTCCCCAGGCTCTCCCCTGCAGTTTCCAGGCTCAATAGGGTAAAAAAGAAAGGGGGGGCACTAAATTTAGGCGCAATACTGTGTATTATAGCTGCTATAGGGAAAATCACTTTGTGTAGTGTAAATCCCTGTTTATATAGCGCTGTGGTGTGTGCTGGCATACTCTCTCTCTGTCTCCCCAAAGGACTTTGTGGGGTCCTGTCCTCAGTCAGAGCATTCCCTGTGTGTGTGCGGTGTGTCGGTACGGCTGTGTCGACATGTTTGATGAGGAGGCTTATGTGGAGGCGGAGCAGGTGCCGATAAATGTGATGTCACCCCCTGCGGGGTCGACACCAGAGTGGATGGATATGTGGAAGGTATTAACCGACAGTGTCAACTCCTTACATAAAAGGTTCGATGACATAACAGCTCTGGGATAGCCGGCTTCTCAGCCAGTGCCTGCCCAGGCGTCTCAAAGGCCATCAGGGGCTCAAAAACGCCCGCTACCTCAGATGGCAGACACAGATGTCGACACGGAGTCTGACTCCAGTGTCGACGACGACGAGACTAATGTACATTCCACTAGGGCTATCCGTTGCATGATTACGGCAATGAAAAATGTGTTGCACATTTCTGACATTAACCCAGGTACCACTAAAAAGGGTATTATGTTTGGGGAGAAAAAGCAACCAGTGGTTTTTCCCCCTTCAGATGAGTTAAATGAAGTGTGTGAAGAAGCGTGGGCATCCCCTGATAAAAAACTAGTGATTTCTAAAAAGTTACTAATGGCGTACCCTTTCCCGCCAGAGGACAGGGTACGTTGGGAGACATCCCCGAGGGTGGATAAAGCGCTCACATGCTTGTCAAAAAAGGTGGCACTACCGTCTCAGGATACGGCCGCCTTAAAGGAGCCTGTGGATAGAAGGCAGGAGGCTATCCTGAAGTCTGTATATACACACTCAGGTACTATACTGAGACCTGCTATTGCTTCAGCATGGATGTGCAGTGCTGCAGCAGCGTGGTCTGATTCCCTGTCTGATAATATTGATTCCCTTGACAGGGACACTATATTGCTAACCATAGAGCATATTAAAGACGTAGTCTTATACATGAGAGATGCACAGAGGGATATTTGCCAGCTGGCATCTAGAATAAATGCAATGTCCATTTCTGCCAGGAGAGTATTATGGACTCGGCAGTGGACAGGTGATGTGGATTCTAAAAGGCACATGGAGGTTTTGCCTTACAAGGGTGAGGAATTGTTTGGGGATGGTCTCTCGGACCTCGTTTCCACAGCGACAGCTGGGAAGTCGACATTTTTACCCCAGGTTCCCTCACAGCCAAAGAAAGCACCGTATTATCAGGTACAGTCCTTTCGGCCCCAGAAAGGCAAGCGGGTTAAAGGCGCGTCCTTTCTGCCCAGAGGCAGGGGTAGAGGGAAAAAGCTGCACCATACAGCCAGTTCCCAAGAACAGAAATCCTCCCCTGCTTCCACTAAATCCACCGCATGACGCTGGGGCTCCACTGGTGGAGCCAGGTGCGGTGGGGGCCCGTCTCCGGAACTTCAGCGACCAGTGGGTTCGCTCACAGGTGGATCCCTGGGTTCTACAAGTGGTATCTCAGGGATACAAGCTGGAATTCGAGACGTCTCCCCCTCGCCGTTACCTCAAATCAGCCTTGCCAGCTACTCCCCCGGACAGGGAGGTAGTGCTGGCGGCAATTCACAAGCTGTTCCTCCAGCAGGTGATAATAAAAGTTCCCCTCCTTCAACAGGGACGGGGTTACTATTCCACAATGTTTGTGGTACCGAAACCAGACGGTTCGGTGAGACCCATTCTAAATTTAAAATCCTTGAACACTTATATAAGAAGGTTCAAGTTCAAAATGGAATCGCTCAGGGCGGTTATTGCAAGCCTGGAAGAAGGGGATTACATGGTATCACTGGACATCAAGGATGCGTACCTGCATGTCCCCATTTACCCACCTCACCAGGTGTACCTCCGTTTTGTGGTACAAGACTGCCATTACCAATTCCAGACGTTGCCGTTTGGTCTGTCCACGGCACCGAGGGTATTTACCAAGGTAATGGCCGAAATGATGATACTCCTTCGAAAGAAGGGAGTTATAATTATCCCATACTTGGACGATCTCCTTATAAAGGCGAGGTCCAGAGAGCAGTTGTTGGTCGGAGTAGCACTATCTCAGGAAGTGCTACAACAGCACGGCTGGATTCTGAATATTCCAAAGTCGCAGCTGGTTCCTACGACGCGTCTGCTGTTCCTGGGTATGATTCTGGACACAGAACAGAAGAAGGTGTTTCTCCCGGAGGAGAAGGCCAAGGAGTTGTCATCTCTAGTCAGAGACCTCCTGAAACCAAAACAGGTGTCGGTGCATCACTGCACGCGAGTCCTGGGAAAGATGGTAACTTCTTACGAGGCAATTCCATTTGGCAGGTTCCATGCAAGGATCTTTCAGTGGGATCTGTTAGACAAGTGGTCCGGATCGCATCTTCAGATGCATCGGCTGATCACCCTGTCCCCGAGGGCCAGGGTGTCTCTGCTGTGGTGGCTGCAGAGTGCTCATCTTCTAGAGGGCCGCAGATTCGGCATACAGGACTGGGTCCTGGTGTCCACGGATGCAAGCCTCCGAGGTTGGGGGGCAGTCACGCAGGGAAGAAACTTCCAAGGACAATGGTCGAGTCAGGAGGCTTCCCTACACATAAATATTCTGGAACTAAGGGCCATTTACAATGCCCTAAGTCAGTCAAAACCCCTGCTTCAAAACCAGCCGGTGCTGATTCAGTCAGACAACATCATGGCGGTCGCCCATGTAAAACCGACAGGGCGGCACAAGAAGCAGGATGGCGATGGCAGAAGCCACAAGGATTCTCCGATGGGCGGAAAATCACGTGATAGCACTGTCAGCAGTGTTCATTCCGGGAGTGGACAACTGGGAAGCAGACTTCCTCAGCAGGCACGACCTCCACCCGGGAGAGTGGGGACTTCATCCAGAAGTCTTCCAACTGATTGTAAACCGTTTGGAAAGGCCACAGGTGGACATGATGGCGTCCCGCCTAAACAAAAAGCTAAAAAGATATTGCGCCAGGTCAAGGGACCCTCAGGCGATAGCTGTGGACGCTCTAGTGACACCGTGGGTGTACCAGTCGGTTTATGTGTTCCCTCCTCTTCCTCTCATACCAAAGGTGCTGAGGATAATAAGAAAGAGAGGAGTAAGAACTATACTCATTGTTCCGGATTGGCCAAGAAGGACTTGGTACCCAGAACTACAAGAAATGATCTCAGAGGACCCTTGGCCTCTGCCTCTCAGACTGGACCTGCTACAGCAGGGGCCCTGTCTGTTCCAAGACTTACCGCGGCTGCGTTCGACGGCATGGCGGTTGAACGCCGGATCCTGATGGAAAAAGGCATTCCGGTTGAAGTCATTCCTACGCTGATAAAGGCTAGGAAAGAGGTGGCAGCAAAGCATTATCACCGCATATGGCGAAAATATGTTGCTTGGTGTGAGGCTATGAAGGCCCCAACAGAAGAATTTCAGCTGGGTCGATTTCTGCACTTCCTACAGTCAGGAGTGACTATGGGCCTAAAATTGGGATCCATTAAAGTCCAGATTTCGGCCCTGTCTATTTTCTTTCAAAAAGAACTGGCTTCACTGCCTGAAGTTCAGACGTTTGTTAAGGGAGTGCTGCATATTCAGCCCCCTTTTGTGCCCCCAGTGGCACCTTGGGATCTCAACGTAGTTTTGGATTTCCTAAAATCACATTGGTTTGAGCCACTTCAGACCGTGGAATTAAAATATCTTGCGTGGAAAGTGGTCATGCTTTTGGCCTTGGCTTTGGCTAGGCGGGTGTCAGAATTGGCGGCTTTGTCCTGTAAAAGCCCCTATCTGATCTTCCATATGGACAGAGCAGAATTGAGGACGCGTCCCCAATTCCTCCCTAAGGTGGTATCAGCGTTTCATTTGAACCAACCTATTGTGGTGCCTGCGGCTACTCAGGACTTGGAGGCTTCCAAGTTGCTGGACGTAGTCCGGGCCTTGAAAATCTATGTTTCCAGGACGGCTAGAGTCAGAAAGACTGACTCGCTGTTATCCTGCATGCACCCAACAAGTTGGGTGCTCCTGCTTCTAAGCAGACTATTGCTCGCTGGATCTGCTCCACGATTCAACTTGCACATTCTGCGGCTGGACTGCCGCATCCTAAATCAGTCAAAGCCCATTTCACGAGGAAGGTGGGCCCTTCTTGGGCGGCTGCCCGAGGGGTCTCGGCTTTACAACTTTGCCGAGCTGCTACCTGGTCGGGATCAAACACGTTTGCAAAATTCTACAAGTTTGATATCCTGGCTGAGGAGGACCTTGAGTTTGCTCATTCGGTGCTGCAGAGTCATCCGCACTCTCCCGCCCGTTTGGGAGCTTTGGTATAATCCCCATGGTCCTTACGGAGTTCCCAGCATCCACTAGGACGTCAGAGAAAATAAGAATTTACTCACCGGTAATTCTATTTCTCGTAGTCCGTAGTGGATGCTGGGCGCCCATCCCAAGTGCGGATTGTCTGCAATACTTGTATATAGTTATTGCCTAACTAAAGGTTTATTGTTATGAGCCATCTGTTCGTGAGGCTCAGTTGTTATTCATTCTGTTAACTGGGTATAGTATCACGAGTTGTATGGTGTGATTGGTGTGGCTGGTATAAGTCTTACCCGGGATTCCAAATCCTTTCCTTATTGTGTCAGCTCTTCCGGGCACAGTTTCCCTGGCTGAGGTCTGGAGGAGGGGCATAGAGGGAGGAGCCAGTGCACACCAGTAGTCCTAATTCTTTCTTAGAGTGCCCAGTCTCCTGCGGAGCCCGTCTATTCCCCATGGTCCTTACGGAGTTCCCAGCATCCACTACGGACTACGAGAAATAGAATTACCGGTGAGTAAATTCTTATTTATAAGTATAATAATAATTGGAAGGTCTCCGTTGTGATGATATTTAGCATATAGAATTTATTTTCAAATCGGGAACCACGCCTATTGTTCTGCGCAGAGAAAAGTGGACCAAGACTGAATTCATCAATGAGCCCGTACCTTTAGAGCTCTGAGCTTTACAGCTTCTACTCCGTCTTCAAGAATGCACACAGCTACCTGATGAATGTGTTCTAGCCAGTATAGATGTGGTAAGTCTATACACTAATATACCACACAAGGAGGGAATTTCCTCAATGAGACAACTTCTGGTGAACAACCCCCACTATAAAGGCCTGGATATAGAATTCTTTCTGCTATTGTTGGAGAAAACTTTAACACAAAATTTCTTCCTGTTTGATGGGGTGTTTTATCTGCAACACTTGGGGTGCGCTATGGGGAGCAACGTGGCCCCAGCGTTTGCTAATGCGTACATGCTGTCAGTTGAGAAAAAGTTATTCTTGGAGAATGTACCCTTCGCTAATGATGTGACCCTCTTTTTACGCTATATTGATGACCTGCTCATAATTTGGGCTGGTAAACAAGAGGATTTTGTGAAACACATGATATTAATCAATCCATGTATCACAAATCCACGGACAAAAACACATTACTCCATGCAAACAGCTTTCATCCAGAAGCTATGAAAAAAGGACTTCCCTATTCTCAGTTTCTGAGAGCGAGATGAATTTCAAGCAATACCATGGATGCAGAGAAAGAAATTGATGACATGATGGTTAAGTTACTCCAGAGGGGATATAGAAGGGATGATCTCATTAAAGCAAAGGAAAAAGCTCTTGCTGTGCCACGTGAGCAATGTCTGCTTAGAAAAACAAAAGCTGTACGCAAAGTACTACCACTAGTAACTACTTACACGACGGCCAGTAATGTCATCAAGAAAAATGCCAATTTATTGTGGCCAATTGTGAGTTCTGACAAAACTATTCCTGCATTAAATGATAGTGCTTTACTCAAGTGCCATCGTAGAGGAAGAAACTTAAAAGACTGGCTAGTCCATACAGATATAGTCTCACCACAAAGAGAACTCAGATCACATTTTCTAAGTAAACCTCCGGGTTCTTACAAATGTACAGGATGTACGACGTGTAGATATCTGGAAGCTGGACCTTCAGTGCTTCATGCTCATTCCGGAAGAAAGATTGCTATCAAATATGTACTGACATGCACCGCGAAGTTTGTAATTTATATCATTAAATGCCCATGCGGGCTGGCATACATAGGCAAGACTGTGTGTGCCTTCCGGGAACGAGCAGCACAACACAGATCCGCCATCAGAATGGCTTTGGAAGGAAAATCTACTGAGCAACTGGTGGCGCGTCATTTCAGGGAAGTAGGCCATAGCATGGCAACCTTGCGCTATAAATTGGTTGATCACGTCCCCCCAATGGTGAGAGGGGGTGACCGTGACAAGAAGCTACTACAACTGGAGGCGCGATGGATTTTTGATCTTAATACCATCTCACCTGCGGGCCTCAATGAAAATGTATCTTTTCTATGCTTTTTATGATGAATTTAAGCCTTTATACAAAGCTAAGTAGATCATAAAGTATGATTATCTCTGATATACTTAAAATGCTGCAATACTGGGACGGATTGTGGTAGTTACCGTTACCATTGAATTTAATTACAATCGATTAGCTTGGCAATGTGATCCCTATGTTACATCTCTCAGTTAAGGGCTTTCAATTTAATAATCATGTATGCGATGTATGATTAAGATCATGAGTAGACTTTTTATTATATCATTTGAGGTCTATTTTTTAGGTTGAATTAACCTGTTTCTGGAATGCTATTTACCTGCCTTAGATCTAGATCGTTTATGATTTCTTTAAAGCTATGCAGTCCGTAAGTCCGTGTTTTGTTTTTGTTTATGTTTATGTGGTTGCCTAGGTTACGGGCTCCTCTCCCGGCCGCCGATTGGAGGACGCAGGCTGATGCGCTTCCGGGGACGTGCCGTTGACAGGAAGCCCTGCGCACTGGGGCATTTAGCAACGTTGGTGTGTTGCTATGGTAATAGATTCCACTTCCTGCTGCGGGCCGGCGTGTGATGCGGCGGTGCCCGGGCCGGAAATGGGTGGGGAATGTGATTTGGATCTATATAAGGTATGTTTTGTCACTTATGTTTGTATCCTGACGAAAGGTGCCAATAAAGTAGCACCTGAAACGTTGAAATTAAGCTTGTGTAGCTATTGCATTTTTTTGAATCCGTGGAGTGCCGCCCGTCTCGCTCTCTCTCTCTACATGTTCCTTCTGGATCGTTGGAAGGCACCCAGGTATTTAAAGTAAATTTACATGGAGTGCCGGTCATTGTGGATTTGTATATATGTATATATATATATATATATATATGTATATATACTATATCATTATACAATAATTCATAACTGATTTACTAATAAGGTGTTCATACAGATAACATAGGCAACATTGATTGGTTGATGAGCAACAACAGGAAGTGCCAAATATGGTCAGATGAGCTAATTGTAGTGAATGATCTTTTCCAAAAGATGGCAGACTGATCCTATGAATCTTGGATCTCCTATACACATCAGTAGGGTTCTTTATTAGGCTTCGTCAGCATAAGGGTCATTCTTGTTCATAATGGCATGTTGTTTGTCCAAAGTAAAGGTCCATCAGATATTCAGTATCATGTCCTCTTTGTCCTGACATAAAACCTCATAAAATGTCATTAAGTTCTGGTTATCTAAATACAAGGGTCTTTACTGATAGACACAAATTCTCTTAGTCAGATGATAGAACACAAAGGTTGACGGAAAATATTACTTCAGGAGAATTAACTATACAGAAATACAAATACTAGTTATAGATGCTAGAAGCTAAAGGTTTAAAAGCACAATTTCTGAGGCAACACAGATATATATTTGATTTTACTTCATCATTCCACTCTTTTGTTTAATCTCTAAACACATAACATATAATAAATCAAATAATCATCATGTTTAAATTAATTATCCGGAGATGAGTGTAGTAGTGTGAGATATGAGACAGGAAAAGGAAAACCCGGACAGATAAGAGAAATTGAAGAGGTAGCGACAGAGTATGTTTTTGTTTCTTCAACCTAGCTATAGGTTGAGGTTCCTTCTTCTTGCTATGTGTGTGTATATGGAGCAGTAGCATGTAAGCACCTATTAAGAGTATATATGATTATGTGTGGGTGACTGCTGTGTAGGTAACTGGGGTCATCACCATAAGCTTAGTTTGTTGCTTCCTTTGGGGCGGCGTCAGTATCCTGCCGCATAGTCGACCAATGGTAAGTACACATTTGATTGTTTCATATAAAAGAAAAATTACAAGAATTATTATCATAACATAATGTAAGATTTAGTAAAGCCATTTTGAAATTCCGGCTCCCATCCATCCAAAGGGGTCACAATCAGCCGATTGGGTCATGTGTTCTTGCATATCTTGTAGCAACCTAACTTTCTGTTCAATGGGATTATAATTATCTGAGATGTTAAAACAACACATTCCTTTAAATTGTTCACAACCGCTACCTGCTTTGAGTAGTAGGTAGTCAATGGCTACTCTATTTTGAATCATACCTTCTCTTACCTCTCTAAGTTCATCATTTATAAGAGCTATAGCAGTACTTGGTGCATTGATAGTTGTAGCTAGTCCATAAAAGTTAAACTTCCTAGGTCTATCACAAGTCTATATAACAAGCCAAAAGGCATATCAGTACGGGTATGATTTTATAGTAGTTTAATTGTAAATTATTTTATTTTAGCTCTATAAACACGGGATATAAATAAATACTTTTGATAAGCGTGTCTCAATTGATAGGTGATATACTGTATTTCTTTTTTCTGCTCAAGTACATATTGATCAGTATCTTATCAATACATCATTTAGTACATATTCCTAGCGTTGCTCATTATACAATATTTTCATATGCCATGGTCAGTGTGGGGAACATACTGTATGTTATTTTCCTTAAACCATTATGGACCATGATGTAGGGAAAAATGTTATCAGTCACATAGAACCCACAAGTGAATTGTTACCTAACTTGCCACAGCACCAGGAACCTGGTTCATCTCCACATCCTATTTCCCTCCCTCGTTCGATCTTGTATGAAATATATATTATCTGCCATCCAATCTACCATGGACAGGTCTAATCTTAAACATAATACACCTTATAGGGATTAGTGATTCTTTTAATTTATCAGGTTCAGGGCTGCAGGACATTCTCATCTACCACATTCTTCCATTTTACCATCCATACCAAACAAGGCATTAAACTATTTACTGTGCTTTGAACAGTTCCTCCAAATCTAGGGTGAGATCAGCCCCCCTCGTTGGTGCTTTTAGCTTCTTCAGGTGGGTTTCTCTCAGCAACTTTTCTAAGTGGAGGTAGTCCTTGACCTGGTTCTTCCCCAGTGATCTACTGTATAAGGAGACCTGAAAAGAGAATTACGGACCATTCATAAACTCACCAGGCTTCATATCATGCCAGCTGCTCCCAGCACTGCTGTTTGCCTGTGAGGGGACAGCGCTCTGGTGTATCTTTTTTCCTTTCAGACATGGATATTATTTGTGGTACTGTTATTTAATTCAGCATGATTTTTTTGGGGGTTTACTCTAGAATCTGAGCATGTGCCAATGAAAATCTAATATAGAAATAGGTTCTTGGGAACAGGGTTAGTGGAGCAATAGACATCAACTGGTGTTTATGCAAGACTACGCCAATGCCACACTGTGTTCCCTGTGACTGTTGACAACAGAATTATTACTATGGTGGGACTCTCTGAGGCCAAAGACCTATAGGGCAGTGTGCTTGTGGATTAGCCTCCTATGATTAAATATACATATTTGTCTATAAAAATGCAGCTAACCAGTGCTTCTGGCTGCCCGCTAAACACTTTACAATATACTAAGACATATTTCTTATAAGGTGGATAGAGTTATTATGTATTGCCTGGGAAAGGTCCTTGTGTAGAGCAGGGTATTCTCTGTTTAGACAGGGAAGGCATGACTGCATCCTATTACATTCATAGGAAAAGAAAGCTGAACTGTTGCCACCATACACCCCTTACCAATGTGAGCAAGCCTATGGGCTTTCTCAGTCAGGCCAGGTACTGTAATAGTGATTTCAGTGCAGGGGCGGATTGGGAACAAAAAGCGGCCCTGGAAAAATTTGTACTAGTGGCCCCACATGGGCAGCACCAGAGGTGTAAGATATAGCCATGGGCCGTGGCAGCAGCACCCTCCCCCCAAGACTTTCCAGATAGTGGGCATGTCCAGCATCAAGGGGGAAGTTAAAAGGAAATAAAATTAAATATTATAAGCACATTATATGATACACCTTTAGAATTTAGGAAACTATATAATTATTTAGAAAGATATATTTTCTTGCTTATTACACCAACCGTATTCCAGTCACTATTCACTCAATCTTATATGTCAGCCAAGCAGGCAGACAGAGCATACACAGTAGCGGATCTTGCCACGGGCAAGCAGGACTTTTGCCCGGGGCGCCGCCTTCCGGAGGGCGCCGCACCAGGGCAAGATCCGCTGCTGCTGTGCCCCCCGCTGCCGCTGGCCGCTGTGAAGGGAAACTAGAGTTTCCCTTCGTGGAGAGGACCTTTGCTTTGCGGTGCGTGATGACGTCATCGCGCACCGCACATTAAAGGACCTCTCCACGAAGGGCTTCACAGCGGCCAGCGGCAGCGCGGGGCACATTTCAGAGCGCTACAGTAGTCTGTACAGGGGGCGTAAATGACCATGCCCCCTGTACGAAGCCACGCCCCCCATTGCCGCCCGGGGCACGCAAAGCCCCAGAACCGGCTTTGAGCATACACTAGATCATCTGCAATCACAGGCTAAGTGGCAAAGTCATTTTCATATATGCAAATAATTTTGCATCTTATTCATTATGTCTATAAAAAGGATCACATGTCCTCAAACAAAACAGGCCCCACGGGTGCGTCGGCCCACCGGGAATCTTCCCTGTAACCCCTATGGCCAATCCGCCTCTGTTTCAGTGCAGTGTTCTTTCCTTTAATCTCTACAGATACCGTTATTATCTGGTACACATCCATTTTCCCTTCCACAAGGGTATTTCCTTTTATAAACAAAACTGGTACAATTGTCTGAGTTTTTTTTTCCATAGGTTTAACATTTCTCTATTATACAATACTTTCTTCTGTCTCAACAGGATAATTTCTATATTTCTCATAGTGGTTCATTGTCAAGTAACATGGAATCAATGTCTTTATTGTCTTTTGTGACTGTACAGTTTCCTTGGACATTGCAATATCATTGTCCTGTGTGGGATGACTAGGTGGTATCTCATTATCTTGCTTACTACAATAGTCTCTTTCTTTTGTCCTTCTCAAAATGTCTTCAAACTGTCTTCTAGTCTTCAAACTTTCACGTGACCTTCATATTGCTCCTAAACTTTTCCAATCACCTCTCTTTATACGGTCCATCTATTATACTACATACTTTTCCTTTCTTCACTTTTATATCTTTTCTAAAATAAATCATACTGAAATATGCGCCATACAACTATTGATAGTAACGATATGTTTGCCTATACCAAAGATGTTCTACTCCCCCCCCCCCCCCCCCCCCCTTTGGGACAACCTTGTCACAAAACAAAACCTGTGATTTATAATGCATGTACCACTTTGTTGACTTCCACATTACAATAATAAAACTCCTTTGTTACATGGTCAAATAACTGTTACATCAGAATGGAGATCTTCCTTTTGAATTCAGTGTTGCTTTTAGGTCTTCAAGCAGTGACCCCTGTACACCTGGGATTGAGACTCATAGAACGCACTCAGCAGGTCTTCTTGCCTTTAAGAGCCGCTTTTCCCATAAGACTCTATATGTCTACCGGTACTGGGATGCCCACCAGGACTTACGCCACTAGTGGTAGTGTGAGCTCAACCCCTAGGTGACCTGAATCAAAGCCGGCAGGAACTGAACCCTAAGATAACTACATGGGGAGTAAGGATGAGCGGGGAGAAGGGAAGGCAAACAATTGCATAATAACTAAAACTGAAGTACTGAGGGGATGAGGGACTGCCGAGCCGGGGAGAGGTTAATACTGAGGAGAGCTTAACTGAGATATCCATCTTGCTGGGAGGAATAGTACTATATGTAGCAGCTAGTACTTAACTAACACTAAAGAAAAAAATAAAGATACATAATACAGCAAGGTAATTCTATAGAAGGCTGTAATGGAGCAAATGCTGGACACCAGAGGTGACGCTGTTGATAGATGCTGAGAGGCAGGTGAGAATTCTAAAGCCGGAGACTAGAACAGAGTGATGAGGGCTCCTGCAGCAACTAGGAACTATGACCAGCATGGAATGAGATTCAGGAAACACATATATAGGATATAATACCCAATCAGAGCAGCCAGGGAGACTAGGCCCTCTGATGAGGAGACGTAATGCACCCGTTCAGCTATACACAGAGACAAAACTTCTCATTATATTGCAGCTGAACACAAACATGCAGAAATCTAAAATGATCTGGGAATGTAAAAAAACATGGCAAGCTGATCCAATAGAAATAGATTATAACAATAACCCTAGGGTAACTACATGATAATGAAATAAAGGGTTACGACCATAAAAGTTTGAAAATATAATATTTAGAGAAAAAGCAGCAATATGAGGAAAATGAGGTAGAGGAAAAAAAATACATGTAAATTATGTCAGTAGATACGTAACTTCTGTGTGGTATGTCCTTGGCGTTATTTAGAAGGGAATGTCTGAAATAACAGGTTACTCAATTAAGCGGGCGGTAACCAAAAGAAAGGAATATGTGTAAAAAAAATTCACCACATGTATTTGGAAATAAAAAATACAACCAGGGTTAAATGTGTAGAAAAGGTGGAAAAAATATATAAATATTTTATCATCGTCCAAACTATATGCGCTTAAACACTGTGGAAATAAATAGTAATGTTAATATAATTCTTAAAATTCATAGTAACAAGAAACAAACTGCTTTTTTTTTCTAATCATGTTTAAAAAAAGGAAAACCCCATAAATACAGTCACATATACAGTATATATACCTGCATACACATACATACACATAGAAAAAATAATCTTACGAAGAGTTAAAATTTTGTACTGTACTGTGAAACGCTGCACCAACAAACAAAACATTTAACTTGCATATAAAGTTATGACAAATATATTTCTGAAATAAGGTTTTGAGGTATATGTTCAAAGAGTTAAATAGCTTCCAGTCAATGGCTGAAGGGAAGATGTCAGTAAGTAATATGACCTGTTGTTCTTCTAGGGGCATTATGTTGGCAATACCTATTGCATTATTATCTCTTTTATATACAGGTGATGTTTAAAGAGGAGTAGTGAAAGTAAGATTAGGTTGAGGAAGCTGAGAAAAATAAAGAGAAGAAACAGGAAGATGCTGAAGCAGCAGATATCATTGACATACGTTCTTTTATTCTATATTGCAACTCTGGTGCATTGCCTAATGCAGAAACTTTTTGCTCTGTGGTAAGGCTATGTGATTTAGAAGTAGGAGTGTGTGTCTGATGGGTGATAGCTGCTATTTTATGAGAGACAGCGAGATGTGAGAGAGCTAGCTGTCATCGAGGCTGGTCAGGCTATTGTATAGGGGACCATGTTGTGGTTTATTATGTGTTGGCAGAAGAGTGCATCATCCTCAAGATTTGAGATGTTATTTGGTGCCTGTTGTAGCAATGTAGTTTGTAGTGCATGTAGCAGATGGTGATGGTGCCATTGTTGCCGTGTTATACGGTGGAGGGGTAATGCTTTGAGTTACGGTGTCGGTGCAAGCATTAATATTAACATTATTTGCTGTCCAGTTATACATTTGTTTTCTCATACGTCCTAGAGGATGCTGGGGTCCACTTCAGTACCATGGGGTATAGACGGTTCCGCAGGAGCCAAGGGCACTTTAAGACTTTTTCAGAGTGTGAACTGGCTCCTCCCTCTATGCCCCTCCTCCAGACCTCAGTTTAGAAAATGTGCCCAGGCAGACTGGATGCACTCCAGGGGAGCTCTGCTGAGTTTCTCTGAAAGACTTTATGTTAGGTTTTTTTATTTTCAGGGAGGACTGCTGGCAACAGTCTCCCTGCTTCGTGGGACTTAGGGGGCAGAAGAAGGAACCAACTTCCTGAATAGTTTCATGGCTCTGCTTCTGGCTGATAGGACACCATTAGCTCCTGAAGGGTACTGAACACTAGCTGCGGCTATGCGCTCACTCCCACAGCCCGCCGTCACCCCCTTACAGAGCCAGAAGTCAGATGACTGAACAGAAGAGGATCTTCAGTCATCGTGACAGCTAAAAGGTACCGGGCGGCGGGCGGGAACGCTGCGCGCCATCCTACCCACCAACACAGGCACAGCAGGGCTCGGGGGGGCACCCTGGGCAGCATGAACCTACTCAAAACTGGCTAACAAGGGGACATAAGATGCTGAGGCACAGTCCTACCCCCACCAGTATAAAAAATAGTATTGTAAAGTCTGAGGGGAAATGCGCCATTAAGGGGGCGGGGCTTCCCCCTCAGTCAGCCAGCACACTACACAGCGCCATTTATTCTCCTAGCAAGCTGCAGAGAAGAACGCTGGGCCTCCTCCACTTCTGAACCAAGTATCAGGGTGCAAAACAGGGGGGGCACATTATAATTTGGTGCTGTATGGTGAATTTGTCATTATAAAAGCGCTACAGGTCTGTGGGCATTTTGTGTTACACAGGGATTATATCACTAGCGCTGAGTTGTGAACTGGCAAATCCTTTCTGTGTCCTTCTGACAGATTTTACTGTGGGTCTGTCCCCTATAAGTCCCGGAGTGTCTGTGGTGTGGTTGTGCATGTGTGTGACATGTCTGAGGCAGGGAGCTCTTCCCCTGAGGGAGCCATTTTAGGGACACAGAGTTGTAATGTGGTGGCGCTGCCAGCACACGACGAGCCTGAATGTGTGAAAGAATTACGTGATAGTGTGAATCATATCAGTAAGAGATTGGATAAGTCTGAGTCTCATGCAGAAAACTGGAGAAAATCAGTGGAAGATGTGATTTTTCATAGTTCTGCCTTTTCATCCACAGGGGATCCCTCTGGGTCACATAAGAGGCCATTTGCACAAATAGTACAAACTGATACCGACACAGACTCTGATTCCTGTGTCGACACTAGTGATTCCAGGGGAATAGATCCAAAATTGGCAAAAAGCATTCAATATATGATTGTTGCTATAAAGGAGGTCTTAGAAGTTACGGAAGCCCCTCCTTTACCTCAGGAGAAGGCTTATTTTTATAAGGAAAAGAAAATTAACGTAACTTTCCCTCCTTCTCACAAGCTAAATACTCTCTTTGAGGGAGTTTGGGCAAACCCTGAAAATAAATTTCAGATTCCCAAAAGAATTCAGGTTGCTAATCCTTTCCCGGCAGAGGACAGGAAAAGGTGGGAGTCACCCCCCGTTTTAGACAGTGCCCTGTCACGATTAACTAAAAAGGTGATTCTCCCTGCGCCTGGGACGGCTTCACTAAAGGAGCCGGCAGACCGCAAGTTGGAGACTACTTTAAAATCTATTTATGTGGCCAATGGTATGCTACTCAGACCCACCATTGCTTGTGCATGGGTGAGTAGTGCTATCGAAAAATGGTCAGATAATTTGTCATCTGAAATTGAAACGATAGAGACGAGATACTCCTAACGTTAGGTCATATCAAAGACGCTGCTGCATACATGCTAGATGCCATGAAAGATATTGGGCTCTTAGGTTCAAAAGCCGCTACCATGGCAGTCTCAGCTTGGAGGGCGTTGTGGATTCGCCAATGGAATGCTGACGCAGATTCCAAAAGAAATATGGAGGCTCTCCCGTATAAAGGTGAGGCTTTGGAGATGGGCTGGATGCTTTAGTCTCTGCGGCTACTGCTGGTAAGTCGACATTCTTGCCTTATACTCCTGCGCCGGCGAAAAAGACACATCACTCTCAGATGCAGTCCTTTCGGCCCAACAGATACAAAAAGGGTAAAGGTTCCCCATTCTTTGCAGGTAGAAGGAGGGGAAGAGGAAAAGAGTCCACAGCGTCCCCAGGATCACAAGAGCAGAAATCAACCCCTGCTTCTGCCAAATCTGCAGCATGACGCTGGGGCTCTCTTGCGGGAGTCCGCTCGGGTGGGAGCACGTCTGAAACTTTTCAGTCAGCTCTGGGTTCAATCTGGCCTGGACCCATGGGTCTTGCAAATAGTGTCCCATGGATACAAACTGGAGTTTCAAGACGTCCCCCCCCATGCCGATTTTTCAAATCGACCTTACCAGCTACTATCTCGGACAGAGAAGTAGTAACAGCTGCAATTCAAAAATTATGTCAGAATCAAGTCATTGTCCTGGTGCCCTTGTCACAAAAGGGAGAAGGTTTTTATTCAAGCCTCTTCGTAGTTCCGAAGCCGGACGGCTCGGTCAGACCAATTTTAAACCTGAAATCTCTGAATCTCTACCTGAAAAGGTTCAAGTTCAAGATGGAATCTCTGAGGGCAGTGATTTCCAGTCTGGAGGAAGGGGATTTCATGGTGTCAGTGGACATAAAAGATGCCTACTTACATATCCCCATTTATCTTCCTCATCAAGCTTATCTGAGATTCGCAGTACAGGATTGCCATTACCAGTTCCAGACGTTGCCGTTCGGACTCTCCACGGCACCGAGGGTATTCACCAAGGTGATGGCAGAGATGATGGTCCTCCTTCGACAGCAAGGAGTCAATATAATCCCTTACCTGGACGATTTCCTGATAAAAGCGAGATCCAGGGAATGGTTGGTGCAGAACATTGCACTCTCCCTGTCCATACTCCAACAACACAGTTGGATCATGAATTTTCCAAAGTCGCCGTTGGAACCGACGACAAGATTGTCCTTTCTGGGGATGATACTGGACACAGAAGTACAGAAAGTATTTCTTCCAGTAGAAATGGCTCTGGAAATCCAGAGAATGGTCAAACAAATTTTGAAACCAACAAGAGTGTCGGTCCATCAATGCATTCGGTTGTTGGGAAAGATGGTAGCGGCCTACGGGGCCATACAGTTTGACCGATTCCATGCTAGAGTATTCCAGTGGGACCTGCTGGACAAGTGGTCCGAATCCCACCTACACATGCACCAGAAGATAATCCTGTCTTACAGAGCCAGGATTTCGCTCCTGTGGTGGCTACACATTTTTCATCTACTAGAGGGATGCAGGTTCGGGATTCAGGACTGGGTCCTAGTAACCACGGATGCAAGTCTCCGAGGTTGGGGAGCAGTCACACAGGGAAAAAGCTTCAAAGGAAAATGGTCAAGTCAGGAAACCTGTCTTCACACAAACGTTCTGGAATTGAGAGCCATTTACAACGGCCTTCTACAAGTGGTATATCTTCTTCAAGATCAACCCGTGCAGATCCAGTCGGACAATGTAACAGCAGTCGCGTACATAAACCGTCAGGGCGGAACGAAAAGCAGAGCAGCGATGGCAGAGGTGACAAAGATCCTCCTCTGGGCAGAAAGACATGCAAAAGTTCTGTCGGCAATTTTCATTCTGGGAGTGGACAACTGGGAAGCAGACTTCCTCAGCAGACACGAAGAAGTCTTCGCAGAGGTGACAAGTCTTTGGGGAGTTCCTCAAGTAGACATGATGGTGTCTCGTCTCAACAAGAAGCTTCAGAGATATCGTTCCAGGTCGAGAGACCCTCAAGCAATAGCAGTGGATGCACTGGTGTCACAGTGGGTGTTTCGGTCGGTGTATGTCTTCCCTCCACTTCCACTAATACCAAAAGTTCTCAAGCTCATAAGAAGAACAAAGGTTCGAGCGATCCTCATTGTCTCAGACTGGCCAAGGAGGACTTGGTATCCAGATCTTCAGGAGTTGCTCATAGAAGATCCTCGGCTTCTTCACGAGGACCTGCTGCAGCAGGGGCCGTGCGTGTATCAAGACTTACCGCGGCTACGTTTGATGGCATGGCTGTTGAGCGCAGGATCCTAGCTCGAAAAAGTATTCCCAAAGAAGTCACCCCCACTCTTATTCAGGCCAGGAAAGGAGTAACGTCTAAACATTACCACCGTATTTGGAGAAAATATGTGTCTTGGTGTGAAACCAAGAAGGCTCCAATGGAAGAGTTTCAGTTAGGACGTTTTCTCCATTTTCTCCAGGCGGGTGTGGATGCGGGCCTACGATTGGGTTCATTCAAGGTCCAGATTTCGGCCTTGTCCGTTTTCTTTCAGAAACAATTGGCCTCCCCTCCAGAAGTTCAGATGTTTATGAAAGGGGTGCTTCGCATCCAATCTCCATTTGTGCCTCCGGTGGCACCATGGGACCTTAATGTGGTGTTGCAGTTCCTTCAATCGGATTGGTTTGTACCTCTACAGGAGGTAGAATTTAAGTTTCTCACTTGGAAAGTGGTCAAGCTGTTGGCCCTGGCATCTGCAAGGCGGGTGTCTGAGTTGGGGGCCTTGTCTCACAAGAGCCCTTACCTGATCTTCCATGAAGATAGGGCAGAGTTAAGAACTCGTCAGCAATTTCTTCCGAAGGTGGTTTCGTCTTTCTATATAAACCAACCTATTGTGGTGCCAGTGGCTACTGACACCTTCACGGCGTCAAAGTCTCTTGATGTGGTCAGAGCTTTGAAAATTTGTGTCGCTACAACAGCTCGGATATGGAAAACAGAGGCTCTGTTTGTCCTGTATGCTCCCAACAAGATTGGGTGTCCTGCTTCTAAGCAGACCATTGCACGCTGGATCAGAGGGACGATTCAGTACGCTCATGGCAGGATTGCCGATACTGAATTAGGTAAATGCCCATTCTACTAGAAAGATGGGCTCATCCTGGGCGCCTGCCCAGGGGGTCCCGGCACTACAACTTTGCCGAGCAGCTACTTGGTCAGGGGCAAACACGTTTGCAAAGTTTTACAAGTTTGACACCTTGGCCGATGAGGACCTCAAGTTTGGTCAATCGGTGCTGCAGGGTCATCCGCACTCTCCCGCCCAGACTGGAGCTTTGGTATAACCCCATGGTACTGAAGTGGACCCCAGCATCCTCTAGGACGTATGAGAAAACAGGATTTTAATTCCTACCGGTAAATCCTTTTCTCCTAGTCCGTAGAGCAGGGGTGGGGAACCTTTTTTCTACCGAGGGCCATTTGGATATTTATAAAATCCTTCGGGGGCCATACAAAAATTCTCAACTTAAAAAATTACCCTGCCCCACAGTAGGTCTGCCCCTTAGAGGTACTGTGTGTGCGCGCCGGAGGCGCACGCGCCAAAAAATGGGTGTGGCCAGTTAAAATGGGACGTGATACACATATGCCCCCAATAGTGCAGTGCCAGATCCACAATTGCCCCCACAGTGCCAGGTATACAGATGCCCCCACAGTGCCAGGTATACAAATGCCCCTCACAGTGCCAGGTATACAGATGTCCCCACAGTGCCAGGTATACAGATGCCCCCACAGTGCCAGGTATACAGATGTCCCCACAGTGCCAGGTATACAGATGTCCCCACAGTGCCAGGTATACAGATGCCCCCACAGTGCCAGGTATACAAATGCCCCTCACAGTGCCAGGTATACAGATGCCCCCACAGTGCCAGGTATACAGATGCCCCTCATTGTGCCAGGTATACAGATGCCCCCCACAGTGCCAGGTATACAGATGCCCCCAAAGTGCCAGGTATACAGATGCCCCCCACAGTGCCAGGTATACAGATGCCCTGTCCTGCCCCCCCCCCCTCCCCTCCGTGCTGCTTACCGTGCTGCTTTCGGCGAGACACGGAGGAGAGCGCGGCTATGTTGGGCGGCGGCGGCATGTAGGAATTGAAACCAGCCGCCGGTTCGAGAGCCAATCAGAGCTCGTGGACCGGCAGCCGCGGCTTCTGATTGGCTGCCGGTCCGCGAGCTCTGATTGGCTCACGAACCGGCGGCTGGTTTCAAGTCATACACGCCGCCGCTCCCACCCGACAGCCGCGCTCTCCTCCCTGTTCTGACAGCTGAGACACGCTGCCGCCAGACTGAGCGGCAGCGTGTCTCACTGACACAAGCTGGTGGGCCGGACCAAATGGCTTTGCGGGCCTTATACGAACCGCGGGCCGGAGGTTCCCCACCCCTGCCGTAGAGGATGCTGGGCACCTGACTCAGTGCGTACTTTACCTGCAAGGGTTAGTTTTGTAGTTACACAAATGTTGTGTTACAATAATTTTCAGCATGTTGCTGCAATTGTTCATGCCCGTTGGCATGGGTTATGTTAAATGCCATGTTGTGCGGCATGGTTGATGTGTGAGCTGGTTTGAATCTCACCGTTAAATTAAAAGTAAATCCTTTCCTCGAAATGTCCGTCTCCCTGGGCACAGTTCCTATACTGAGGTCTGGAGGAGGGGCATAGAGGGAGGAGCCAGTTCACACTCTGAAAAAGTCTTAAAGTACCCATGGCTCCTGCGGAACCGTCTATACCCCATGGTACTGAATTGGACCCCAGCATCCTCTACGGACTAGGAGAAAAGGATTTACCGGTAGGTATTAAAATCCTGTTTTTTTTTTCAGAACTCTAAATTCTGTAAATGCTTTAGTCTATTGTTTCTCTGACGTCCTAAGTGGATGCTGGGACTCCGTAAGGACCATGGAGATTAGCGGCTCCGCAGGAGACTGGGAACAACTAAAGAAAGCTTTAGGACTACCTGGTGTGCACTGGCTCCTCCCACTAAGACCCTCCTCCAGACCTCAGTTAGATTCTTGTGCCCGGCTGAGCTGGATGCACACTAGGGGCTCTCCTGAGCTCCTGGAAAGAAAGTATATTTAGGTTTTTTATTTTACAGTGAGATCTGCTGGCAACAGACTCACTGCAGCGAGGGACTAAGGGGAGAAGAAGCGAACCTACCTAACAGGTGGTAGTTTGGGCTTCTTAGGCTACTGGACACCATTAGCTCCAGAGGGATCGACCGCAGGACCCGACCTTGGTGTTCGTTCCCGGAGCCGCGCCGCCGCCCCCCTTACAGTGCCAGAAGCATGAAGAGTTCGGAAAATCGGCGGCAGAAGTAGAGATGAGCGGGTTCGGTTCCTCGGAATCCGAACCCGCCCGAACTTCAGCTTTTTTTACACGGATCCGAGCGACTCGGATCTTCCCGCCTTGCTCGGTTAACCCGAGCGCGCCCGAACGTCATCATGACGCTGTCGGATTCTCGCGAGGCTCGGATTCTATCGCGAGACTCGGATTCTATATAAGGAGCCGCGCGTCGCCGCCATTTTCACACGTGCATTGAGATTGATAGGGAGAGGACGTGGCTGGCGTCCTCTCCATTTAGATTAGAAGAGAGAGAGTGAGATTGAGACAGAGACACTTGATTTACTGGAGCTTAGGAGTACTAGAGAGTGCAGAGTTTACTAGTGACTGACCACTGACCACCAGTGCAGTTTTATTTAATATAATCCGTTCTCTGCCTGAAAAAAACGATACACAGTGACTCAGTCACATACCATATCTGTGCTCAGCCCAGTGTGCTGCATCATCTATGTATAATATCTGACTGTGCTCACACAGCTTAATTGTGGGGGAGACTGGGGAGCAGTTATAGGTTATAGCAGGAGCCAGGAGTACATACATATTATTAAAATTAAACAGTGCACACTTTTGCTGCAGGAGTGCCACTGCCAGTGTGACTGACCAGTGACCTGACCACACTGACCACCAGTATAGTATACTATATTGTGATTGCCTGAAAAAGTTAAACACTCGTCGTGTGACTTGTGTGGTGTTTTTTTATTCTATAAAAAACTCATTCTGCTGACAGACAGTGTCCAGCAGGTCCGTCATTATATAATATATACCTGTCCGGCTGCAGTAGTGATATATATATATTTTTTATATCATTATTTATCATCCAGTCGCAGCAGACACAGTACGGTAGTTCACGGCTGTAGCTACCTCTGTGTCGGCACTCGGCAGTCCATCCATAATTGTATACCACCTACCCGTGGTTTTTTTTTCTTTCTTCTTTATACATACTACATCTCATTATCATCCAGTCTATATTAGCAGCAGACACAGTACAGTACGGTAGTCCACGGCTGTAGCTACCTCTGTGTCGGCACTCGGCAGTCCATCCATAATTGTATACCACCTACCCGTGTTTTTTTTTTTTCTTCTTTATACATACTACATCTCATTATCATCCAGTCTATATTAGCAGCAGACACAGTACAGTACGGTAGTCCACGGCTGTAGCTACCTCTGTGTCGGCACTCGGCAGTCCATCCATAATTGTATACCACCTACCCGTGGTTTTTTTTTCTTTCTTCTTTATACATACTACATCTCATTATCAACCAGTCTATATTAGCAGCAGACACAGTACAGTACGGTAGTCCACGGCTGTAGCTACCTCTGTGTCGGCACTCGGCAGTCCGTCCATAATTGTATACCACCTACCCGTGGTTTTTTTTTCTTTCTTCTTTATACATACTACATCTCATTATCATCCAGTCTATATTAGCAGCAGACACAGTACTGTACGGTAGTCCACGGCTGTAGCTACCTCTGTGTCGGCACTCGGCAGTCCATCCATAATTGTATACCACCTACCCGTGGTTTTTTTTTCTTTCTTCTTTATACATACTACATCTCATTATCATCCAGTCTATATTAGCAGCAGACACAGTACAGTACGGTAGTCCACGGCTGTAGCTACCTCTGTGTCGGCACTCGGCAGTCCATCCATAATTGTATACCACCTACCCGTGGTTTTTTTTTCTTTCTTCTTTATACATACTACATCTCATTATCAACCAGTCTATATTAGCAGCAGACACAGTACAGTACGGTAGTCCACGGCTGTAGCTACCTCTGTGTCGGCACTCGGCAGTCCATCCATAATTGTATACTAGTATCCATCCATCTCCATTGTTTACCTGAGGTGCCTTTTAGTTGTGCCTATTAAAATATGGAGAACAAAAATGTTGAGGTTCCAAAATTAGGGAAAGATCAAGATCCACTTCCACCTCGTGCTGAAGCTGTTGCCACTAGTCATGGCCGAGACGATGAAATGCCAGCAACGTCGTCTGCCAAGGCCGATGCCCAATGTCATAGTACAGAGCATGTCAAATCCAAAACACCAAATATCAGTAAAAAAAGGACTCCAAAACCTAAAATAAAATTGTCGGAGGAGAAGCGTAAACTTGCCAATATGCCATTTACCACACGGAGTGGCAAGGAACGGCTGAGGCCCTGGCCTATGTTCATGGCTAGTGGTTCAGCTTCACATGAGGATGGAAGCACTCAGCCTCTCGCTAGAAAACTGAAAAGACTCAAGCTGGCAAAAGCACCGCAAAGAACTGTGCGTTCTTCGAAATCCCAAATCCACAAGGAGAGTCCAATTGTGTCGGTTGCGATGCCTGACCTTCCCAACACTGGACGTGAAGAGCATGCGCCTTCCACCATTTGCACGCCCCCTGCAAGTGCTGGAAGGAGCACCCGCAGTCCAGTTCCTGATAGTCAGATTGAAGATGTCAGTGTTGAAGTACACCAGGATGAGGAGGATATGGGTGTTGCTGGCGCTGGGGAGGAAATTGACAAGGAGGATTCTGATGGTGAGGTGGTTTGTTTAAGTCAGGCACCCGGGGAGACACCTGTTGTCCGTGGGAGGAATATGGCCGTTGACATGCCTGGTGAAAATACCAAAAAAATCAGCTCTTCGGTGTGGAAGTATTTCACCAGAAATGCGGACAACATTTGTGAAGCCGTGTGTTCCCTTTGTCAAGCTGTAATAAGTAGGGGTAAGGACGTTAACCACCTCGGAACATCCTCCCTTATACGTCACCTGCAGCGCATTCATAATAAGTCAGTGACAAGTTCAAAAACTTTGGCCGACAGCGGAAGCAGTCCACTGACCAGTAAATCCCTTCCTCTTGTAACCAAGCTCACGCAAACCACCCCACCAACTCCCTCAGTGTCAATTTCCTCCTTCCCCAGGAATGCCAATAGTCCTGCAGGCCATGTCACTGGCAATTCTGACGAGTCCTCTCCTGCCTGGGATTCCTCCGATGCATCCTTGCGTGTAACGCCTACTGCTGCTGGCGCTGCTGTTGTTGCTGCTGGGAGTCGATGGTCATCCCAGAGGGGAAGTCGTAAGCCCACTTGTACTACTTCCAGTAAGCAATTGACTGTCCAACAGTCCTTTGCGAGGAAGATGAAATATCACAGCAGTCATCCTGCTGCAAAGCGGATAACTGAGGCCTTGACAACTATGTTGGTGTTAGACGTGCGTCCGGTATCCGCCGTTAGTTCACAGGGAACTAGACAATTTATTGAGGCAGTGTGCCCCCGTTACCAAATACCATCTAGGTTCCACTTCTCTAGGCAGGCGATACCGAGAATGTACACGGACGTCAGAAAAAGACTCACCAGTGTCCTAAAAAATGCAGTTGTACCCAATGTCCACTTAACCACGGACATGTGGACAAGTGGAGCAGGGCAGGGTCAGGACTATATGACTGTGACAGCCCACTGGGTAGATGTATGGACTCCCGCCGCAAGAACAGCAGCGGCGGCACCAGTAGCAGCATCTCGCAAACGCCAACTCTTTCCTAGGCAGGCTACGCTTTGTATCACCGCTTTCCAGAATACGCACACAGCTGAAAACCTCTTACGGCAACTGAGGAAGATCATCGCGGAATGGCTTACCCCAATTGGACTCTCCTGTGGATTTGTGGCATCGGACAACCCCAGCAATATTGTGTGTGCATTAAATATGGGCAAATTCCAGCACGTCCCATGTTTTGCACATACCTTGAATTTGGTGGTGCAGAATTTTTTAAAAAACGACAGGGGCGTGCAAGAGATGCTGTCGGTGGCCAGAAGAATTGCGGGACACTTTCGGCGTACAGGCACCACGTACAGAAGACTGGAGCACAACCAAAAACTACTGAACCTGCCCTGCCATCATCTGAAGCAAGAAGTGGTAACGAGGTGGAATTCAACCCTCTATATGCTTCAGAGGTTGGAGGAGCAGCAAAAGGCCATTCAAGCCTATACAATTGAGCACGATATAGGAGGTGGAATGCACCTGTCTCAAGTGCAGTGGAGAATGATTTCAACGTTGTGCAGGGTTCTGATGCCCTTTGAACTTGCCACACGTGAAGTCAGTTCAGACACTGCCAGCCTGAGTCAGGTCATTCCCCTCATCAGGCTTTTGCAGGAGAAGCTGGAGACATTGAAGGAGGAGCTAACACGGAGCGATTCCGCTAGGCATGTGGGACTTGTGGATGGAGCCCTTAATTCGCTTAACAAGGATTCACGGGTGGTCAATCTGTTGAAATTAGAGCACTACATTTTGGCCACCGTGCTCGATCCTAGATTTAAAACCTACCTTGGATCTCTCTTTCCGGCAGACACAAGTCTGCTGGGGTTGAAAGACCTGCTGGTGAGAAAATTGTCAAGTCAAGCGGAACGCGACCTGTCAACATCTCCTCCTTCACATTCTCCCGCAACTGGGGGTGCGAGGAAAAGGCTCAGAATTCCGAGCCCACCCGCTGGCGGTGATGCAGGGCAGTCTGGAGCGACTGCTGATGCTGACATCTGGTCCGGACTGAAGGACCTGACAACGATTACGGACATGTCGTCTACTGTCACTGCATATGATTCTCTCAACATTGAAAGAATGGTGGAGGATTATATGAGTGACCGCATCCAAGTAGGCACGTCACACAGTCCGTACTTATACTGGCAGGAAAAAGAGGCAATTTGGAGGCCCTTGCACAAACTGGCTTTATTCTACCTAAGTTGCCCTCCCACAAGTGTGTACTCCGAAAGAGTGTTTAGTGCCGCCGCTCACCTTGTCAGCAATCGGCGTACGAGGTTACATCCAGAAAATGCGGAGAAGATGATGTTCATTAAAATGAATTATAATCAATTCCTCCGCGGAGACATTGACCAGCAGCAATTGCCTCCACAAAGTACACAGGGAGCTGAGATGGTGGATTCCAGTGGGGACGAATTGATAATCTGTGAGGAGGGGGATGTACACGGTGATATATCGGAGGATGATGATGAGGTGGACATCTTGCCTCTGTAGAGCCAGTTTGTGCAAGGAGAGATTGATTGCTTCTTTTTTGGTGGGGGCCCAAACCAACCAGTCATTTCAGTAACAGTCGTGTGGCAGACCCTGTCGCTGAAATGATGGGTTGGTTAAAGTGTGCATGTCCTGTTTTGTTTATACAACATAAGGGTGGGTGGGAGGGCCCAAGGACAATTCCATCTTGCACCTCTTTTTTCTTTTATTTTTCTTTGCGTCATGTGCTGTTTGGGGAGGGTTTTTTGGAAGGGACATCCTGCGTGACACTGCAGTGCCACTCCTAGATGGGCCCGGTGTTTGTGTCGGCCACTAGGGTCGCTTATCTTACTCACACAGTCAGCTACCTCATTGCGCCTCTTTTTTTCTTTGCGTCATGTGCTGTTTGGGGAGGGTTTTTTGGAAGGGACATCCTGCGTGACACTGCAGTGCCACTCCTAGATGGGCCCGGTGTTTGTGTCGGCCACTAGGGTCGCTTATCTTACTCACACAGTCAGCTACCTCATTGCGCCTCTTTTTTTCTTTGCGTCATGTGCTGTTTGGGGAGGGTTTTTTGGAAGGGACATCCTGCGTGACACTGCAGTGCCACTCCTAGATGGGCCCGGTGTTTGTGTCGGCCACTAGGGTCGCTTATCTTACTCACACAGTCAGCTACCTCATTGCGCCTCTTTTTTTCTTTGCGTCATGTGCTGTTTGGGGAGGGTTTTTTGGAAGGGACATCCTGCGTGACACTGCAGTGACACTCCTAGATGGGCCCGGTGTTTGTGTCGGCCACTAGGGTCGCTTATCTTACTCACACAGTCAGCTACCTCATTGCGCCTCTTTTTTTCTTTGCGTCATGTGCTGTTTGGGGAGGGTTTTTTGGAAGGGACATCCTGCGTGACACTGCAGTGCCACTCCTAGATGGGCCCGGTGTTTGTGTCGGCCACTAGGGTCGCTTATCTTACTCACACAGTCAGCTACCTCATTGCGCCTCTTTTTTTCTTTGCGTCATGTGCTGTTTGGGGAGGGTTTTTTGGAAGGGACATCCTGCGTGACACTGCAGTGCCACTCCTAGATGGGCCCGGTGTTTGTGTCGGCCACTAGGGTCGCTTATCTTACTCACACAGTCAGCTACCTCATTGCGCCTCTTTTTTTCTTTGCGTCATGTGCTGTTTGGGGAGGGTTTTTTGGAAGGGACATCCTGCGTGACACTGCAGTGCCACTCCTAGATGGGCCCGGTGTTTGTGTCGGCCACTAGGGTCGCTTATCTTACTCACACAGTCAGCTACCTCATTGCGCCTTTTTTTCTTTGCGTCATGTGCTGTTTGGGGAGGGTTTTTTGGAAGGGACATCCTGCGTGACACTGCAGTGCCACTCCTAGATGGGCCCGGTGTTTGTGTCGGCCACTAGGGTCGCTTATCTTACTCACACAGTCAGCTACCTCATTGCGCCTCTTTTTTTCTTTGCGTCATGTGCTGTTTGGGGAGGATTTTTTGGAAGGGACATCCTGC
The DNA here is from genome assembly GCF_028390025.1 of Pseudophryne corroboree. Classification (NCBI taxonomy): domain Eukaryota; kingdom Metazoa; phylum Chordata; class Amphibia; order Anura; family Myobatrachidae; genus Pseudophryne; species Pseudophryne corroboree. The sequence continues at coordinate 585,171,191 of NC_086445.1, read as the reverse complement.
GTGACACTGCAGTGCCACTCCTAGATGGGCCCGGTGTTTGTGTCGGCCACTAGGGTCGCTTATCTTACTCACACAGTCAGCTACCTCATTGCGCCTCTTTATTTCTTTGCGTCATGTGCTGTTTGGGGAGGGTTTTTTGGAAGGGACATCCTGCGTGACACTGCAGTGCCACTCCTAGATGGGCCCGGTGTTTGTGTCGGCCACTAGGGTCGCTTATCTTACTCACACAGCTACCTCATTGCGCCTCTTTTTTTCTTTGCGTCATGTGCTGTTTGGGGAGGGTTTTTTGGAAGGGACATCCTGCGTGACACTGCAGTGCCACTCCTAGATGGGCCCGGTGTTTGTGTCGGCCACTAGGGTCGCTTATCTTACTCACACAGCGACCTCGGTGCAAATTTTAGGACTAAAAATAATATTGTGAGGTGTGAGGTATTCAGAATAGACTGAAAATGAGTGGAAATTATGGTTTTTGAGGTTAATAATACTTTGGGATCAAAATGACCCCCAAATTCTATGATTTAAGCTGTTTTTTAGGGTTTTTTGAAAAAAACACCCGAATCCAAAACACACCCGAATCCGACAAAAAAAATTCGGTGAGGTTTTGCCAAAACGCGGTCGAACCCAAAACACGGCCGCGGAACCGAACCCAAAACCAAAACACAAAACCCGACAAATTTCCGGCGCTCATCTCTAGGCAGAAGACTTCGGTCTTCACCAAGGTAGCGCACAGCACTGCAGCTGTGCGCCATTGCTCCTCATGTACACCTCACACTCCGGTCACTGATGGGTGCAGGGCGCTGGGGGGGGGGGGGGGGGGCGCCCTGAGGGCAATATAAGACACCTTGGCTGGCAAATCATCACAATATATAGTCCCAGGGCTGTATATGTGATAAATTACCCCTGCCAGAATCCATAAAAAAGCGGGAGAAAAGTCCGCCGAAAAAGGGGCGGGGCTTCTCCCTCAGCACACTGGCGCCATTTTTTCTTCACAGTGCAGCTGGAAGACAGCTCCCCAGGCTCTCCCCTGTAGTTTTCAGGCTCAAAGGGTTAAAAAGAGAGGGGGGGCACTAAATTTAGGCGCAATATATATATATACAAGCAGCTATTGGGGGAAAAATCACTCAGTTATAGTGTTAAATCCCTGCATTATATAGCGCTCTGGTGTGTGCTGGCATACTCTCTCTCTGTCTCCCCAAAGGAATTTGTGGGGTCCTGTCCTCAGTCAGAGCATTCACTGTGTGTGTGCGCGGTGTGTCGGTACGGCTGTGTCGACATGTTGGATGAGGAAGGTTACGTGGAGGCGGAGCAGAGGCCGATAAATGGGATGTCGCCCCCTGTCGGGCCGACACCAGAGTGGATGGATAGGTGGAAGGTATTAACCGACAATGTCAACTCCTTGCATAAAAGGCTGGATGACGTAACAGTTGTGGGACAGACGGCTTCTCAGCCCGCGCCTGCCCAGGCGTCTCAAAGGCCATCAGGGGCTCAGAAAAACGCCCGTTACCTCAGATGGCAGACACAGATGTCGACACGGAGTCTGACTCCAGTGTCGACGAGGTTGAGACATATACACAATCCACTAGGAACATCCGTTACATGATCTCGGCAATGAAAAATGTGTTACGCATTTCTGACATGAACCCAAGTACCACATAAAAGGGGTTTTATTTTTGGGGAGAAAAAGCAGCCAGTGTTTTGTTCCCCCATCAGATGAATGAATGAAGTGTGTAAAGAAGCGTGGGTTCCCCCGATAAGAAACTGGTAATTTCTAAAAAGTTACTGATGGCGTACCCTTTCCCGCCAGAGGATAGGTCACGTTGGGAGATATCCTCTAGGGTGGATAAGGCGCTCACACGTTTGTCAAAAAAGGTGGCACTGCCGTCTTAGGATACGGCCACCTTGAAGGAGCCTGCTGATAAAAAGCAGGAGGCTATCCTGAAGTCTGTATATACACACTCAGGTTATATACTGAGACCTGCAATTGCCTCAGCATAAATAGTGCTGCTGCAGCGTGGTCTGATACCCTGTCAGATAATATTAATACTCTAAGACAGGGATAATATTTTGCTAACATAGAGCATATTAAAGACGTCGTCTTATATATAAAGGATGCACAGAGGGATATTTGCCAGCTGGCATCCAGAATTAATGCAATGTCCATTCTGCCAGGAGGGTATTAGAAACCCGGCAGTGGACAGGTGATGCTGCCTGTAAAAGGCACATAGAGATTCTGCCTTATAAGGGTGAGGAATTGTTTGGGGATGGTCTCTGGGACCTCGTATCCACAGCAACAGCTGGGAAGAAACATTTTTTACCTCAGGTTTCCTCACAGCCTAAGAAAGCACCGTATTTTCAGGTACAGTCCTTTCGGCTTCAGAAAAGCAAGCGTGTCAAAGGCGCTTCCTTTCTGCTCAGAGACAAGGGAAGATGGAAAAAGCTGCACCAGCAGCCAGTTCCCAGGATCAAAAATCTTCCCCCGCTTCCTCTGAGTCCACCGCATGATGCTGGGGCTCCACAGGTGGAGACAGGTGCGGTAGGGGCGCGTCTCGGGAACTTCAGGGACCAGTGGGCTTGCCCACAGGTGGATCCCTAGGTTCTGCAAATAGTATCACAGGGATACAGGCTGGAGTTCGAGGCGACTCCCCCTCGCCGTTACCTCACATCAGCCTTGCCTGCTGCCCTCGGAGAAAGGTAGTACTGGCGGCAATTCACAAGCTGTACTTCCAGCAGGTGAAATCAAGGTACCCCTCCTTCAACAAGGCCGGGGTTACTATTCCAAAATGTTGTGGTACCGAAACCAGACGGTTCGGTGAGACCCATTCTAAAATTGAAAGCCTTGAACACTTATATACGAAGGCTCAAGTTCAAAATGGAATCGCTCAGGGCGATTATTGCAAGCCTGGAGAATTTCATGGTATCACTGGACATCAAGGATGCTTACCTGCATGTCCCTATTTACCCTCTTCACCAGGAGTACCTCAAAATTGTGGTACAGGATTGTCATTACCAATTCCAGACGTTGCCGTTGGTCTGTCCCCGGCACCGAGGTATTTATCAGGGTAATGGCCGAAATAATTATCCCGTACTTGGACGATCTCCTTATAAAGGCGAGGTCCAGGGAGCAGTTGTTCGTCGGAGTAGCACTATCTCGGGAAGTGCTACAACAGCACGGCTGGATTCTGAATATTCCAAAGTCGCAGCTGGTTCCTACGACGCGTCTACTGTTCCTGGGTATGGTTCTGGACACACAACAGGATAAAAAGGGTTTCTCCCGGAGGAGAAGTCCAAGGAGTTGTCGTCTCTAGACAGAGACCTCCTAATACGTATACAGGTGTCGGTGCATCATGCACGCGAGCCCTGGGAAAGATGGTAGCTTCTTACGAAGAAATTCCATTCGCCAGGTCCCATGCAAGGATTTTCCAGTGGGATCTGTTGGACAAGTGGTCCGGGTCGCATCTTCAGATGCATCGGCGGATAACCCTGTCTCCAAGGGCCAGGGTGTCGCTGTTGTGGTGGCTGCAGAGTGTTCATCTTCTAGGGGGCCGCAGATTCGGCATACAGGACTGGGTCCTGGTGACCACGGATGCCAGCCTTCGAGGCTGGGGGGCAGTCACACAGGGAAGAAACTTCCAAGGCTATGGAAAAGTCAGGAGACTTCCCTACACATAAATATTCTGGAACTAAGGGCCATTTACAATGCCCTAAGTCAGGCTAGACCCCTGCTTCAACACCGGCCGGTGCTGATCCAGTCAGACAACATCACGGCGGTCGCTCATGTAAACTGACAGGGCGGCACAAGAAGCAGGATGGCGATGGCAGAAGCCACAAGGATTCTCCGATGGGCGGAAAATCATGTGTTAGCACTGTCAGCAGTGTTCATTCCCGGAGTGGACAACTGAGAAGCAGACTTTCTCAGAAGACACGACCTCCACCCGGGAGAGTGGGGACTTCATCCAGAAGTCTTCCAAATGATTGTACACCGTTGGGAAAGGCCACAGGTGGACATGATGGCGTCCCGCCTCAACTAAAAGTTACAAAGATATTGCGCCAGGTCAAGGACCCTCAGGCGATAGCTGTGGACGCTCTGGTAACACCGTGGGTGTACCAGTCGGTGTATGTGTTCCCTTCTCTGCCTCTCTTACCCAGGGTAATGAGAATAATAAGAAGGAGAGGAGTAAGAACTATACTCATTGTTCCGGGTTGGCCAAGAAGAGCTTGGTAACCAGAACTCCAAAAAATGATCTCAGAGGACCCATGGCCTCTGCCGCTCGGACAGGACCTGCTGCAGCAGGGGGCCTGTCTGTTCCAAAACGTACCGCGGCTGCGTTTGACGGCATGGCGGTTGAACGCCGAATCCTGAAGGAAAAGGGAATTCCGGAGGAACTTATCCCTACGCTATTTAAAGCTAGGAAAGAAGTGAACGCAAACCATTATCACTGCATATGGCGGAAATATGTTGCGTACTGTGAGGCCAGGAAGGCCCCAAAGGAGAAATTTCAGCTAGGTCGATTTCTGCACTTCCTACAGTCAGAGGTGACTATGGGCCTAAAATTGGGTTCCATTAAGGTCCAGATTTCGGCTCTATCGATTTTCTTCCAAAATTGAACTGGCTTCACTGCCTGAAGTTCAGACTTTTGTTAAGGGAGTGCTGCATAGTCAGCCCCCGTTTGTGCCTCCAGTGGCACCGTGGGATCTCAATGTGGTGTTGGATTTCCTGAAGTCGCATTGGGTTGAGCCACTTAAATCCGTGGAGCTATAATACCTCACGTGGAAAGTGGTCATTTTGTGGGCCTTGGCGTCGACCAGGCATGTATCAGAATTGGCGGCTTTGTCATACAAAAGCCCTTATCTGTATTTTATATGGATAAGGCGGAATTGAGGACTCGTTCCCAATTCCTTCCTAAGGTGGTATCAGTTTTTCATGTGAACCAACCTATTGTGGTGCCTGCGGCTACTTGGGACTTGGAGGATTCCAAGTTACTGGACGTAGTCAGGGCCCTGAAAAGTATATGTTTCCAGGACAGCTGGAGTCAGGAAAACTGACTCGCTATTTCTCCTGTATGCACCCATCACGCTGGGTGCTCCTGCTTCTAAGCAGACGATTGCTCGCTGGATCTGTAGCACGATTCAACTTGCACATTCTGCGGCTGGACTGCCGCACCCTAAATCTGTAAAAGCCCATTCCACGAGGAAAGTGGGCTCTTCTTGGGCGGCTGCCCGAGGGGTCTCGGCTTTACAACTTTGCCGAGCTGTTACTTGGTCGGGTTAAAACATTTTTGTAAGAGTCTACAAGTTTGATACCCTGGCTGAGGAGGACCTAGAGTTTGCTCATTCGGTGCTGCAGAGTCATCCGCACTCTCCCGCACGTTTGGGAGCTTTGGTATAATCCCCATGGTCCTTACGGAGTCCCAGCATCCACTTAGGACGTCAGAGAAAATAAGATTTTACTCACCGGTAAATCTATTTCTCGTAGTCCGTAGTGGATGCTGGGCGCCCATCCCAAGTGCGGATTGTCTGCAATACTTGTTTATAGTTATTGCCTAACTAAAGGGTTATTGTTGAGCCATCTGTTGAGAGGCTCAGTTATATTTCATACTGTTAACTGGGTATAGTATCACGAGTTATACGGTGTGATTGGTGTGGCTGGTATGAGTCTTACCCGGGATTCAAAATCCTTCCTTATTGTGTCAGCTCTTCCGGGCACAGTATCCTAACTGAGGTCTGGAGGAGGGTCTTAGTGGGAGGAGCCAGTGCACATCAGGTAGTCCTAAAGCTTTCTTTAGTTGTGCCCAGTCTCCTGCGGAGCCGCTAATCCCCATGGTCCTTACGGAGTCCCAGCATCCACTACGGACTACGAGAAATAGATTTACCGGTGAGTAAAATCTTATTTTTTTCTTTGTCGTTCAAGGCACTCCAGTACAATGGGGTAAAAACTTACCGTTTTAGGAAAACTTGCTTCCTCATCCTTTGTGATAGCACATCATATTTTCACATACTTCACACATCTTCTCCATACAAATTAATCATACATGTAACCGTGGTTCCCTGACTAAACTTAGATGAGTCACTGCCCATTTTCAACAACAACAAAGCAATATATTCTCTTTACACCGCAACGTCCAGTGACGAGGGTTGCAATTTTATAGCCTGGACTGTTCTTTGTGGCCACAAAGAAACTTAACAAACAGCATACGGCATCTTTTCTTAAATTTGGGATGTCAGGACGATAAGTTAGCACGTGACTCCTTTATCCATGAAAGGATAGTATTCTCTTATTTTACTTGAATCTCTCCTTCAAGCATTTACACAGTTTATACAACTCCTTATCAACGTACTTCACACTTTCAGATAACACACCTGCATCAGTTTGGATAGAGGTACTTGGTTTCCTTATTTACTCAATATTTATAACATAACTACGTAGAGTGCCATGCTAGACACAGAATAGAAATAACTGCAATACTTTTAATTATATAATAATTGATATTTAGTAGTTATGCATGAATATGGATCACAAGAACTCACCAATCAGCCGAGTTCACTATAGCTAGTTTCCCAGCAACCACAGAAACTTGTCCAGAAGCAGCAGATTAGGGGTACAAGTATTTAAATAAAAGGTATATTTTCCTCTCTGAGTGCAGCCGGCTGATGTCCCCCTTTTCTTTTGCGTCTGGAGAAGCAGCTTTTCTGTACAGTGGGTGGTCGTAGCTAACCGGACTTGCCCCCATATGATAAAGTAAATTATAAGTATAATAATAATTGGGAGGTCTCCATTGTGATGATATTCAGCATATAGAATTTATTTTCAAATCGGGAACCACGCCTATTATTCTGCGCAGAGAAGCGTGGACCAAGACAGAATTCATCAATGAGCCCGTACCTTTAGAGCACTGAGCTTTACATATATACATATACTATATCATTTTACAATAATTCATAACTGATTTACTAATAAGGCGTTCATACAGATAACATGGGAAACATTGATTGGTTGATGAGCAACAACATGAAGTGCCAAATATGGTCAGATGATGCTTACACCAACCCTGCATTATGCTTTCTGTCTTTATTGTCTGTGTGGTTTATCTTTTGATGTAATACTTAAATCTTCTGTATTATGTGCATTGTTTGAGTTCTAGTTGGCGCCGCGGATGGCTGCCTCGGTGCTGCTCTGCCAAGCAGCCTTTGTGTTTAGTCCTACATGTATAATATGTCTAATATGTTGAGTCTATTGTACAGTTGCAATGTGCAGTATCAACTCATACGTGTAATGTGTGTAATGTATGCTATGTTCTTCCCCCTTCGTATGCTATGTATTCCCCCTTCATGTTGCTGCTTGGCGATGCATTGTACCACAAAGAATTCCTAGTGTACGTGAGTACACCTAGCCAATAAAGCTGATTCTGATTCTGATGAGCTAATTGTAGTAGATGATCTTTTCCAAAAAATGGCAGACTTATCCTATGAATCTAGGATCTCCTATACACATCAATTGGGTTCTTTATTAGGCTTTGTCAGCATAAGGGTCATTCTTGTTCATAATGGCATGTTGTTTGTCCAAAGCAAAGGTCCATCAGATATTCATTATCATGTCCTCTTTGTCCTGACATAAAACCTCATAAAATGTCATTAAGTTCTGTTTATCTAAATGCAGGGGTCTTTACTGATAGACACAAACTCTCTTAGTAAGATGATAGAACACAAAGGTTGATGGAAAATATTACTTCAGGAGAATTAACTATACAGAAATGCAAATACTAGTTATAGATGCTAGAAGCTATGGTTTAAAAGCACAATTTCTGAGGCAACACGGATGTATATTTGATTTTACTTCATCAACACACACCGAAGAGAGAAGCTGTAGGCCTCAATTTCTCCAAGGTCAGCTTCTGAGAGGGAGACTGGCGTCTATACGGATCCTGACATGGGGACACCTTACTCCGAGACAATGGTTGCTGCGGGGACAGACGTGGAGATTCCGGCGTTATTAAAGTAGAAAGGTTCTCCATACCTTTCTGCGCCAGCAATGCATTATCCACTAGCCGGACTGCGGAGTCTGAAGTGTCAATCCGATGCAGCTGGACGGAGTGAGCAATCTTGGCAGGAAGGAGAGCAGTAAATTGTTCCAAGGTGATCAACTCCACTAGCCGGGCAGAGTTATTTTGGTCCAGCTGGAGCCACTTAACATCGAGGCTGGCTAGCCTCTGGGCCACAACACGCAGCCTCACATCAGGGTCATAGGAAACAGACCTGAATTTTCGCCGGTACACTTCTGGAAAAAGGGCAAATCGGTTGGCCACAGGAGCGTTCACGTGGTCATTAACTTTTGCATCTTCTAGCGACAGGGCTACATATGCAGCTTGGGCCTGCCATATTAGCAGAGGGGCAACCCGTAGGGCCCAGGATTCTTTGGGCCATGCATGCAAGGCAGCAACCCTTTCCACATCATCTGCGTCCTGCATTTTGGGGTGTACTGGAGCATTCACTATTGCGTGCTGCTGTTTAAAGAGGTCCAACATCTGTTGCATAACGGCTTCCATGGTCGCCTGTTCAGGTTCCTTTGCACAAGACGCACTTATCCCACTTCTGACATCACAATGTAGCGGGTAAGTTCCAGACGACCAATGGGAGGCAGAGGTATTTCCAGCTGACAGGCATAGCCACAGTAATAGCTTCTTACAAAAGATACCAACAACAGTTCAAAATAACAATTTAGCTTACTTGAAGACAGCAAGGTAAACAGGTAGGGTATTCATAATGTTATGTTCAACGTACTTGGAACGCAAGAGATTGGGTGGCAATAGAAGAGTTCCGAGTACAGATACGTGAAGCTGCGGCAGAACTAAGATACGCAGCTACCCCTAATAAAAATCCCTGACTCCGTTGTCCTTCCCAGTGGTTGATTAATGCCTGCAAGACTATAGTTTCCTGTGCCCACGGCAGCGGCGTTTGAATGGGCGAAATAGGTCCGCCCAGACTCCGATGCTCCCCCGGTCTTAATAGGTGACAAGGCATTAACCGAGACAGAGAGAAAAAAGGGAAAACTAACTAAGACAGACACGACAATGAAGGAGAAGACTACAGAAAATTAATAACTAGTTTATGTGCGGCGCGGCCGCCAAGAAAAACAGCAAACCAAAGTAACGCTGCCCAAGTGCCGAATACGAAGCTGTCGTAGTACGGCAAGGACAACAGTTGCGGAAACCTCTGCAGAAAAAACACAATGACAAGAGAATAAGGAGAATGTGGCTTCAGCCGTAAGGTGCGGCAGAGCCGCTACTGACGACACCAGGAAAGGTGCACGCAGGAAGCAACCAGGATCCCAAGGCTCAAGATTCAAGATCACTCAGCTGGAAAGCAGGAATTGATCCCCAGGACCAGACTCAGGAAAACAGGACACAGGATGCTGAAACGTACAGGCTGTAAGCAGGAACACTCCAGAGGCAGGTGCAGGCTCCACAGGAAGCTATCACCGGCAAGGCTGCACCATCCTGGCTCCCATAAAAGGTCCTACTGACCAATCATGGGAGAGCCAGTCAGGCCAGCCCCCCAGACCCTAATAGGCCCAGCTGTAGCATGGTGCGCTGAGCGCGGCGTCCCGGCTGCTTAGTAACAGCCGGGACCAAAGTGAAGGGCGGCCACCTGGCGTCCCCAGTTGCTAGCCAACCGTCCAGAGACAGGCGCTCAGCGGCGGAAGTGATGCGCCGGCCCCGCTGCCTGGCAATGGCTGGGAGCCGGCGCATCCCACTACACCCACCACTGCTAACACACAGCAGTTTTAGGATGCAGATTTCTCCAGGAGAGAGAGAGTTGCTAAAGGTGCAGCCTCTCCCACACATTATCCCCTACTAACTCATTTGGCCTGGTTTTTATAGCTTAGGGGGTGAGGTTCCACCCTGAGCTGCAGGTGATTAACCCCTTCCTCAGAACATGGGAGAGAGACACTCTGCAACAGCACCCAAAAAATTATTACGTATGAAGTAAAGAAATGTATAATGAACTCTCGGAGTCTGGCAAGATTGACCAAACATTTTTTTTACTGGAATCTCCATATTTTGATCGACAAAAGGGTCAACATTTCAAAGTGATACGTGGATTAGGTCCAGAGATGTGAATTTTTTCCAGATACACCTCAGAAAAATGGAGCATCAGGAGCGGCATTTCCCAGCAATTTCTCAAAACTTTGACCCCCCTATACCTCGAAAACTGTGAGGCCTAGAGAAGAAAAATTGTATATGGGTTAATAGCTATGTGGTAGTATCAAGTGTATAAAGTATCATGAAAATCTGAGTCGGTGGGTGTCATTCCTGGGTGATCTGACATGGAATGACCCTTAAGTTACTCTTGTGGAATGTTGAAGGTCTAAATACCCAGAATAAAGGTAAGAAAGTACTGCAACCTCTAAAGAGGTTACAATCTGATATTGCAGGACTTCAGGAGACTTATTGGAATTTAGGCGACCCCAATGTGCTGCATGAGGTGTGGATAGGTGATTATACCGCTGCCTCCTATGTGAAGGAAAAAAGAGGCATTCTCATTATTTTTTTAAGTCACTGTTATAAGGTACTGGATTAAAAAATTGACGAGGGGGGTCGCTACCTATTTATCAAATTGGAAATAGAGAGAGAACTGTTTACTATTGCCGCAATTTATGCCCCTAATAATGCCTTATTTACACACATATATATATATATATATATATATATGTACACAATGTCCGGCACTCCAATACTAACTTGAAACACGCCCGGTGCCCTCACAGCCAAATGAAGATGAATAGAAGATAATAACAGGCGGCACTCACAGCTTGATAGACACTGGTAAATAAACGGCCAGACTCCGTGAAGATAGATCAACGTTTCAATTTATAAAATTGTCGTCAGGATACATATAAATATACAAATAGTCTCACCTTATATCCCCACCGATGTGAACATTTCTCCCGCCCGCCGGAGCGCCAGCGCAGGACGCCGAGGCGGGACGCTATCTGATGACGTAGCGGCTGACAGCCGTTACGTCCACACCAAACCCATCACCATAGTGACCATCTAAACAAAGTAAAACGCTGCAGTCAATTGCGGTACTTAGCAATAAAGCCTCCGTGTAATAATAATGAGATCTAATAAGAACACATAAAGGCTTGTTCAAATATTTTAAAAAGGATTATCCTTTCTTAGAAACATATAAGATATAACCTCCATATAAAAAACATCACATTAAAGGAATCTCATAAAAGAAAAGAAAACCACCAGTATTAATGACATTAGTTCCAAAAGAGGATCATTATGATCATATGGTATACTGAAAAATAGATATAATCGATCATATAATACTATTAAGCATAAACCAACATTTGCAATCATGAATATGCCTGAACAGAAAAGAGGCCAACTCCTAAAAACAGGATAAGGGAAGAGTTTCATTGAGGCCCCGTGGGGCCAAGACATCCAATTTGGAAATCCACCTGGCCTCACATCTCAGAAGGGCGGCCCCTCTGTCGCCTCCCCGTAAGGATAACGGAATGTGATCAATCATGCGGTACTTGATGCTTGCAACACTATGTTTGAATTCGGCAAAGTGTCTGGCCACTGGCTGATCACTCATGCCTGTGGACAACGCCTGTCTAATAGCTGATCTATGTGCCGTCATCCTCTCTTTGAACTTTCTAATAGTTTTACCTATATAGGAGAGTCCGCATGGACATATAATCTGATATACGACGTAGGTACTCTCACATGTTAAGCGATGGTGGATTTTAAGCTTGGTACCTAAATGGGGGTGACAAAAAGTGTCCCCACTAATCAGATACTTGCAAGTAGTGCAAGGACATTTATAACATCCCATTTTGCCTGAAGATAAGAAATTCTTTGGAGATGGTTTCCCTTTACCTGTGATGTCAGTTTTGACCAAAATGTCCCGCAAATTGCTAGACCTAGAGAAACATGGCATTAAATCAACTTCACCCAATTTCAGTTGGTCATCTGACTTTATAAGATGCCAATGTTTTTTGGCAATTTTACATACCATCTCAGAGCGTGAGTGGTACTGGTTCACCCAAGGGAGTTTAGAGTCCTGTGTTGTCCTGATCTTTTTGACTAGTAAATCCTTTCTATCCATGGCCAGTACTTTTTCTTTATCAAGAAGTAATTTACGGAGTTGATAACCCCTCGCTACAAATTTAGATATAAGATCATCAATTTGAATCGATGCTATAGATGCATCATCGTTAATCCTTCTGATTCTGATCATCTGTGAATATGGTAAGCCATATTTCAGGCTTCTGGGGTGACAACTATTCCAATGCAGGAATGTATTCCGGTCGGTAGGTTTAGTAAAGACCGTAGTTGATATCCTGCCTTCAAGAAGGGAAATTCTAACGTCAAGGAAATCTATCACCTGTCTATCCATCTTAAAGGTAAATTTAACTGGACTGGCAGAGTTGTTATGGGTTTCCATGATCAATTTAAATTTTTCTTCCGTGCCCCTCCAAATTAACAAAAGATCATCTATAAATCTTGTATAGAAAACAATATCTGTTGCTACTTCTGGATCTCTAAAGAATAAATCATTCTCTACTGCAAACATAAAAATGTTAGCGTATATATATACATACACGTTTACAGGATTGGGCAAAAGATGCATTGATACTGGGTGATGATTTCAATGCTACATTATCACCCCATTTAGATAAATCTAAACCCCCTAGTAAAGGACACAGTCTTTACATTTGCTGGATCCCTGGAGATACCAACATCCAGTAGTGAGAGAATATACATTTTACTCTCACCCGCAGCACACTTCATCTAGAATAGATTATTGGTTGACATCCATTTTCCTGCTCCCTAGAATTTATTAATCTAACATTTTAAATATTGTTCTATCTGACCATGCCCCTACCTGGTTCACTTTATCCCTTTCCACTCCTATGGATTTTAACCAGATTTTAAATTATTCTTAGAACAACAACTTTCTAACTATATATATATATATATATATGACAATATTTAACACATGGACAACATCAATTTATTTTGGGCAGCCTCTAAACCTATATTAAGTGGTCATATAATTGCTTATATGTCCAATAAAAAGAAACCTCTGATATTACGGATGCTTTCTTGGAGTATTATAAGGATCTCTATGCTGCTCCTGCAGATGATCCGGTCTCAGCTGCTTCATTCATTAGAAATGCGGGAGCTCCCACTTTGTCTGATGATTAGAGATGAGCGCCGGAAATTTTTCGGGTTTTGTGTTTTGGTTTTGGGTTCGGTTCCGCGGCCGTGTTTTGGGTTCGACCGCGTTTTGGCAAAACCTAACCGAATTTTTTTTGTCGGATTCGGGTGTGTTTTGGATTCGGGTGTTTTTTTCCAAAAAACCTAAAAAACAGCTTAAATCATAGAATTTGGGGGTCATTTTGATCCCAAAGTATTATTAACCTCAAAAACCATCATTTCCACTCATTTTCAGTCTATTCTGAATACCTCACACCTCACAATATTATTTTTAGTCCTAAAATTTGCACCGAGGTCGCTGGATGACTAAGCTAAGCGACCCTAGTGGCCGACACAAACACCTGGCCCATCTAGGAGTGGCACTGCAGTGTCACGCAGGATGTCCCTTCCAAAAAACCCTCCCCAAACAGCACATGACGCAAAGAAAAAAAGAGGCGCAATGAGGTAGCTGACTGTGTGAGTAAGATAAGCGACCCTAGTGGCCGACACAAACACCGGGCCCATCTAGGAGTGGCACTGCAGTGTCACGCAGGATGTCCCTTCCAAAAACCCTCCCCAAACAGCACATGACGCAAAGAAAAAAAGAGGCGCAATGAGGTAGCTGTGTGAGTAAGATAAGCGACCCTAGTGGCCGACACAAACACCGGGCCCATCTAGGAGTGGCACTGCAGTGTCACGCAGGATGTCCCTTCCAAAAAACCCTCCCCAAACAGCACATGACGCAAAGAAAAAAAGAGGCGCAATGAGGTAGCTGTGTGAGTAAGATAAGCGACCCTAGTGGCCGACACAAACACCGGGCCCATCTAGGAGTGGCACTGCAGTGTCACGCAGGATGTCCCTTCCAAAAAACCCTCCCCAAACAGCACATGACGCAAAGAAAAAAAGAGGCGCAATGAGGTAGCTGTGTGAGTAAGATAAGCGACCCTAGTGGCCGACACAAACACCGGGCCCATCTAGGAGTGGCACTGCAGTGTCACGCAAGATGGCCCTTCCAAAAAACCCTCCCCAAACAGCACATGACGCAAAGAAAAAAAGAGGCGCAATGAGGTAGCTGTGTGAGTAAGATAAGCGACCCTAGTGGCCGACACAAACACCGGGCCCATCTAGGAGTGGCACTGCAGTGTCACGCAGGATGGCCCTTCCAAAAAACCCTCCCCAAACAGCACATGACGCAAAGAAAAATTAAAGAAAAAAGAGGTGCAAGATGGAATTGTCCTTGGGCCCTCCCACCCACCCTTATGTTGTATAAACAGGACATGCACACTTTAACCAACCCATCATTTCAGTGACAGGGTCTGCCACACGACTGTGACTGATATGACGGGTTGGTTTGGACCCCCACCAAAAAAGAAGCAATTAATCTCTCCTTGCACAAACTGGCTCTACAGAGGCAAGATGTCCACCTCATCATCATGCTCCGATATATCACCGTGTACATCCCCCTCCTCACAGATTATCAATTCGTCCCCACTGGAATCCACCATCTCAGCTCCCTGTGTACTTTGTGGAGGCAATTGCTGCTGGTCAATGTCTCCGCGGAGGAATTGATTATAATTCATTTTAATGAACATCATCTTCTCCACATTTTCTGGATGTAACCTCGTACGCCGATTGCTGACAAGGTGAGCGGCGGCACTAAACACTCTTTCGGAGTACACACTTGTGGGAGGGCAACTTAGGTAGAATAAAGCCAGTTTGTGCAAGGGCCTCCAAATTGCCTCTTTTTCCTGCCAGTATAAGTACGGACTGTGTGACGTGCCTACTTGGATGCGGTCACTCATATAATCCTCCACCATTCTTTCAATGTTGAGAGAATCATATGCAGTGACAGTAGACGACATGTCCGTAATCATTGTCAGGTCCTTCAGTCCGGACCAGATGTCAGCATCAGCAGTCGCTCCAGACTGCCCTGCATCACCGCCAGCGGGTGGGCTCGGAATTCTGAGCCTTTTCCTCGCACCCCCAGTTGCGGGAGAATGTGAAGGAGGAGATGTTGACAGGTCGCGTTCCGCTTGACTTGACAATTTTCTCACCAGCAGGTCTTTCAACCCCAGCAGACTTGTGTCTGCCGGAAAGAGAGATCCAAGGTAGGCTTTAAATCTAGGATCGAGCACGGTGGCCAAAATGTAGTGCTCTGATTTCAACAGATTGACCACCCGTGAATCCTTGTTAAGCGAATTAAGGGCTCCATCCACAAGTCCCACATGCCTAGCGGAATCGCTCCGTGTTAGCTCCTCCTTCAATGTCTCCAGCTTCTTCTGCAAAAGCCTGATGAGGGGAATGACCTGACTCAGGCTGGCAGTGTCTGAACTGACTTCACGTGTGGCAAGTTCAAAGGGCATCAGAACCTTGCACAACGTTGAAATCATTCTCCACTGCGCTTGAGACAGGTGCATTCCTCCTCCTATATCGTGCTCAATTGTATAGGCTTGAATGGCCTTTTGCTGCTCCTCCAACCTCTGAAGCATATAGAGGGTTGAATTCCACCTCGTTACCACTTCTTGCTTCAGATGATGGCAGGGCAGGTTCAGTAGTTTTTGGTGGTGCTCCAGTCTTCTGTACGTGGTGCCTGTACGCCGAAAGTGTCCCGCAATTCTTCTGGCCACCGACAGCATCTCTTGCACGCCCCTGTCGTTTTTTAAAAAATTCTGCACCACCAAATTCAAGGTATGTGCAAAACATGGGACGTGCTGGAATTTGCCCATATTTAATGCACACACAATATTGCTGGCGTTGTCCGATGCCACAAATCCACAGGAGAGTCCAATTGGGGTAAGCCATTCCGCGATGATCTTCCTCAGTTGCCGTAAGAGGTTTTCAGCTGTGTGCGTATTCTGGAAACCGGTGATACAAAGCGTAGCCTGCCTAGGAAAGAGTTGGCGTTTGCGAGATGCTGCTACTGGTGCCGCCGCTGCTGTTCTTGCGGCGGGAGTCCATACATCTACCCAGTGGGCTGTCACAGTCATATAGTCCTGACCCTGCCCTGCTCCACTTGTCCACATGTCCGTGGTTAAGTGGACATTGGGTACAACTGCATTTTTTAGGACACTGGTGAGTCTTTTTCTGACGTCCGTGTACATTCTCGGTATCGCCTGCCTAGAGAAGTGGAACCTAGATGGTATTTGGTAACGGGGGCACACTGCCTCAATAAATTGTCTAGTTCCCTGTGAACTAACGGCGGATACCGGACGCACGTCTAACACCAACATAGTTGTCAAGGCCTCAGTTATCCGCTTTGCAGCAGGATGACTGCTGTGATATTTCATCTTCCTCGCAAAGGACTGTTGAACAGTCAATTGCTTACTGGAAGTAGTACAAGTGGGCTTACGACTTCCCCTCTGGGATGACCATCGACTCCCAGCAGCAACAACAGCAGCGCCAGCAGCAGTAGGCGTTACACGCAAGGATGCATCGGAGGAATCCCAGGCAGGAGAGGAATCATCAGAATTGCCAGTGACATGGCCTGCAGGACTATTGGCATTCCTGGGGAAGGAGGAAATTGACACTGAGGGAGTTGGTGGGGTGGTTTGCGTGAGCTTGGTTACAAGAGGAAGGGATTTACTGGTCAGTGGACTGCTTCCGCTGTCGCCCAAAGTTTTTGAACTTGTCACTGACTTATTATGAATGCGCTGCAGGTGACGTATAAGGGAGGATGTTCCGAGGTGGTTAACGTCCTTACCCCTACTTATTACAGCTTGACAAAGGCAACACACGGCTTGACACCTGTTGTCCGCATTTCTGTTGAAATACTTCCACACCGAAGAGCTGATTTTTTTGGTATTTTCACCAGGCATGTCAGTGGCCATATTCCTCCCACGGACAACAGGTGTCTCCCCGGGTGCCTGACTTAAACAAACCACCTCACCATCAGAATCCTCCTTGTCAATTTCCTCCCCAGCGCCAGCAACACCCATATCCTCCTCATCCTGGTGTACTTCAACACTGACATCTTCAATCTGACTATCAGGAACTGGACTGCGGGTGCTCCTTCCAGCACTTGCAGGGGGCGTGCAAATGGTGGAAGGCGCATGCTCTTCACGTCCAGTTTTGGGAAGGTCAGGCATCGCAACCGACACAATTGGACTCTCCTTGTGGATTTGGGATTTCGAAGAACGCACAGTTCTTTGCGGTGCTACTGCTTTTGCCAGCTTGAGTCTTTTTATTTTTCTAGCGAGAGGCTGAGTGCTTCAATCCTCATGTGAAGCTGAACCACTAGCCATGAACATAGGCCAGGGCCTCAGCCGTTCCTTGCCACTCCGTGTGGTAAATGGCATATTGGCAAGTTTACGCTTCTCCTCCGACAATTTTATTTTAGGTTTTGGAGTCCTTTTTTTACTGATATTTGGTGTTTTGGATTTGACATGCTCTGTACTATGCCATTGGGCATCGGCCTTGGCAGACGACGTTGCTGGCATTTCATCGTCTCGGCCATGACTAGTGGCAGCAGCTTCAGCACGAGGTGGAAGTGGATCTTGATCTTTCCCTAATTTTGGAACCTCAACATTTTTGTTCTCCATATTTTAATAGGCACAACTAAAAGGCACCTCAGGTAAACAATGGAGATGGATGGAAACTAGTATACAATTATGGATGGACTGCTGAGTGCCGACACAGAGGTAGCTACAGCCGTGGACTACCGTACTGTACTGTGTCTGCTGCTAATATAGACTGGATGATAATGAGATGTAGTATGTATAAAGAAGAAAGAAAAAAAAAACCACGGGTAGGTGGTATACAATTATGGATGGACTGCCGAGTGCCGACACAGAGGTAGCTACAGCCGTGGACTACCGTACTGTACTGTGTCTGCTGCTAATATAGACTGGATGATAATGAGATGTAGTATGTATAAAGAAGAAAGAAAAAAAACCACGGGTAGGTGGTATACAATTATGGATGGACTGCCGAGTGCCGACACAGAGGTAGCTACAGCCGTGGACTACCGTACAGTACTGTGTCTGCTGCTAATATAGACTGGATGATAATGAGATGTAGTATGTATAAAGAAGAAAGAAAAAAAAAACCACGGGTAGGTGGTATACAATTATGGATGGACTGCCGAGTGCCGACACAGAGGTAGCTACAGCCGTGGACTACCGTACTGTGTCTGCTGCTAATATAGACTGGTTGATAATGAGATGTAGTATGTATAAAGAAGAAAGAAAAAAAAAACCACGGGTAGGTGGTATACAATTATGGATGGACTGCGGAGTGCCGTCACAGAGGTAGCTACAGCCGTGGACTACCGTACTGTACTGTGTCTGCTGCTAATATAGACTGGATGATAATGAGATGTAGTATGTATAAAGAAGAAAGAAAGAAAAAACCACGGGTAGGTGGTATACAATTATGGATGGACTGCCGAGTGCCGACACAGAGGTAGCTACAGCCGTGGACTACCGTACTGTGTCTGCTGCTAATATAGACTGGATGATAATGAGATGTAATATGTATAAAGAAGAAAGAAAAAAAAAACCACGGGTAGGTGGTATACAGTTATGGATGGACTGCCGAGTGCCGACACAGAGGTAGCTACAGCCGTGGACTACCATACTGTGTCTGCTGCTAATATAGACTGGTTGATAATGAGATGTAGTATGTATAAAGAAGAAAGAAAAAAAAAACCACGGGTAGGTGGTATACAATTATGGATGGACTGCCGAGTGCCGACACAGAGGTAGCTACAGCCGTGGACTACCGTACTGTGTCTGCTGCTAATATAGACTGGTTGATAATGAGATGTAGTATGTATAAAGAAGAAAGAAAAAAAAAAACACGGGTAGGTGGTATACAATTATGGATGGACTGCCGAGTGCCGACACAGAGGTAGCTACAGCCGTGGACTACCGTACTGTGTCTGCTGCTAATATAGACTGGATGATAATGAGATGTAGTATGTAATGTATAAAGAAGAAAGAAAAAAAAAACCACGGGTAGGTGGTATACAATTATGGATGGACTGCCGAGTGCCGACACAGAGGTAGCTACAGCCGTGGGCTACCGTACTGTGTCTGCTGCTAATATAGACTGGATGATAATGAGATGTAGTATGTATAAAGAAGAAAGAAAAAAAAAACCACGGGTAGGTGGTATACAATTATGGATGGACTGCCGAGTGCCGACACAGAGGTAGCTACAGCCGTGGACTACCGTACTGTACTGTGTCTGCTGCTAATATAGACTGGATGATAATGAGATGTAGTATGTATAAAGAAGAAAGAAAAAAAAAACCACGGGTAGGTGGTATACAATTATGGATGGACTGCCGAGTGCCGACACAGAGGTAGCTACAGCCGTGAACTACCGTACTGTGTCTGCTGCTAGTATAGACTGGATGATAAATAATGATATAAAAAATATATATATATCACTACTGCAGCCGGACAGGTATATATTATATAATGACGGACCTGCTGGACACTGTCTGTCAGCAGAATGAGTTTTTTAATTTTTATAGAATAAAAAAACACCACACAAGTCACACGACGAGTGTATATTTTCAGGCAGACAATCACAATATACTATACTGGTGGTCAGTGTGGTCAGGTCACTGGTCACAGTGGTCAGTCACACTGGCAGTGGCACTCTGGCAGCAAAAGTGTGCACTGTTTAATATGTACTCCTGGCTCCTGCTATAACCTATAACTGCTCCCCAGTCTCCCCCACAATTAAGCTGTGTGAGCACAGTCAGATATTATACATAGATGATGCAGCACACTGGGCTGAGCACAGATATGGTATGTGAGTGTGACTGAGTCACTGTGTATCGTTTTTTTCAGGCAGAGAACAAGAACAGAACGGATTATTAAATAATAATAAATTATAAAACTGCACTGGTGGTCAGGTCACTGGTCATCAGTCACTAGTATAACTCCTCCTAAGCTCCAGTAAGTAAATGAAGTGTCTCACTCTCACTCTCCTATCTATTTTAATTTCTAAACGGAGAGGACGCCAGCCACGTCCTCTCCCTATCAATCTCAATGCACGTGTGAAAATGGCCGCGACGCGCGGCTCCTTATATAGAATCCGAGTCTCGCGATAGAATCCGAGCCTCGCGAGAATCCGACAGCGTGATGATGACGTTCGGGCGCGCTCGGGTTAACCGAGCAAGGCGGGAAGATCCGAGTCGCTCGGACCCGTGTAAAAAAACATGAAGTTCGGGCGGGTTCGGATTCAGAGAAACCGAACCCGCTCATCTCTACTGATGATGACCAAGATTCTCTGACAGCATCAGTCACTGATGAAGACATTACGAATATGATCAAGCACCTCACTAATGGGAAAACCCTGGGCCCTGTCGGTTTCAGCGCTGAATATTACATATTACTGTCCCGACATATAACTACTCATTTAATGTCTATATAACTCCATTTTGAGAGGAAATGAAGCCCTATAAGATTTAACCAGGCTTGCATAGTGATAATACCGAAACTAGGAAATATTCCCATTTAGTACAATCCTACCGCCCAATTTCCCTAGGATCTTCAGATTTTAACCACAATTGTATCACAGAGATTGCAGTTGCTCCTACCCTGTTTATTGCATCCCTCACAGACAGGCTTCTTTAAGGGCTGAACATCTGCACATAATATGAGACAATTGCTGTCTTGACAAGATCACTTTACTCTGGTACGGGTAAAACCCTCCTTGTAAGCTGTGACACTGACAAAGCCTTTGATAGGTTGTCCTGGGCACAGTTACTGAGGACGCTACATATTACGAATTTTGGGGTATAATTTGTCACTCTTTCCAGAACTATACACAGAAACCCTATGGCGTGCCTCACCATTAATAATTTCAACACCAAATCCTTTCAAATATATCCGGGCACTAGACAGGGATGCCCCGTGTCACTGTTATGCTTTAACTTGGCATTGGACCTGCTTATGCGGCTCTTTTATAATTGCATGGATTGGCAGGGAGTACAAATTGGTCCTCAAGAAATGAAGGTATCTGCTTATGCAGATGATCTTTTACTATTTTTCAGCTATTCTCAGGATGCTTTTCCTAACCTACTTATACTGTTAGAGGACTTTCATAATATATTGGGATTTTTAATCAATTAAATGAAAACTGAAGCTCTTGCACTACATAAAGCGGCCAGGCTGAACTGGGGAAATTTGTTCCCCTTTCAATGGGCTGCCTCCACATTAAAATATTTGGGATTGACCATTCCTGTAAACCCGTTTAACTTGTATAGGGCAAATTTCCCCACGTAGATCAGTCGAACATTATCAGACTTTAGAGCTTGGAAACACCTCCCTCTATCCTATTTGGGTAGATACCATTTGTCATGAAGTGGCGACTGCCGTGCTTACCACTGTTTCTCTCCCTGGGTGTGCCGCGGGCGGTCGGTGGTTTCTGTGGGGGCGGACGTTCTCCAGCGGCTCTGACACCAGGTCCGGTGCTGGTCACGGGTCTTGGGCACCGCCATTGTCCCGACGGTCAGCTAATCGTGCTGACCAATCATGAAAGAGACAAGCCATGTGACCTCCTGCTTGTCACGATCCGGGTATCTGGACGCCATTTCTTACCTATCAGATGCCTCCTAAGGCTGGCTCAGCGCTCCAGGACCGGATCCCATCTGTTATCCTGATGTGCACATTCCCGCATCCTCTCCTGTCTCTCTGGACGCAGTCACAGTAACGCCTTATACATCTGGCATGGCGTCTCCCGCGGCCTCCGCCGCCGTCCCTGAGCTTCTGCATTCAGAGTGGCGATTACGTCAGCCGCGGCCTCCGCTGTGTCCGCGTGGTCGGATGTGCATCTGTCAGCCTGACGTCTCCTGTCTCCGGTGGCCGGCGCCGCCATTACTGTTTTCCAGACCACATGGATTACAATCCAAACTTCCCTCCAAGTGTCTGCATGGGCGCAGCCATCTTGGATTCTGTCAGCTGATCTTTCCTACCAATCCGTTGTCAGTATTATTCATTTGCATAATTGCCTAGCCAATGCCTTCCTTGCTGCAGGTATAAATAGGTTGTGCCTGAGCAAGGAAGGCGTCAGTGCTTTGGTTGTCAAACCTAGTTCCAGTTTGTCTCTCTTCTGTGAATGTCTTCCAGGTTCCAGCTCCTGTCTCCAGACTTCTGCTATAGAGACCCGCACCAGCATTCCATCTGCGGTGTAGCCTGACTCTCCGATCCGTTCTGGACTCACCTGTTTCTAGCTACAACATCACCTGCTTCCAGCTCAGCTTCCAGCAGTGTACAGCTTCTCTTAAAGGGCCGGTGTCCTTTCTGCAGTTTACCACTCTCCACCGGTATTATTATTTCTCCGCTCTCAAATTCTACATTTCATCTACATTGCATCGCTCTCAAGCTTTATTTATTATTTAACTGGTTCCAGCCAGTATCCACTCCGTGCCAACACCTGTCTGGTTCTAACCAGTACCCACAGCAGCATTTTATCTACAGCAGTCCAGCTTTCCCTGGAACACCAGCTGGTACGACCCTGGGCTTTCCTCATTGCTACAGTTGAGCCTGGTAAGGACTTTCCAACTTGCAGATAATAAGAACTGTCTCATACCACCAGAGCTCTGTGGCCCCTGCCACCCTGTAGTACCCAGGAACTGTATTATTATTTCTCTGCTGATTTTTATGTTACTTTTTACTGCTACTGTGATGCATGGAGTTTGTCATAAATAAATATCATTGACTTTTACTCAAGTTTTCGTGGTCACGCCTTCGGGCGGTTTCTCTTCATGTTACTTACATGTCCAGGGGTCTGATACAACCTCCCAGGTTCCGGTACATCTCAGCCCCTACAACTGAGGCTGCCTTCCGTCAGCTCAGGCCCTCAGTTGTGACAGTAAGCACTGACCTAATGAATCCAGCCGGAGACCAGGATCAAGCGGCCAGGCCGATGCAAGAACTGGCAGCCCGACTTGAACATCAGGAGGCTGCACAGGGCCACATCATCCGCTGTCTCCAGGATCTCTCTACTCGCCTGGATGGGATTCAGACAACTCTCCGTGGATCAGACGCATCTGGGGCGTCAACCACAGTGACTCCAACTATAACCCCACCCACCTTACCCGTTTCTGCTCCACGTCTTCATCTTCCAACGCCAGCAAAATTTGACGGATCTCCAAGATTCTGCAGGGGATTTCTCAACCAGTGTGAGATTCAGTTTGAGCTACAACCTGGCAATTTTCCCAGTGACCGTACAAAAATTGCCTACATCATCTCTCTTCTCAGTGGCTCCGCCCTTGACTGGGCATCACCGTTATGGGAGAGGTCCGACACCCTGCTATCTTCTTACACTGCATTCGTGTCAACATTCAGGCGCATCTTCGACGAGCCAGGCCGGGTAACTTCAGCTTCGTCTGAGATTCTCCGTTTACGCCAGGGATCACGTACTGTAGGACAATATCTTATACAGTTCCAGATCCTGGCATCTGAACTGGCATGGAACGACGAGGCCCTGTATGCTGCATTCTGGCATGGTTTATCCGAGCGTATTAAAGATGAGTTAGCTACCAGAGACTTACCCTCCAAGTTAGATGAGCTAATCTCACTTTGTACGAAAGTTGACTTACGTTTCAGAGAGAGAGCAATTGAGCGTGGAAGATCATCTGCTCCAAAATCTTCTGCTCCTCCTCCTCGCCAACTGTCACCAACTAAAGATGAACCCATGCAAATTGGCCGTTCCCGTTTAACTCCTGCTGAGCGCCGAAGACGTCTCTCTGAGTCTCTTTGTCTTTACTGTGCAGCTCCGTCTCACACCATCAATGCCTGTCCCGAACGTCCGGGAAAACTCCAAACCCTAGCTCGCCCAGGAGAGGGCCGGCTAGGAGTAATGATCTCCTCTCCATCTCCTCATGATTGTAATCTCCCAGTCTCGCTTCAAGTTGCTCAACGTTATCGGAACGTCATTGCCCTCCTTGATTCCGGAGCAGCTGGGAACTTTATTACTGAAGCCTATGTTAAACGGTGGTCCCTACCCACCGAGAGACTTCCTTCCTCCTTTTCCTTAACTGCCGTGGATGGCAGTAAAATTTTTGATACTGTTATTGCTCTAAGGACTCTACCAGTTCGTCTGAGAGTGGGAGTTCTTCATTCCGAACTTATTTCACTTTTAGTGATTCCAAGAGCCACACATCCTGTGGTCCTGGGCCTTCCATGGCTCCGTCTTCACAATCCTACAATTGATTGGACGACTACGCAAATTCTGGCATGGGGTCCCTCCTGTGCTGAGACATGTTTGTTTAAAGTGTTGCCTGTCTGTTCTTCCTCCCCCAGGTCGTCTGATGTTCCACCTCCTCCATATCAAGATTTCACGGATGTGTTCAGTAAAGCTTCTGCTGATATCCTTCCTCCTCATAGAGAATGGGACTGCCCGATTGATCTCGTTCCAGGGAAGGTTCCACCTCGAGGCCGAACTTATCCGTTGTCTCTGCCTGAGACGCATTCTATGGAGGAATACATTAAAGAGAACCTAGCAAAGGGGTTCATTCGACCTTCTTCTTCTCCAGCCGGCGCAGGCTTCTTTTTTGTAAAAAAGAAAGATGGTGGTCTGCGGCCGTGCATCGACTACAGAGGTTTGAACGACATTACCATCAAGAACCGTTATCCTTTACCCCTGATTACTGAGCTCTTTGACAGAGTTAGCGGAGCTACCATCTTTACAAAGCTGGACTTGAGAGGTGCATACAATCTCATCCGGATCCGTGAGGGTGACGAGTGGAAGACCGCATTTAACACCCGTGACGGACATTATGAGTACCTCGTCATGCCCTTCGGATTGAGCAATGCTCCAGCTGTCTTCCAGCATTTCGTCAATGAAATCTTCAGAGACATTCTATACCGTCATGTCGTGGTCTATCTAGATGATATCCTCATTTTTGCCAACAATTTAGAGGAACATCGTTTTTGGGTAAAGGAGGTTCTGTCCCGTCTCCGTGTCAATCATCTATATTGTAAATTAGAGAAATGCGTCTTTGAAGTCAACTCCATTCCGTTTCTAGGGTACATTGTGTCCGGTTCCGGACTAGAGATGGATCCTGAGAAACTACAAGCAATCCAGAATTGGCCGGTACCCTTAACCCTCAAAGGGGTCCAGAGGTTCTTAGGGTTCGCCAATTATTACCGAAAGTTTATACGAGACTTTTACACCATTGTGGCGCCTATTACTGCTTTCACCAAGAAGGGTGCTAACCCGTCCAAGTGGTCTGAAGAAGCCATGCAAGCTTTTCATCTTTTAAAACAGAGGTTCATCTCTGCGCCTGTCCTGAAACAGCCTGACATCGACTCTCCTTTCATCTTAGAGGTGGATGCCTCCTCCGTTGGAGTAGGAGCAGTGTTATCTCAGAGGGCTAAAGATGGCCATTTACATCCTTGCAGTTTCTTCTCACGGAAGTTCTCCCCAGCGGAGCGCAACTATGCCATTGGCGACCAGGAGTTGCTAGCCATCAAGCTCGCTCTAGAGGAGTGGAGATATCTGTTGGAGGGAGCTTCTCATTCTATCACCATCCTTACAGACCACAAGAACCTTCTATATCTGAAAGGCGCACAATGTCTCAACCCTCGTCAGGCCAGATGGGCACTTTTCTTTTCCAGGTTCGACTTTAAACTCCAGTTCTGTCCGGGCTCTCAGAATCGCAAGGCCGATGCCCTTTCCCGCTCATGGGAGCAAGAAAATGAGTCAGAGTCTTCAGACAAGCATCCTATTATAAATCCGTTGGCATTCTCCACGGTAGGGATGGACTCTACGCCCCCATCAGGGAAAAGTTTTGTGAAGCCGACACTAAGGAAGAAGCTCTTGCATTGGGCCCATGCTTCCCGCTTTGCCGGACATACAGGTATCCAAAAAACCCTGGAGTTTATCTCTAGGTCCTATTGGTGGCCAACTCTGAAAAAGGACGTTTTGGAGTTTATTGCATCTTGCCCAAAGTGTGCTCAACATAAAGTATCCCGCCAGTCGCCTGCGGGGCAACTGGTTCCACTATCTGTTCCCCGTCGACCATGGACCCATTTGTCGATGGATTTTATTACAGATTTGCCCATGTGCAACAAGTTTAATACCATCTGGGTGGTAGTTGACCGGTTCACCAAGATGGCACACTTCATTCCTCTCACCGGTCTTCCGTCAGCTTCCAAGTTGGCTCAAGTATTCATACAAGAGATCTTTCGACTCCACGGTCTTCCAGAAGAAATTATCTCAGATCGAGGAGTTCAATTCACAGCCAAATTCTGGCGAAGTTTATGTCAAGTCCTCCAAGTCAAGCTAAAGTTTTCCACGGCTTACCATCCTCAGGCCAATGGTCAAACTGAGAGGGTGAATCAGGACTTGGAGTCCTTCCTCCGCATCTATGTGTCCTCCTCTCAAGATGACTGGGTTCAATTACTTCCCTGGGCCGAGTTCTGTCATAACAACCAGTATCATTCTTCATCTTCTTCAACACCATTCTTCACCAAATTTGGATTCCACCCTAAAGTCCCTGAGTTCCAACCGCTTCCAGCAACTTCTGTTCCCGCAGTGGATATCACCTTGCATCAGTTTGCCAATATCTGGAAGAGCGTACGATCTGCTCTGCTCAAGGCATCGTTCAGGTACAAGAAGTTTGCGGATAAGAAGCGTCGGGCAGTTCCTGCTCTCAAGGTGGGTGATCGGGTATGGTTATCCACGAAGAATTTGAGGTTAAGAGTTCCCAGTATGAAGTTTGCACCTCGCTACATCGGTCCTTTTAAAATTGATCAAGTCATCAATCCTGTTGCTTACAGACTCCAGTTGCCTCCCTTATTAAAAATACCCAGGACATTCCATGTTTCCCTGTTGAAACCGCTAATCTTGAATCGGTTTCATTCCTCACTTCCTCCAACTCCGAAAGTCCAAACTCAATGAGGCGTTGAGTATGAAGTAGCCAAGATCCTGGACTCACGTCACCGTTACGGTCAACTTCAGTATCTTATTGACTGGAAGGGTTATGGCCCTGAGGAACGTTCTTGGACCAATGCTTCTGATGTCCATGCTCCTGCCTTGGTCCGGAGATTCCATTCCAAGTTTCCTCAAAAGCCAAAGAAGTGTCCTGGGGCCACTCCTAAAGGGGGGGGGGTGCTGTCACGATCCGGGTATCTGGACGCCATTTCTTACCTATCAGATGCCTCCTAAGGCTGGCTCAGCGCTCCAGGACCGGATCCCATCTGTTATCCTGATGTGCACATTCCCGCATCCTCTCCTGTCTCTCTGGACGCAGTCACAGTAACGCCTTATACATCTGGCATGGCGTCTCCCGCGGCCTCCGCCGCCGTCCCTGAGCTTCTGCATTCAGAGTGGCGATTACGTCAGCCGCGGCCTCCGCTGTGTCCGCGTGGTCGGATGTGCATCTGTCAGCCTGACGTCTCCTGTCTCCGGTGGCCGGCGCCGCCATTACTGTTTTCCAGACCACATGGATTACAATCCAAACTTCCCTCCAAGTGTCTGCATGGGCGCAGCCATCTTGGATTCTGTCAGCTGATCTTTCCTACCAATCCGTTGTCAGTATTATTCATTTGCATAATTGCCTAGCCAATGCCTTCCTTGCTGCAGGTATAAATAGGTTGTGCCTGAGCAAGGAAGGCGTCAGTGCTTTGGTTGTCAAACCTAGTTCCAGTTTGTCTCTCTTCTGTGAATGTCTTCCAGGTTCCAGCTCCTGTCTCCAGACTTCTGCTATAGAGACCCGCACCAGCATTCCATCTGCGGTGTAGCCTGACTCTCCGATCCGTTCTGGACTCACCTGTTTCTAGCTACAACATCACCTGCTTCCAGCTCAGCTTCCAGCAGTGTACAGCTTCTCTTAAAGGGCCGGTGTCCTTTCTGCAGTTTACCACTCTCCACCGGTATTATTATTTCTCCGCTCTCAAATTCTACATTTCATCTACATTGCATCGCTCTCAAGCTTTATTTATTATTTAACTGGTTCCAGCCAGTATCCACTCCGTGCCAACACCTGTCTGGTTCTAACCAGTACCCACAGCAGCATTTTATCTACAGCAGTCCAGCTTTCCCTGGAACACCAGCTGGTACGACCCTGGGCTTTCCTCATTGCTACAGTTGAGCCTGGTAAGGACTTTCCAACTTGCAGATAATAAGAACTGTCTCATACCACCAGAGCTCTGTGGCCCCTGCCACCCTGTAGTACCCAGGAACTGTATTATTATTTCTCTGCTGATTTTTATGTTACTTTTTACTGCTACTGTGATGCATGGAGTTTGTCATAAATAAATATCATTGACTTTTACTCAAGTTGTCGTGGTCACGCCTTCGGGCGGTTTCTCTTCATGTTACTTACATGTCCAGGGGTCTGATACAACCTCCCAGGTTCCGGTACATCTCAGCCCCTACAACTGAGGCTGCCTTCCGTCAGCTCAGGCCCTCAGTTGTGACACTGCTCCAATGAGAATGGGGCGGGAGGATTAAAGGAAGTGCAGGGCAGAGCTTCAATGCCTGGATATCGTTGCTCCCCAGCTGCAGTCAGGCTCACGCTGGTTTCCTGCATAACCCAGGAAGATCTCCATTGTGCGATTAGCTGTATTCTATACCAGCTCCGATTACAGCTGCATACTCAGTGATCTCCGGTACCAGCCTGGATCACAGTTGCATACCCTGTTATGTCCGGTATCCAGCCCAGGTTACAGTTGCGTACTCCCTTATATCCGGTACCAGCCAGGATCACAGTTGCGTACCCAGTTATATCCGGTAACCAGCCCAGATTACAGTTGAGTACCCAGTTATATCCGGTAACCAGCCCGGATTACAGTTGCCTACTCAGTTGTATCTGGTACAGCCCGAATCACAGTTGTGTACCCAATTATATCCGGTAATCAGCCCGGATTACAGTTGCATACTCATTGCTCTGGTAACCAGCCCGGTTTCCAGTCTCACCGGTAACCAGCCCGGTCCATAGTGCTCTGGTAACCAGCTCGGTTCAGGCACGCTGGTAACCAGCCCGGTTTCCAGTCTCACCGGTAACCAGCCCAGTTCATAGTGCTCCGGTAACCAGCCCGGTTCAGGCACGCTGGTGACCAGCCTGGTTTCCAGTCTCGCCAGTAACCAGCACGGTCCATAGTGCTCCGGTACCCAGACTGGTTCTATGCACTTCGGTAACCAGCCCAGTTCCAGTTTCACCAGAGACTAGTCTGGTTCCACGAATCCGCTACTCAGCTAAACTCTAGTACTTGTATGAGGAAGACCTACATTCGACCACCTCAGTTCCATCACAACACCAGTTCCTCTTTCCAACCATCGGAAGAATCCCCGAGTACACAATCACCTAGTTCTGTGACACCATTTAATCAAAATGATATTATTCCCGTGAATACTGTATCCAGTGCAAATGTTGCTTATGTTGTTTTCTGATGTGGATCTGAAAGTCTTGAACAAAACAATTAGTAAATTAATTTGGGCAGATCAAAAACCTAGGATCTCCCTATTTAAACTCAAAAGTAAAAGTCAATCACCTACATTGGGAGGTGTTTATCTGCCCTGTTTATGTACCTACGCCTAAGCAGCAAATTACAGGTGTGCCCTAGACTGGCTATGAGACACAGATTTCTATGCTAACACAGCCCTGGAGCAAGCACTAAGTCTTGACGAAATGTAGTCATGTGACCAGTGGTCTGGATCCGGCCGGGAACTATACAGATGCTGGAATCCCGATCTTCGAACAGCTGACTAAAAGGGACTATTCCCATTCCTGGGTGTCCACGTCACCCATAGAGTAGGAATAGAACCTGTGTCAAGTGCAGCAAGCCACCTAGCCCACTGCATGGCGAGCGCAATGAGCCCGCAAGGGACTCCATTGCGCTCGCTTCTTCCCTGGCATTCTGGTGGCTGGGATCCCGGGGTCGGTATGGTGACCTCCGGAATCCCAAGCACCGGTCTCCCAATACCAACCCAGTCCTGACATATCTCTCCCTAGTCTTTTCCATATGAGACCCTCAGACTTTTTCTGCCAGTTTCCCACAAAATTTGCTATTAACCACCACTTGTGCAGCTTGGAGGCTTCCTCGCTCCAGGATAGGGGTTTCAGCTTCTCGGTCAGTCTTTCTCCCACTGAACCATAATATGGGGGTCACTAGAGGTTTGCATCTAATGTTTATACTTCTTGGTCTCAAAAATGTCTGTGTTTAGTTCATCAGTTTCTAGATACAAATACTTTACAAATTCTTCCATATGAAAAACTACAACAAACACACTCACAGGTAATTATACCATTGTTTGTTTATTATCAACTCTGCAGTTTCACCAGTAAAGTCTTTTCCACTTTATCTGATAATGGCAAGTCATGTAAACTGGCTTATATATTACGTCAGGGGCTGGCTGGCAACTTTTAGCCTGGCGGACAAATGCAATCAAGTGGCTTCTGCTTTTCTACCAGCGCACGGCAATGGCAAAATGAATGTGGCAGAAAAAACTGCAGGCGTAGTTTATGTAATGGGGATGCAGTTTAAATGTGTAGTGAAATATCTGAAAAATCATTATGTCTAAGAACAATGGTCCTCATTCCGAGTTGATAGCTCGCTAGCTACTTTTAGCAGCCGTGCAAACGCATAGTCACCGCCCATAGGAGAGTGTATTTTTGCTTTGCAGAAGTGCGGACGCCTGTGCAGCCGCGCGGCAACAAACACATTTTGTGCAGAACAAGACCAGCCCTGTAGTTACTTATTCGGGCCCTCATTCCGAGTTGTTCGCTCGCAAGGCGAATGTAGCAGAGTTACACACGCTAAGCCGCCGCCTACTGGGAGTGAATCTTAGCTTCTTAAAATTGCGACCGACGTACGCGCAATATTGCGATTACAAACGAGTTAGCAGTTTCAGAGTAGCTCCAGACTTACTCTGCCTGTGCGATCATTTCAGTGCTTGTCGTTCCTGGTTGACGTCACAAACACACCCAGCGTTCGCCCAGGCACTCCCACCGTTTCCCCGGCCACTCCTGCGTTTTTTCCGGAAACGGTAGCGTTTTCAGCCACACGCCCCTGAAACGCCGTGTATCCGCCCAGTAACACCCATTTCCTGTCAATCACATTACGATCGCCGGAGCGAAGAAAAAGCCGTGAGTAAAAATACTTTCTTCATAGTAAAGTTACTTGGCGCAGTCGCAGTGCGAACATTGCGCATGCGTACTAAGCGGATTTTCACTGCGATGCGATGAAAAATACCGAGCGAACAACTCGGAATGAGGGCCTCTGTGCGATGATTGCGACGAGTGACACGGTAATGACGTCAGATACCCGCCCAGCAAACGCCCGGCCACGCCTGTGTTTTTCCAAACACTCCCAGAACACGGTCAGTTGCCACCCAGAAACTCCCACTTCCTGTCAATCTCCTTGCGTTCGGCTGTGCGATTGGAATCGCCGCTAGTACCAGTGCAAAACCACAAAGGACTTCGTACCCGTACGACGTGCATGCGCATTGCGGTGCATACGCATGCGCAGATTAGCCATTTTTTTCACTGATCGCTAAGCAGTGAACAACGGCAGCTAGTGATCAACTCGGAATGACCCCCACTGGGCCTAGTTCAGAGTTGATCACAGCAGCAAATTTTTTAGCAGTTGGGCAAAACCAGGGGGGTAATTCCGAGTTGATCGCTCGCTGCCGTTTTTCGCAGCGCAGCGAACAGGTTACTACTGCGCATGCGTATGCACCGCAATGCGCAGGCGCGTCGTACGGCTACAAAGCGGATCGTTGCTGAGAGATGGATTTAACGAAGAATCCATTTGCACAATCGCAAGGAGATTGACAGGAAGAGAGCGTTTGTGAGTGTCAACTAGTGATGTGCACCGGAAATTTTTCGGGTTTTGTGTTTTGGTTTTGGATTCGGCTCCGCGGCCGTGTTTTGGATTCGGACGCATTTTGGCAAAACCTCCCTGAAAATTTTTTGTCGGATTCGGGTGTGTTTTGGATGCGGGTGTTTTTTTACAAAAAACCCTCAAAAACAGCTTAAATCATAGAATTTGGGGGTCATTTTGATCCCATAGTATTATTAACCTCAATAACCATAATTTCCACTCATTTTCAGTCTATTCTGAACACCTCACACCTCACAATATTATTTTTAGTCCTAAAATTTGCACAGAGGTCGCTGGATGGCTAAGCTAAGCGACACAAGTGGCCGACACAAACACCTGGCCCATCTAGGAGTGGCACTGCAGTGTCAGGCAGGATGGCACTTCAAAAAAATAGTCCCCAAACAGCGCATGATGCAAAGAAAAAAAGAGGCGCACCAAGGTCGCTGTGTGACTAAGCTAAGCGACACAAGTGGCCGACACAAACACCTGGCCCATCTAGGAGTGGTACTGCAGTGTCAGGCAGGATGGCACTTCTAAAAAATTGTCCCCAAACAGCACATGATGCAAAGAAAAAAAGAGGCGCACCAAGGTCGCTGTGTGACTAAGCTAAGCGACACAAGTGGTCGACACAAACACCTGGCCCATCTAGAAGTGGCACTGCAGTGTCAGGCAGGATGGCACTTCAAAAAAATTGTCCCCAAACAGCACATGATGCAAAGAAAAATGAAAGAAAAAAGAGGTGCAAGATGGAATTGTCCTTGGGCCCTCCCACCCACCCTTATGTTGTATAAACAGGACATACACACTTTAACGAACCCATCATTTCAGCGACAGGGTCTGCCACACGACTGTTACTGAAATGACTGGTTGGTTTGGGCCCCCACCAAAAAAGAAGCAATCAATCTCTCCTTGCACAAACTGGCTCTACAGAGGCAAGATGTCCACCTCCTCCTCATCGTCCGATTCATCACCCCTTTCACTGTGTACATCCCCCTCCTCACAGATTATTAATTCGTCCCCACTGGAATCCACCATCTCAGGTCCCCGTGTACTTTCTGGAGGCAATTGCTGCTGGTGAATGTCTCCACGGAGGAATTGATTATAATTCATTTTGATGAACATCATCTTCTACATATTTTCTGGAAGTAACCTCGTACGCCGATTGCTGACAAGGTGAGCGGCTGCACTAAACACTCTTTCGGGGTACACCATGGAGGGGGGGCAACTTAGGTAAAATAAAGCCAGTTTCTGTAAGGGCCTCCAAATTGCCTCTTTTTCCTGCCAGTATACGTACGGACTGTCTGACGTGCCTACTTGGATGCGGTCACTCATATAATCCTCCACCATTCTTTCAATGGTGACAGAATCATATGCAGTGACAGTAGACGACGTCAGTATTCGTTGGCAGGTCCTTCAGTCCGGACCAGATGTCAGCACTCGCTCCAGACTGCCCTGCATCACCGCCAGCGGGTGGGCTCGGAATTCTTAGCCTTTTCCTCGCACCCCCAGTTGCGGGAGAATGTGAAGGAGGAGCTGTTGACGGGTTACGTTCCGCTTGACTTGACAATTTTCTCACCAGCAGGTCTTTGAACCTCTGCAGACTTGTGTCTGCCGGAAAGAGAGATACAACGTAGGTTTTAAATCTAGGATCGAGCACGGTGGCCAAAATGTAGTGCTCTGATTTCAACAGATTGACCACCCGTGAATCCTGGTTAAGCGAATTAAGGGCTCCATCCACAAGTCCCTCAAGCCTAGCGGAATCGCTCTGTTTTAGCTCCTCCTTCAATGTCTCCAGCTTCTTCTGCAAAAGCCTGATGAGGGGAATGACCTGACTCACGCTGGCAGTGTCTGAACTGACTTCACGTGTGGCAAGTTCAAAGGGTTGCAGAACCTTGCACAACGTTGAAATCATTCTCCACTGCGCTTGAGTCAGGTGCATTCCCCCTCCTTTGCCTATATCGTGGGCAGATGTATAGGCTTGAATGGCCTTTTGCTGCTCCTCCATCCTCTGAAGCATATAGAGGGTTGAATTCCACCTCGTTACCACCTCTTGCTTCAGATGATGGCAGGGCAGGTTCAGGAGTGTTTGGTGGTGCTCCAGTCTTCGGCACGCGGTGGCTGAATGCCGAAAGTGGCCCGCAATTCTTCGGGCCACCGACAGCATCTCTTGCACGCCCCTTTCGTTTTTTAAATAATTCTGCACCACCAAATTCAATGTATGTGCAAAACATGGGACGTGCTGGAATTTGCCCAGATGTAATGCACGCACAATATTGCTGGCGTTGTCCGATGTCACAAATCCCCAGGAGAGTCCAATTGGGGTAAGCCATTCTGCGATGATGTTCCTCAGTTTCCGTAAGAGGTTGTCAGCTGTGTGCCTCTTATGGAAAGCGGTGATACAAAGCGTAGCCTGCCTAGGAACGAGTTGGCGTTTGCGAGATGCTGCTACTGGTGCCGCCGCTGCTGTTCTTGCTGCGGGAGGCAATACATCTACCCAGTGGGCTGTCACAGTCATATAGTCCTGAGTCTGCCCTGCTCCACTTGTCCACATGTCCGTGGTTAAGTGGACATTGGGTACAACTGCATTTTTTAGGACACTGGTGACTCTTTTTCTGAGGTCTGTGTACATTTTCGGTATTGCCTGCCTAGAGAAATGGAACCTAGATGGTATTTGGTACCGGGGACACAGTACCTCAATCAAGTCTCTAGTTGCCTCTGAATTAACGGTGGATACCGGAACCACGTTTCTCACCACCCAGGCTGACAAGACCTGACTTATCCGCTTTGCAGCAGGATGACTGCTGTGATATTTCATCTTCCTCGCAAAGGACTGTTGGACAGTCAACTGCTTACTGGAAGTAGTACAAGTGGTCTTCCGACTTCCCCTCTGGGATGCCGATCGACTCCCAGCAGCAACAACAACAGCGCCAGCAGCAGTAGGCGTTACACTCAAGGATGCATCAGAGGAATCCCAGGCAGGAGAGGACTCGTCAGACTTGCCAGTGACATGGCCTGCAGGACTATTGGCTTTCCTGTGTAAGGTGGAAATTGACACTGAGGGAGTTGGTGGTGTGGTTTGCAGGAGCTTGGTTACAAGAGGAAGGGATTTAGTGGTCAGTGGACTGCTTCTGCTGTCATCCAAAGTTTTTGAACTTGTCACTGACTTATGATGAATGCGCTGCAGGTGACGTATAAGGGAGGATGTTCCGAGGTGGTTAACGTCCTTACCCCTATTTAT
This sequence comes from Pseudophryne corroboree, assembly GCF_028390025.1. Classification (NCBI taxonomy): domain Eukaryota; kingdom Metazoa; phylum Chordata; class Amphibia; order Anura; family Myobatrachidae; genus Pseudophryne; species Pseudophryne corroboree. The sequence goes on along the minus strand of NC_086445.1, from coordinate 585,135,954 downwards.
TACAGCTTGACAAAGGCAACACACGGCTTGACACCTGTTGTCCGCATTTGTGTTGAAATAATTCCACACCGAAGAGGTGATTTTTTTTGTATTTTGACCAGGCATGTCAATGGCCATATTCGTCCCACGGACAACAGGTGTCTCCCCGGGTGCCTGACTTAAACAAACCACCTCACCATCAGAATCCTCCTTGTCAATTTCCTCCCCAGCGCCAGCAACACCCATATCCTCATCCTGGTGTACTTCAACAGTGACATCTTCAATTTGACTATCAGGAACTTGACTGCGGGTGCTACTTCCAGCACTTGCAGGGGGCGTGCAAATGGTGGAAGGCGCAAGCTCTTCCTGTCCAGTGTTGGGAAGGTCAGGCATCGCAATCGACACAATTGGACTCTCCTTGGGGATTTGTGATTTAGAAGAACGCACAGTTCTTTGCTGTGCTTTTGCCAGCTTAAGTCTTTTTATTTTTGTAGCGAGAGGATGAGTGCTTCCATCCTCATGTGAATCTGAACCACTAGCCATGAACATAGGCCAGGGCCTCAGCCGTTCCTTGCCACTCCGTGTCGTAAATGGCATATTGGCAAGTTTACGCTTCTCATCAGACGCTTTCAATTTTGATTTTTGGGTCATTTTACTGAACTTTTGTTTTTTGGATTTTACATGCTCTCTACTATGACATTGGGCATCGGCCTTGGCAGACAACGTTGATGGCATTTCATCATCTCGGCCATGACTAGTGGCAGCAGCTTCAGCACGAGGTGGAAGTGGATCTTGATCTTTCCCTATTTTAACCTCCACATTTTTGTTCTCCATTTTTTAATGTGTGGAATTATATGCCAGTATCAATAGCAATGGCCTACTACTATATATACTGCGCACAACTGAAATGCACCACAGGTATGGATGGATAGTATACTTGACGACACAGAGGTAGGTAGAGCAGTGGCCTTCCGTACCGTACTGCTATATATACTGGTGGTCACTGTCAGCAAAACTCTGCACTGTACTCCTCCTATATAATATACTGGTGGTCCCCAGTGCCCACAATAAAGCAGTGTGAGCACAGATATATGCAGCACACTGAGCACAGATATGAAGTGTTTTTCAAGCAGACAACGTATACTGGTGGTCACTGGTCAGCAAAACTCTGCACTGTACTCCTTCTATATAATATTATACTGGAGGTCCCGACTCCCCAGTCCCCACAATAAAGCAGCACACTGAGCACAGATATGGAGTGTTTTTCCGGCAGACAACGTATACTGGTGGTCACTGATCAGCAAAACTCTGCACTGTACTCCTCCTATATAATACAGCTGCTCCCCAGTGCCCACAATTAAGCAATAAGCAGTAGCACAAATATTATTAATAAACGGAGAGGACGCCAGCCACGTCCTCTCCCTAACATTTCCAATGCACGAGTGAAAATGGCGGCGACACGCGGCTGCTTATATAGAATCCGAATCTCGCGAGAATCCGACAGCGGGATGATGACGTTCGGGCGCGCTCGGATTAACCGAGCCATACGGGAGAATCCGAGTATGCCTCGGACCCGTGTAAAATGGGTGAAGTTCGGGGGGGTTCGGTTTCCGAGGAACCGAACCCGCTCATCACTAGTGTCAACTGACCATTTTCTGGGAGTGGTGCGGCGAACGCTAGCGTGTCCAGGCGTTTGGAGGGCGAATGTCTGATGTCAATTCTGGGACCTGCAACGCTGGATTCATCGCACATGGTAAGTAACTCTTACCATGGTCTTGTTTTACACAAAACTTTATTTGCATAGCAGGGCTGCACAAGCGATCGCAGCCTTGCTATGCAAAAATACACTCCCCCATAGGCTGCGTCTAGTTGATCGCACAGGCTGCAAAAAGTTGCAGCTTGCGATCAACTCAGAATGACCCCTTATGTGCACTGCAGCTGTGGCAGATATAACATTTGCAGAGAAAGAGTTAGATTTGAGTGGGTTATTTTGTTTCTGTGCAGGGTAAATACTGGCTGCTTTATTTTTACACTGCAGTTTAGATTTCAGTTTGAACACACCCCACAAAAATCTAACTCTCTCTGCACATGTTATATCTGCCCCCTCTGCAGTGCACATGGGGGGGTAATTCAGATCTGATCGTAGCAGCAATTTTGTTAGCAGTTGGGCAAAACCATGGGGGTCATTCCGAGTTGATCGCACGTAGCAACTTTTTGCTGCCCATGCAATCAACTAGACGCCGCCTATGGGGGAGTGGATTTTTGCATAGCAAGGCTGCAAACGCTTGTGCAACCCTGCTATGCAAAAAAAGTTTTGTGCAGAAATAGACTAGGGTAAGAGTTACACACCCTGTGCGATCACTTCAGCGTTTCAGGTCCCAGAATTGACATCAGACATCCACCCTCCAAACGCCTCGACACGCCTGCGTTCGGATCTCCACGCCCCGAAAATGGTGAGTTGACACCCAGATCCGCCTTCCTCCTGTCAATCTTCTCTTTGACCGCTTTCTTCGTTGGATGCGTCACAGCCCGCGCAGTTCCAACCCGATCGCACGGCTGCAAAAAAGCGCAGTGTGCGATCGGGTCGGAATGACCCCCCATGTGCACTGCAGGTGTGGCAGATATAACATTTGCAGAGAGAGTTAGATTTGGGTGGGTTATATTGTTTCTGTGCAGGGTAAATACTGGCTGCTTTATTTCTACACTGCAATTTAGATTTCAGTTTGAACACACCACACCCATATCTAACTCTCTCTACACATGTTATATCTGCCCCCTCTGCAGTGCACATGGGGGGTCATTCCGACCCATTCACGCAGCGGTTTATCGCTGCAGAGCGAACGGGTGCGGAATGCGTGGCGGGCGCGATGTTGCCCGGCGACAGGGGTCACCAGATTATGTCGCGTCTTGAGAAGGAAGCGGTCGCGGAGCGGACCGCACAGAAGATTGACAGGAAGAAGGCGTGATAGGGCGGATCCGGACCGTTTGGAGCCGTTTTCATGGAGTGGTTAGTGTAACGCAGGCGTGTCCAGCAGAACGGAGGGTGGAGGAGTGACGTCAAAGCCGGGCCCATCATCACTGGATCCATCGCACAGGGTAAGTATGTCCAGGGCTGGTCTACTTCTGCATGAATTTTTTTTTAGCTTAGCAGGGCTGCACAAGTGATCGCAGCCCTGCTAAGCTAAATACACACCCCCATAAGCGTGTGCTAGTTGATCGCAGCAGCAGCAAAAAGTTGCTGTCTGCGATCAATTCGGAATGACCCCCTAGGTTTTGCCCAACTGCTAACAAATTTTCTGCTGCGATCAACTCTGAATTAGGCCCAGTAATCAAATCCATCACTACCAGCCCTGTCTGACAAACAAACTATTCTAATGACTGATATAAAACATAGGAAACAATGGGCCTGATGCAGATGTGGATGGAGTGGCTGTCACTTCCTTGGAAGCAGCAGTGATAGCGCTGTATGGTTATGCAGCAGGAGGTGTCTATTACACGTAGACGCCGTCTGCTGCAGTAGTGATCTGACTTGCATAATACGATGCAGTCATCGGCTCACTAACTCCCCATTTGCCAGCATGTGGAGATCCCTGGTGTCTTCTCTACCCCCTAAACAGCGGTGACATGCCTCTGCTATGGGAACTTAGGGGGTCATTCCGAGTTGTTCGCTCGGTAAAAATCTTCGCATCGCAGCGATTTTCCGCTTAATGCGCATGCGCAATGTCCGCACTGCAACTGCGCCAAGTAAATTTGCTATGCACTTAGGAATTTTACTCACGGCATTTTCATCGTTCTGGCGATCGTAATGTGATTGACAGGAAATGGGTGTTACTGGGCGGAAACAGGCCGTTTTATGGGCGTGTGGGAAAAAACGCTACCGTTTCCGGAAAAAAAGGAGTGGCCGGAGAAACGGGGGAGTGTCTGGGCGAACGCTGGGTGTGTTTGTGACGTCAAACCAGGAACGACAAGCACTTAACTGATCGCAGAAGCCGAGTAAGTCTGGAGCTACTCAGAAACTGCTACGAGGTGTGTAATCGCAATATTGCGAATACATCGTTCGCAATTTTAAGATGCTAAGATTCACTCCCAGTAGGCGTCGGCTTAGCATGAGCAAATCTGCTAAAATCCGCTTGCGAGCGAACAACTCGGAGTGACCCCCATAGGGCGTTGCCACCCTTCCCCACCCCAAAATGGCAGCAGAATGTCTATCACTGACAATGTGCTGCCATCCTACTTCCTACATCGCAGGATCCATTTGTGCACACACTCAATGGGTCCTGCGCATGAGCAAAGTACCGATAATAAGTAGCAACATCAACTGAATCAGAATAAGGACCAATATACTGTACAATAACCATTGCACATCACCTCCCTCAGCTCCTTCAATGTCCAAATTACATAAAATGTACATCAAGACAAAAAAAGTAAGAAGGTGCAGAACAAAAACACATTGACAAGACTGAGGCGTTTGAATAAACAATTCGTAAATCACAATAAACCATTAACATTACATCACTGTTCCAGGAGCATACAGATGACACAGTATGCGGTCAGCATGCCGCTCGTCGGGATCCCGGCTGTCACAATACCGACGCCAGGATCGTGACTGGGGCACCATACCGCCGCCAGTATACTGGCGAGGTAGGTGATTCCCCCTCTATGGGTGTCTACGACGCTCAAAGAGGGAGAATAGAACCTGTGGCGAGCGTATCTCCCCATCGTTGTGCTTGCCTCCTGCCGGCATTCCAACGTTTGGGATGCCGATGTTGGTATACTGACCTTTGGTATCCCGTGCGGCGGGATACCATACCGATCCCGATGACACAGTACTGTAACTCATTTCAGTAACTACATGTATGCACAGTAAGCATCAGTTTATAGTTTATGGAGGTAATGCATGTACACAAATGTGTTTTTTGCCAAAAACGATAGCACCTATCAAGTTGCTGATGATGTTCATGTGGTGCTGCATAGTACGAGTGTACACAGGGTGGGGGCACAGGGGGGATGCACAGTGTCAATGGGCACTGACGGGTTGCCTAGTACCAGTGTACACAGGGAGGGGGCACAGATGGGATTGTCAAAGTCAGAAAAATATCATGCTACACGTTGCCATATATCCACCCCATGCGCGTGCCTGCTGCACGTGCACATTCTCTCCCGTGCGTGCGGATACTCGCAGCTGCGTGATGGCGCCTCGGCCATGCGCTCGAGCGCGTGGTATGTGCATTTACGGTAGGGTTTGTGTGCGTCTAGCGGGCGACTCAATTGTTAAAAAATAAAACCAAATAGTATGTTTTATAGATAATGTTCCCCTTAATAATGACTGTAAGTTTGTTTAATGTAGATGGTCGCTGGACAGAGGAATTCCTCTTTGTATGGTACGAAGGGTCAGACAGGGTTTGAACAGCTGTGTCTGGTACCTAACTAAAGAACATTTTATTAGAAACAATCCGGTGCTGGTAAGGTAAAGATTAATCGCTCCTGCGTATAGATATGGCCATTAGTATTTTCTGGACATTTACTATATTTGCGATTCATTACTCATGCGGCGGGAATCTTCAGATTCCCTCCCACCTGAGCAGTTTGATATAGTCGCAGCCCACCTGTTCAAACTAACCTATGACCTTTTGTTATGATGCGAGCAGACATTCCTGTGTCCAATGAACAATGAGATTATAGGTCCCTTTGTAGTACACTGTACTCAGTGTATATAAGATCAGCCAGCCTGGGCAGCTCTCTCACTCTCCACAAACGGTTTTCATCTTGACTAACTCGGAGCTGGTACCAGAAAGCTGCGCAGCGATCATTCCCAGTGTGTGTAAGTAATTCTCTGCAAACCAACTTATTCTCTGTTTGTATTGGCCATTCCCTCCCTCTCTGTTATAGTATAAGTTTGTGACGCTATTGTATATTTCTGTCTAGATATTCTGTTAGAATTATATGTTAGCTTGTAGTGTATGACTTGTAACTGTTTCCCCTTTTCAATATAACTAAAAGCTTGTTAGTAAAGGTGTTGGAACCTTAGCAAGGTATCGTGTCTTTATTATAATTGCAGAAGGTAATAGGAGCGTCTCGATCGCTCAAGTAGCGTTATATCGCTACAGTATTTCAGTACAAGGTTTACAGCATAAGAGTATCCTTTCTGTGTGTTACATTCAAGGTTTACTGATTGTCATCCTGTGAGCGTCTGCGCCGCTCGTGATCTCCTCGTGGTCTCGAGCGTCCGCTACGCTTGTAGCGTTGCATTACGGTAGTCAACCGCCTATAGCGTGCTTGACACCATGCATTAAGCTGTGAACGAGCGTGTCGCATGTGCATCTCGATCACGGCTGAGCGTATGCTACGCTAAGTGCGTACCTTTACGGTACCTCATACGCCAATTGCGTACTGTGTCTCTTACCCATTATTGTGAATGTTATAAGATAAATAGTTAGCTTTATCAATTGGCGGCTCGTCCGTCCTCCACATATCCGCACTAGCGAACACAGACTTTATCTGTCAGCAAGGGCGGGAAGGCAGTATCCCTTCGTATCGGGATACAGTAGTGCTGGCTAGATAAGCGTCTGTTTCGCTACGTTGAAGGAGTGCTGGTGGAATCCGGAACCGGAGATAAGAACAATACGCTAGTGTCTTTTAAAACTGTTTATTTCTGTTTTGCGTACACACGCACGCACACACCTGTATTTCTTTTCATTTGTGTATTCTCACATATCACTTTCCTGTTTGCCATTTCACAATTGATAACGTGCTGAGAAAGATGTGTTGCTATTGGTAGTTAAAAGTAATATTAATACGTTAAGGAGTAATTTGTAATACACGCGCACGGCTTGCCTAAGATACAAGGAAGTTTAGTGTGGTGTTCGGTAGATGATTACAGTTAAAGATCATCTACATTGATATAAAACGTGTTAATTGTATTTCTGTGGATATACCTGGCTGGCGTACACGTGTCTCTAACAAAGGGCGGGACTAGTGTACGCGACGCAAGGGCCGACGCACGGAGCGTATATTACGCAACGGAGCGTCTGGGTACGCCCACATAATACAAATCACACGATAGTATTGTTTTAGTTAGGCGATAAGGAGACAACGCGATAATAGCGCAAATCGATCTCAGTGTCCAAAATTTTAAGCTAATAGATCCTTCTCTAGTTGTAACTCCTCGGGATTAGCCTGTGATACTGAATGAAAGGGATTTCTGCGCAGAAACGAAAGTAAAGAGTACATGAGGTGAAAGAGTGTGTATACATATATATAAGTTTCTAATTTTTGGGGTTGAACCAAAGGAAATCATCGAGTTCTCGTGAAGGTACATACGTGTAAGTGACTGCATGGTGGCTTGGGAGGCATCCCTTGTTAAACATTAAAAAAAAAAAAAACAAGAGCATTAGAGTATAGCAGACCAGGAGGTCTACTGTAGCACAGACCAGGAGGTCCAGACAGACCAGGAGGTCCAGGTACAGCAGACTAAGAAGTCCGCTATAGATAAAGAGTAAAAGAGCACAACACCAGAAAGGGTTGGTGCGGTACCCATATAGGCCATTTAAGCTCAGGCTGAAGGAATTCGCAGCCGCAATTTTCGATTCCACTGGTCGCTCCACACATAAGATTAGTTGCTTATGTGCAGAACGATTGTACCGCACGTAATTGTGTGCATTAGTTAGTAACTTGACCCAGTACCATTTGCGTACGCTAGAGGGATCATAAACGCTATTTGTACATTCTAACGTGATTTGTGTAATTTATTTATTTTAAGGGAAGTTCGCTGGTCACTTGGGAACTATCCAACAACCAATAGTTACTGGAAAGGGTTAAGTGCTCTTCGGATCACACCCACATGTTCCAGTAAATAGAGGTTCAGGTCGCAGGGGCCCTAGGTCGAGTACGCCAGCGCTAGAGCAGTGTGTGGGCGTATTGGTCGACGTGGGCGAGTGAGTGGAGTACTCGGTAAACTTCCGCCGCCGGCCTACCCCGGACATCTTGGTTTTTGTAAGGGTTCGCTGAAGACCCTGATTTGAAGGTCAGAGGTAGTGAAAGCAACACCTGTAAAGATGGGGGCCAGTTGTTCAGGTAGGGGGCGATCAACCTCGGTTCAGGTTGATTTAGTAAACCGACCAATCGGGTCGGCAAGGTATGTAATGTGTGAGAAATACGGTTCACACACAGAAGTTTTGTGCGATGAATGGGAAAGAATGACTGTGCACGATGGGGAAAAGTTCCCACGGGTAGGCAGTTTTAGTCCCGAGGTGTTACAGAATCTAAGGAGAAGGATATGTCTCATTAAATCTGCAAAGAGATGGATCAAACATTATGATTATTTACAGTTATGGCAACAGGAAGGTGAAATACAAAGAGGATTGGCTCAAGCGGGTGGATCTAACCCTATCAGAAAACTGATAGCCACCGCGCCACCACCACCATACATAACGGGAGAGAAGGTGGTTGCAGAGAATGGCACACTGGTGAATGATAAACATGCACTTAGTAACTGTATAAATGTTAAGCCTAATGTAACCAAGATTGTTGATGCTAATGTTAACCCGTGCAAGCTGTACCCTGTTTTAAACTTTCCCCAGGATTGTGACCAAGAGGATGAGCCAACAACAATATCGGCACTCTCTCTAGCAGCCACCATAGCAGAAACAACAGTGGGCACGGCCCAACCCGTAAGATTAGTATCAAAGGCCCCTAGTGGAGGGACAGGTGAGATCGTATCAACTGGTAAGTACGGCACCATACAATATGCTGAAACCATTTCACCACATGCTGTAGAATCTACTCAGAATGATGTTACTGGACTTAATCCCGTTAGGGTAATTGCAGTGCCAAATGGGAAAACTGACACTTCAGGAGTCACTCCTCTCAGACACATCGCCGTGCACTGCCCCTTTTCCCGAATGGAATTAAGATCAATGGTGTCTGAATTCCCTGATCCTAGGAAAGATCTAGTTGCAAGCCAGGAATACATTAGAGAGCTAGGAAATACTGTGGAGCCCAATAACAAAGACTGGCAGATATTGCTGAGGGCATGTTTACCCTCCAATGTCGACTCAGCGAGATTTTTAGCTGACTGTAAATTAGATGAAGATGTACCCCTCACGGATGTGTACCACCAAGATAATGTAAAGAGAATAAATTTACAGTTAAAAGAGTATTTTCCAGCTGTTGTCAAATGGAACAAAATTTTCTCCATCAAACAGAAAGAGGGAGAAACAGCAGCTGATTATTTTCATCGGGCACTACAGGATATGGCTAAGTATACAGGCATAGAAGACATTAAGACAAATGTGAATCATAGAGAAGTAGCAGTATCTGTGTTAATGGATGGTTTAAAGGAAGTATTGAGGACGAGGGTACAGACCACCCAACCATGTTGGCGAGGTCTGTCGGTGGCTACTTTGAGAGAGGCCGCTATTGATCATGATCGGAATATCACCAGACACAGGGAGTCGCAGAGTGATAAGTTAATGGCCGTAAGTATACAGGCCCTGACCACAAAGCCACCTCAGTATAAATCTCAGACCCCTGTGGGTAAGTCAAATGTGGTAACTTGTTATTACTGTCATAGAGAGGGACACTATGCACGAGACTGTAGATCAAAGAATGCACAAAAATCATATCAACCCCCTAGACAACGACATGACACACGAAATTGGGATCAAGGACCGCAGAGACGGAGCTATGAGCCACACGCAGGGGAAACAAAAAGGTATACTCCAAAAAGAGACTGGCAAGTCACTGATAGATCCAATTTACCCCCTTAACAGGTAATAGCTGCCAGCGCAATGCAGGGAGGCCACCACGCACCATAGGGGCGAGGCCACACCTGTAATCTGCAGCCAGTGAAATTAATTGCGAACCTTGGAAGTGAACCCGAGGTCACAATTGATGTAGCTGGTAAATCTCTAAATTTCCTTGTAGATACGGGGGCGGCCAAGTCAGTGATAAATTCGACCGTGGGCATGAGAACCACTGGTAAAACAATTCCAGCCATGGGAGTAACAGGAGTAGTACAGCACTACCCTTTAAGCAAACCTGCAGAGATTACGATAGGGCCTTTGCATACCAAGCATTCTTTTCTGCTGGCTGCATCGGCTCCGACTAATCTCCTAGGGAGAGATTTACTGTGCAAAATGGGATGCGTCATATACTGTACTCCTGAAGGTGTGTTCTTGGACATACCCGAAAACCACGCTCAGGAAGCGCAGGATATGCTAGACTCCCCAACAAGATTAATGTCACACACTGTTGTTGCAAATAGGTGTCCGTCCAAGGTAGAGGAAATTATTTCCTAGATACCGGAATCACTTTGGACCAAGGATGGACAAGACACTCGATTGATGGCAAACGTAGCCCCAGTAGTTGTGCAAGTAAAAGAGGGTAGGATAGCTCCAAAAATCCCACAATATCCTCTGAAGCCAGAGGTGGAGTTAGGAGTTTTCCCTGTAATAGAGCGCTTGCTGCAACAGGGCATTCTGGTAAGGACGTCCAGCACTGCAAATAGTCCCATCTTCCCTGTTAAAAAGAGTGGGGGGAGGGGTTACCGATTAGTGCAGGATCTAAGAGGGATCAACAAAATAGTTGAGAGTCAATTCCCCGTAGTACCAAATCCAGCTGTCATCCTTATGCAAATCCCTCCCACTGCCAAATTTTTCACTGTGATTGACCTCTGCTCCGCTTTCTTCTCGGTACCTCTGCACCCTGACAGTCAATACTTATTCGCATTCACATACAGAGGAGTTCAGTACACTTGGACTCGATTACCACAAGGTTTCATAGACAGTCCAAGTATTTTCTCACAAGCTCTGCATGATTGTTTACAGTCTTTCCAACCAGAGAGTGGATCAATATTGATACAGTACGTGGACGATTTACTACTGTGTTCAGATTCACTGGAAGCATCCCTGAGAGATACGAAACAGCTCCTGTTTCATCTTTCAGACACAGGACACAAGGTTTCCAAAGACAAGTTACAATTATGCCAGACCCGTGTGAAGTATTTGGGACACTGTCTAACACAAGGACTGAGACACCTTACCGCTGATAGAATTCAAGCAATTCGTGACATGACCCTGCCACAAACCCAGCAACAGATTAGAACGTTTTTAGGAATGTGTGGGTATTGCCGTAACTGGATCCCAGGTTTTTCCATACTGGCCTTACCTTTGCAGGAGATGGTCTCATCAAGCAAACCTGATCGGATTTCGCACACAGACGAATCTGAGATGGCATTTGAGAGACTTAAACAGTGCCTAACGCAGGCACCAGCATTAGGTATGCCAGACTATGGGAAACCCTTTGAGCTGTACGGAACAGAGAGTGCTGGGTGCGCAGCAGGTGTCTTAACCCAGAAGCATGGTGATGCCAGCAGGCCGGTATCCTACTATAGCGCTCAGCTAGATACGGTAGCGCGATCCCTCCCCACATGCTTGTGAAGTGTTGCAGCAATAGCATTGCTAGTCACAAAAAGCGAAGATGTAGTGCTAGGACACAACCTCACAATTCATACACCACATGCAGTGTCAGCCTTACTGAATTCTGCCCAAACCAGACACGTTTCATCAGCGCGGTTTACAAGATGGGAATTGGCATTGATGGCCCCCGTAAACATCACCATAAGGAGATGCAGCGCATTAAATCCTGCAACGTATCTCCCAGGTGTGCCTGGACAGGCACAAAGGGTGGAGGATGAGAGTGATGGCGAAGGAGGATTTAATACAGGGGATGACACGCATGATTGTATGGAATATTTGACCCAAAATTTCACGGCAAGGCCTGACATCAGTGACAACCCACTGGAAGATGTAGATTTTACCTTCTACACTGACGGTAGTTGTCACAGACAGACGGACTCGGGAGACTTGTGTACTGGATACGCAGTCGTAGATGACCAAGGTACCATAGAAGCAGAACCGCTAGGCCCACCTCACTCAGCACAAGTTGCTGAACTCGTTGCCCTAACCAGAGCATGTGAATTGGCTAAGGGCAAGTCAGACAATATTTACACAGATTCTAGGTACGCCTTCGGAGTAGTCCATGATTTCGGAGCCCTATGGCGCCTCAGAAATTTCATGACGGCAGCTGGCACACCCGTAGCGCATGCAGCCCATATCAAAAGACTTCTAACAGCGATACAGGAACCCGACAGAGTGGCTGTTATCAAGTGTAAAGCTCACACATATAGCCAAGACCCGGTATCACTTGGTAACAGCCGAGCAGACGAAGCTGCTAAATCAGCAGCTAGTAACCCCATACAAACAGATAGTACATGACTGATGGTATTTAATACTGTAAACACACAGAAATTGTGTGAAATGCAAAATTTGTGTTCCCCACAGGAAAAGGCAGTTTGGAGGTCAAAAGGATATGGCCAGGAGTCCTCAGGACTCTGGACAAATGGACATGGTAAACCAGTGGCACCCAGAGCATACCTTCCAAGTCTAGCGGAAGCAGCACACGGGCTGACTCATCTAGGCAAAGAAGGAATGTGTAAGCTAGTAAGAGCTTATTGGTGCGCCCCAGGATTTTCTTCCCACGCGGGTAAAAGAGCGATGACATGTCTCACCTGCTTGAGGAAGAATATCGGAAAGGCAATATCGACAGAGCCATCCCATATCCCTCCGACAGATGGTCCTTTCCAGGTAATACAGATTGATTTCATACAATTGCCACCTTGTAGAAATTTAAAATATGTATTGGTCTGTATTGATGTGTTCTCAAATTGGGTTGAAGCATTTCCCGCGGCCACAAATACCGCTGTATTTACTGCAAAGAAAATTGTGCAGGAATTTGTGTGTAGGTACGGTATCCCTAGAATAATTGAAAGTGATAGGGGTACCCATTTCACAGGTGAAGTCTTTCAAACAATGTGTAAGTTGATGGGAATTAATAGTAAGCTGCATACTCCATACCGCCCCCAGGCGAGCGCGAAAGTGGAAAGAGTAAACAGCACTATTAAAAATAAATTGAGCAAGGTAATGACTGAAACAGGACTGTTATGGCCTGAAGCTTTGCCAATCGTACTATACAGCATCAGAACCACCCCCAGGTCCCCTCTTAATCTGTCTCCTTTTGAAATTCTGTTTGGTCGACAACCCCATGTTATGATTAACCCCCAGGATGATTTGAAATGTAACAATGAAGTAACCGTAAAGTACTTGGTTAAGATGAGTAAGCAATTGAGGAATCAGAATGATAATCTAAAGTTGGTGATTCCTGATTTGCCAGACAGTAATTGTCATGACATTGAACCTGGGGATTATGTAATGATACGGAATTTTCTACGCTCAGGTTGCCTTATTGACAGATGGGAAGGACCATATCAAGTCTTATTGACCAGCACAACTGCTTTGAAGGTTGCCGAGAGAGAGACTTGGGTCCATTCGTCTCATTGTAAAAAGGTCACTGACCCAGAGAGGTCCCGTGATAAAGAACAGACGGTAGAGGTTGTATCACTAGAGTGTCTGTTCAGGGAGGATTGAGACGGCACCTGAGCGCTGAGAATAACAAGACCGGAAGCTTGTCGAGCCAGATTTCTTTTTCCCATTTGTTATTTTCTCCAGTTCCCCCCTCCCTCCTATTTCCTTTCCCCCTTCTTATTTTTCTCCTTTTACTCCTCTAAGATGGACTTGCCCCAAGAGACTGTGATCCGGATTTTCCTGTTGACCATGATGTTGACCAGAACAGTCTGTTTCGGTGAGAGTACCATGGAGGTCGAGAAAGGATCGGGAATGGGTTCTGATGACCAGGATGCAGGCGTAGATTTCCAAGAACAACATAACCTCCGAGTAAAGGCGAGTATCAGAAAACGATCTGGTAGCATTGACAATAGAAGGAATTGTGAAGGATTGTTAGCTGAAGAGAACTGCATCTGTAGGCATTGTGACAATATAGTTGAGGATGGGTGCATAAAGAAATGTCAGTCCAGTTTTAATGTCCACATGGACCGGCATCCATTGAGTGACTATCACTCCTTAGTGGGTAAAGTGTTAAATCAGACAGACTGTTGGGTATGCTCTCAAGTACCTCAAGGCCATAGCAAATCAGGACTAGTACCATTCCCATTAACTGTAGGAGAGGTACTTGAGCTAAGTGGTGGGAGGCCGGTGGACAAGAGGTTTAATATCTCTAGTCCTCCTAGTTTGAAGCTCCACCAATATCATGTGGATAGGTCTTTAGTATGCTTTAACATTTCCAATCCCCGAAAGCCGGGAAATTGGGAAGTGTCATGGAGTAATCAAACCATGACCTTTTCATACAGACCCGACAGAATGCCCATAGACACAGAACTTATACGCCAGATAGCCGACCATAGGAAATTTTTCCGGTATAGGTACACCTTAGGAAGTAGGACCATGTGAGTTGGAGAGGTATCACCAGGATACTGTGCACAGATCGTACAAACTGATACGTGTACTAAACAGATGGGAGAATTAGGGTTAGGAGATTTCACATGGAAAATTTGTAACATGATAATGTCATACTCCGTCCCATATGTTCTCCCGATGATGCATATTTCATATGCGGGAGGAAGGCGTATAAGTGGCTTGCCCCAAACTCAGAGGGATTGTGCTATATTGGAAAAGTACTGCCTGAAGTAATGACTGTAACCCATGACAAAATGAAAGATATTCACCGCAGTGCCCAAGCTCCTTATACTCACACTCATTACGAGCACATCGTTAAACGGCACCTAATAGAGAGAACAGAGCATCCGGCCTCTGACCTGATCCATGAATCCACCAGGATTCAATTCCTAATCGCGTTAGATATCACTCGTACCGCCAGAGGAGTGATAAATTATAAATATATATCTGCGCTTGCAAATTTATTAGACAATATCACCGAAATATATGACGACACATTCAGGTACACTGGGAAAGAGTTACAAGCCTACAAAACAGAACTGGTTCAGCATAGGATGATTCTCAATTACCTCACAGCTGTGACAGGCGGGTATTGTGTTACCCTGGCAACTCAATATGGAATCAAGTGCTGCACGTACATTACAAACAGCACGGAGGACCCAGCCGAGGTCATAGACCAAAAGATGGATGACATTTTACAATTAAAATGGGAGTTTCGAAGGAAACACAATCTCACACTCGCTGCTGTGGGTAATGAGCTGACCAGTTGGGTGTCATGGTTGAACCCACGAAATTGGTTCTCGGGCTTAGGAGAATGGGCCCAAGGTATTATTATGGATGTAGGGAAATTTCTTTTGTGTATTCTGGGAGTCGTCATATTGGTTGGCCTGATATTTAGATGCGTTCGGGTTTTAGTGAAGCGTAAAAGTAATACCAGGGTGATGAGTCTAAGGAGCGAGGACACTGTACTAACAACAACTAATTTGATGTATGACCCAACGATAGAGACAATGTTGTGATGAAAATGTGATTCCACGGTCCGTTTCTTTCACCCGTTTCTCCTTTGTTTTCCTCCAAGGTACAAAGACATCCGCTTGGAAGAAGAATTTGACAACCTCTTTTATACAGACCATTGATGGACAATGCCATAGACCCCCATTTTCCCTAATGACTTTAACTTTCACGATAGCCCAATACTTTAAAGATTGTAAGTCTATGGACATTGAGAAAGCTTTTTGCTCACCGTTTATCGCAAAAGCATCAGGAGACTACAGTCAACATGTACATCGAGACAAGACATCAGACAAGACCTCAATCGGCAAATGTATATTAAACTCACATAGTTTATGACTGCATTTACCATAAATTGCTTCTTATCTTCATTCCTACAACCTTCAGGTAATGACACACATAGTCGATAGGGAATATAGGCACAGATATCAGCACTCACATATCCCCCCCAATCATGTATCATCAACTAAAATGTGGTCCCCCATTTTGTTACAACAAAAAGCCGAAAAGAGCTCGGTAAAGTTTGACAGCCCATCCACAGACCCGTAATACGGGATAAGAAGGAATTCAAATGTATACTTCGCAATACCTCGAAGCTTAATTTAAAACACGTACGGCACGATGATACATGACCCCTCAAACATGGATTCATACACACATGCTTCTACTATCTCACTAGGTCATACCTTTTTCCCACCTTCCTCTCTTCTCCCTTACCCAATCATAGAAATGTATTTACACATGACATATATTTTTCTCTTTTTAAACTGTTTTAGGAAGTGGCAGTTATTGATGACTGCCAAAGGGTGGACTGTCAAAGTCAGAAAAATATCATGCTACACGTTGCCATATATCCACCCCATGCACATTCTCTCCCGTGCGTGCGGATACTCGCAGCTGCGTGATGGCGCCTCGGCCATGCGCTCGAGCGCGTGGTATGTGCATTTACGGTAGGGTTTGTGTGCGTCTAGCGGGCGACTCAATTGTTAAAAAATAAAACCAAATAGTATGTTTTATAGATAATGTTCCCCTTAATAATGACTGTAAGTTTGTTTAATGTAGATGGTCGCTGGACAGAGGAATTCCTCTTTGTATGGTACGAAGGGTCAGACAGGGTTTGAACAGCTGTGTCTGGTACCTAACTAAAGAACATTTTATTAGAAACAATCCGGTGCTGGTTAGGTAAAGATTAATCGCTCCTGCGTATAGATATGGCCATTAGTATTTTCTGGACATTTACTATATTTGCGATTCATTACTCATGCGGCGGGAATCTTCAGATTCCCTCCCACCTGAGCAGTTTGATATAGTCGCAGCCCACCTGTTCAAACTAACCTATGACCTTTTGTTATGATGCGAGGAGACATTCCTGTGTCCAATGAACAATGAGATTATAGGTCCCTTTGTAGTACACTGTACTCAGTGTATATAAGATCAGCCAGCCTGGGCAGCTCTCTCACTCTCCACAAACGGTTTTCATCTTGACTAACTCGGAGCTGGTACCAGAAAGCTGCGCAGCGATCATTCCCAGTGTGTGTAAGTAATTCTCTGCAAACCAACTTATTCTCTGTTTGTATTGGCCATTCCCTCTCTCTCTGTTATAGTATAAGTTTGTGACGCTATTGTATATTTCTGTCTAGATATTCTGTTAGAATTATATGTTAGCTTGTAGTGTATGACTTGTAACTGTTTCCCCTTTTCAATATAACTAAAAGCTTGTTAGTAAAGGTGTTGGAACCTTAGCAAGGTATTGTGTGTTTATTATAATTGCAGAAGGTAATAGGAGCGTCTCGATCGCTCAAGTAGCGTTATATCGCTACAGTATTTCAGTACAAGGTTTACAGCATAAGAGTATCCTTTCTGTGTGTTACATTCAAGGTTTACTGATTGTCATCCTGTGAGCGTCTGCGCCGCTCGTGATCTCCTCATGGTCTCGAGTGTCCGCTACGCTTGTAGTGTAGCATTACGGTAGTCAACCGCCTATAGCGTGCTTGACACCACGCATTAAGCTGTGAACGAGCGTGTCGCATGTGCGTCTCGATCACGGCTGAGCGTATGCTACGCTAAGTGCGTACCTTTACGGTACCTCATACGCCAATTGCGTACTGTGTCTTACCCATTATTGTGAATGTTATAAGATAAATAGTTAGCTTTATCAATGCACAGTGTCAGTGGGCACAGGTGGGCTGCATAGTACCACTGTTCACAGGGTGGGGGCCCAGGGGGGATGCATGGTGTCAGTGGGCACAGGTAAGGTTGCATGGTACCAGTTTACACAGGGTGAGGGCACAGAGGGGATGCATGGTGTCAGTGGGCACAGGTGGGGCATCATAGCACCAGTATACACAGGGCAGGGGCACAGGGGGGATGCGTGGTGTCAGTGGGCACAGGTGGGCTTCACTGTACCAGTAGACACAGTGTGGGAGCACAGGGGGATGCATGCTCCGTGGACATGGGGCATGCATGATGTTAGTGGGCACAGGTGGGGCTGCATAGTACAAGTGTACACGGTGGGGGCACGGGGGATGCACGGTGTCATGGGAACAGGTGTGGCTGCTTAGTACCAGTGTACACAGGGTGGGGGCACAGGTGGGGCTGCATAGTACCAGTGTGCACAGGGTGGGGCATAGATGAAATGCTCAGTGTCAGTAGGCAAAGTGTGGGCTGCATAATACCAGTCAGTGGCAGTGAGTGGAAGATTTTACCTATGGGTGGCAGGTAAAATCCAGTGTCAGTGAAGCTAGATGCAGTCTGTGACTGCACTGGCTTCACTGTGACTGGCAGTGACTTCCTATTGGAAGTCCTACCCATTAGTCGCAGACGCACAGGTCATTGGGAGGTGTCTCCTTCTCTGGGACTGCCAGCCAGGGTTACGATAAGCAGAGAGCTGGCTTCTTGTAGGAAGCCACCCTTTGCCTTTTGCGCAACCCTATCTGTCTTCTATGGGCTGCAGTAGGTGCAGTCCATAGAAGCCAGGGGTTTGTGCATGGGCAGTTGCACTGTGGTGTCTATGCATGTGCCGGATCCATTGCACAGGTGCCGGTACCCGGAGACTGGCTGTCTTCTCTTCGGGCACAGGGGTAGCGGCAGCTCCCCTAGAAAAATGCACGTAGGAGCCGCTGCTGGTACCAGGGTTGGTGCACAAGTGGGATGCATTTTGTCAGTGGGCAGAGATGGAGCTGCATAGTATCATGCACACAGGGTGGGGAGAGAGGGGAGCTGCACAGTGAAAGAGTATAAACAGTGGGGGCACAGGGGCTCCATAGTACCAGTGTGCTCAGGGTGGGGGCACTGGTGAGACTGCATGGTGTCAGTGGGCACAGGTGGGGCTGCATATGTAATGCTAGAGGTAAGTAGAGTGTCTGTGCAGGTGCAGATGTCGGTGGACGTACCTGTTTCTTTAAGCTGAAGTCACCTGTCTGACCCGGATCTCACCGCTGGAACCCTAGGCAGAAGGAGGGAGAAAACCCCTACCCGGGAACCCCTTAAACAAAAGCCACCACGTGTTAGGACGGTAACTAGGTGTTTATTAGTCAGGAACGTAACTGGTCACCGCTGTGGGTTTAATTGGTTAAAAGGCAAGGTACAACTCACAGTCTGATAAAGCAAAGCAAACAGTAACACGTAGTAGTATTACAAGAAACAATGTAAGATTCAGTGGCGTGCGGTAAGGTCAGTGGCTGGTGAGGCACTACAGCCATAATGTCCGCCGGATCCTGCCGATGACCCCTACCGCCGCCGAGCCAATGCCCGCTACTGCCTCTGAGCCGATGCCCGCTGCCACCACCAATGGCTTACAAACTTGCCCACTATCAACTGACCCAGCCCTCCGCTACTAATTTGCATCTCAGTCCGATGCCGCCAATGCCCGCTGCCTGCCTGCTCATCATACTTGTGATATATTGTACATTTTTATAGAAAAAAAAGAAAAATTGTGTTTGGGAAAGGAGTGGGAGGAGGACATGAGTGCAATTTTGTTGTCCAGGGCTTCCATTAACTTAATGGAGAAGGTTCTGAATGGGTTAAAAAATGTTTACAAAAAATGCGTGAGGTCCCCCCTCCTAAGTATAACCAGCCTCGGGCTCTTTGAGCCGGTCCTGGTTGTTGTTTTTTTTTTTTTTAGTACAACATTTTTTATTAAGGCATTGATTCATGTTACAAAAGTGGTTGCACTCTCAATGTACAAACATATAATAAGAGCGGCACATGACACGTAAAGTATTGTAATATAAGATCCTATGTAACAACAGCATGTACATTGCGCATACCCATAAATATAATTCCAAAGAAAATGCAATACAGATTATATGACAAAGGACCCGCTAGTCTATCTATCGCAGAGATATGAGGAGGCAAGGGCTCCACGGCACTCCCACCCATCCCTCAGTCCGCCAGCAATATGGGCGGACTGAGGGATGGGCGTCTCAAACCACTCAGTATTTTTCAACAAATTCTGAAGTCTGGTTCGGAAGGCCATTGGAAGGGTGGAAATGTAGCTTTCCCAGGTCTCGAAAAATTGTCCCGTTAGTTTATCTTTGTGTAAGGTCGTTTTTCTATCCAATGCATTTGAAATAAATGGTGCAGTTTCCCTTTGAATAGAGATAAGGTAGGGGGATCCTTAGTTATCCAGGATTGCAAGATGGCTTTGCGCGCAGCCGCACTGATTGCCATCTGCAACCGTTTACACCCCTTTGTTATTCTTTGCCTATCCGGAATTATCCCAAAAATCGCCCATTCCGCCGTGAAGGGGATGAAGTTTATAAAATATTCCATGGCAAATTGTCGTACCTGTAGCCAAAAACGGCGGAGCAGAGGGCATAACCAGAAGCAATGGAATATATCGGCCTTAGGGGCGCGACATTTCAGACAGCAGTCCGAATCTATCATCCCTGCCTTGCATTGCCTGTATGGGCTATAGTAAGCTCTGTGAACTATATTATAAAACATCTCTTGATATTGTGCTGAGGGCAGTAGTTTACAAGAATGTAGTAAACTTTTCAATAGAGCCTCAAAAGTCAACTCAGGAAAGTCTGACAACCATTTCTGCATTCCGGAGGTTGATTGAGAGTGATCCAGTTGAGTGGTCAATTTTTTGTAATGAATAGATAGGGCTTTTTTCACGGCCGGTGGGGTTCGCAAAAGGGCATCTAGGTCACCCTCCAAATCCGTCCCTGACAAAGTTCTAAGCACCAGGCTGGAATAGTTTTGCAATTGGAGAAACGCCAATGGATAATTGTGTATAAATGGATATATTTCCTTTGACTGTGCATATGTGAGTGGTTTTCCGCTGTCTTTATCAACCATATGTCCTACATCCCTCAGGCCTTCGTCATGAAACAATGTGAATGGAAATCTCGCCTCCCCACGCTGAAAGTCAGGATTACCTAGGAATCGCAGGTACAAGGAATTGTGGCTCCCCAAATTCCTGGATCGTCTAAGAGAGTGCCAGAGGCGGTAAACAGACCACAGAAGGGGATTGTCCTTCAGATCCTGATCGCACTCTGCCTCCATACAGTGGAGGAAATGAATCAAACTCTTAGATTTTATAAATTGTGCCTCTAGTTGGGTGTTTGCATAAGTGTCCTCATCATTCAACCAGTCTCTCAGAAACCTTAATAAAGATGCTTGGTTATAAAGTGACACGTTTGGAAAATGAATTCCGCCATTGGATTTTGGTTGTTGCAGCTTATACATAGCAATGCGAGGTTTTTTTCCCTTCCATATAAATTGTCGAAACAATTAGGTTATGTGCGTTAGGTCCGCTCTACTGAGCAGTACGGGAAGGGATTGTAAAATGTACAGTAGTCGAGGGAATGTACACATTTTTATTAAATTAGCCCTCCCTAAATACGAGAGCATTAAATGGTGCCATCCCTCCAATTCTCTCATTATTGAGGTTATCGCCTCTTTCACGTTTAACCTATACAAATCCGAGGGGTATTTAGGAAGTTTAATGCCTAAGTAGGTTATATATGTATTGGTCCATTTTATAGGTATCTGTCTCCCCCACCTCGGGCGTTTTACCCCGTGTTTTAGATAGAGCCCCATGGATTTAGAAAGATTAACCCGAAAACCCGAGATCTTCCCAAAGTTGTCTAACAAATCCAAAATGTCCTGTAGTGAGTCCTTGGGGTTCCCTATATATACGAGCACATCGTCAGCGAATGCTGATAGTTTTATCTCTTTGTCACCAATTGGGATACTCGTATAGATTGTGGAATTTTGCAGTATTCTGAAGAGGGGATCTATAGAGAGATTAAAAAGAAGGGGCGACAGGGGGCAGCCCTGTCTCGTACCTCTCTGCATAGCAATCCGAGGACCTCGCCTGCCATTAACCAACAAAGAGGTTGTTGGGCTAGTGTACAGGTATTTAATAATGCCCACAAAATCCTCACTAAATCCTCTGCAATTTAACACATTAAATAAGTGATGCCAAGATACTGTGTCAAAAGCCTTGTGTGTGTCAAGGCTTAAGAGCATATTTTCCGCAGCAGGGGAGTTTTTTGACGCTACCGTCGCCGCTATTGCAGTGCGAATGGCCTTAACCGACTGGCGTCCTAGTACAAAACCATATTGATGGTCCGTTAACAAGTCAGGGAGGATTAACTGTAATCTATTCGCGATGATTTTTGTGAAAATTTTAAAATCAGATCTTTGTCTGGTTTAGGTATTAAAGTAGTGAACGCCTGGGAAAAAGATGGATAAACGGGGTGTTCTCGATAGATTTTGTTATAGAGTTCCATTAGTGTCGGTATCAATTCTTGTTGCAGTAGTTTGTAATATGTCCCAGTGAACCCATCTGGTCCCGGTGATTTATTCGGTTGTAATGATGTTATGACCGCTCTAATTTCGTCTTCCCTAATGTCCCCATCCAATATTTCTCGTTGCTCTAAACTAAGTGTAGACATATCAGCCATAGACATATAATCTCTCTGCAATCCTTCCTGGGGGGAAATAGGACTATAGAGCTCAGTATAAAAATCACTGAGGTGTGACAGTATTTCAGTAGTTTTAGTGTATGTTTTATTCTGGGCGACATCTCTCAGGGCCGTAATAAAGGAGCGTTTTGTCCTTGCTTTTGACATAGTGGCCAACAGTTTTCCAGTTTTATTTCCCCACTTGTAATAATGGAATTTAGTGAAATCAAGACGTTGTTGTGCCTGAGCTGTTAAAAAGGCATCAAGTAGCTGTTTGTCTCGCAAGTATGTCTCCAATAGACTGTCAGAAGGGTTATGTGTGTACGCCTGAAAACTATGAGACATAGCTGCATGCAACTCATGATATTTTTTTGTGTTATCTTTCCGTTTCTTTGCTACATATCCTATAATATGACCTCTTAACACTGCCTTTGACGTCTCCCAGAACAGCACCGAGTTGTCCCAATGCTCTATATTGTCGTCCACAAAGTTAGTCCAAGAGTGCAGTAGAAACTTTTTAAAATCCTCCGAGGTAGACAAGTAGTCCGGGAATCGCCAAAGGCAGTCCACACCTACACGGGAACCAGTATACATTTCCAATCCCACAGGTGCGTGGTCCGAAATAATTATGTCATCTAGAGTAGCTCTTTTGATTTGATCTAGAAGGTGGTCTGCTAACAATATATAGTCTATCCGGGACAATGAACCATGTACCCTAGATAAATGGCTATATGTCCTGTCAGTCTGATGTAATAGACGCCACGGGTCACTTAAGTGTAAAACGTCATTTCCTGAATGTATCTCCAGCATGGGGAGGATGGCCTAATGACGTGGGAAGATTTATCTAGTGCAGGATCGTCTACCGTGTTAAAATCCCCACCCACCACCAGGGTGTAATTAACTCTGCTGGCCAAGACCTGAGTGAGCTTGCGCAAAAACTCTCCAGTCGCCACATTGGGTGCATATAAGTTCACTAGTGTAAATTTTTTACCCTCAATCAGTGTGTCCAATATTAAATAACGACCTTCAGTATCCGCTATTGAGTGTAAGATCTCATATCTCAGGCGCCTGTGGAATACAATTGCCACCCCTCTGGACTTAGAAGAGTAAGAGGCTTGTATACATTCCGCTATCCAGGGGGCTCGCAAGGTAGAATCATCTCCCTGTCGCCAGTGAGTCTCCTGGAGAAAGGCTATAGAGGGACGTTTCCTGCGAAGGTGGGTGAGGATCTTTTTTCTCTTGATTGGGGCATTTAGTCCCCCCACGTTCCAGGATAGGATGGAACAGTGGGAGTCATCCCTGACACTAGGGGCACCATCAACATCAACCGCCATTAGTTAAGAAAATAGGAGGGAAGCTGCACCGATCTATCCCCCGTCCCATGGGCACAAGAAAAAATATTCTTGCATCTAGCAGGGATCTTGGGCGGCCTCAAAAACTGGGAGCCCCGAGCCCCAGCCTCCTCCCTCTGCTTCACCTCTCCGCGTCCCAAATATGTTGACAAAGCAGGTCACTTTACCATAAAGCTGAAATTGAAGCAATACATCAACATTTTTCATATAAACTTTTAAGTCGAGGCCGTCCACCAGGCCCGAAACAAACAACTGAGGATCCCCAACGCCATTGGAGGGGACGCTCCGTTTCGTCCAAAAACTTAACATTAGAAACATGAACCATATCAAGGTTACATCCAACTTACAAAATAACATTAATCAAAAGAAAAACTGAAACATACAAGGTCTAATCTTGTAATGTTGCTGTATAAGAAGACTCGGTAAAAGGGGTTGATGGCGTGTTTCGCTATTCCCCAGAAACCCCTCCCACCAACCTCGCAGTATCATAGTCGGTAAAAATGGTGAGGGTTAATTCCCCCAAGTGCTAAGCCACGCCAGGACCCCCTCTAAATAAATGTTCCCGTATGTCACGGAGTGCCCAATAAATCAAATCTCGTCACCAGCATTGGAGCGAGCTGGTGAGGGAGGGCTATTTCTCATGAAATGCGATTTCGCTTGCTGGGGGTCAGTAAATAACTGGGTGCGACCATTGTCAGTCACCCTTAATTTGGCTGGGTATAGCAGAGAAAACTTTATCTTTTTGTTTACCAAAAATCTACAGACCTCCGAAAAGGTCTTGCGTTTTTGAGAAACCATGACCGAAAAATCCTGGAACACTAAGATTCTCTGGCCCTCCACCCTAAGTTCAGGAACAGCACGATACACCTGTAATACCTTCTCCTTATCCCTGTAATCGAGGAACTTAGCTATAGTCGGTCTGGGCTGGGCACCCCTGTCCCTGCGCATTGCTCCCAGTCTATGTGCTCTTTCCACCGGCAGCGGGGGATCCGTATCTGGGAATCCCAACGCTATCGGAACAAGAGTGCTCACATAGGCCTGCAGTTGTGTATCCGAAACTGACTCCGGTATGCCAATAAAACGCAAATTACATCTTCTATTTCTATTTTCTAAATCATCAAGTTTCTCCATCATAATCTGGATAGTTTGAGACTTAGTTGCGAGCTCCTGTTGCAATGTATGTACAGAGTCTTCGGTGTCACTGGTTCTCTGTTCCAGAGTATCAAGCCTAGCTGTGTTCGCTTCTATCTTAGCCAAAGAGGTATCCAGCCTAGCATGTAAGTCCTCGAACTTCTTATCTATGAGAGGCATTAACATATTAATAACCTCTTTGGCAGTTTCAGCCGGTGATAGGAATGTAATATTGCGAGGATATGACTGAGAGGCAGACTCCTCCCCTCCGGATGATGGAGAGGGAGGAGTTGGGGGATGGGATGCATTTACCTTTTGGGCAGTTTGACGTTTGAAAGCTGATTTCGCATTAGAAGAAGGCATGTCTGTTGAGGAGTTTTGATGTTTTTCCAAAAATGTGTCCATAACACTATGGACCAAAATAGGGAAGAGATGCAGAACAAGCACACATGCGTTATTAGGTGGAGGACCCTATAAAAATGTGTTCTAGTCTTACTAGAGTATGTAGACTAGACCTTGTATTTTACATAAACACTTACATTTCACATAAAATATCGAATTGTCAGAGTGTGGTATCTAGAAGAAGAGTTGAAGCGGAAGAGGTACAAACCGCTGCTCTTCAGAGTATCACAAGGATCATAGGTGATTCAATACATCAGCAAATGTACCTTATTAAAACAAAGCACATTTCGGACATAGTAATAGAAACATTTGCAATTAGGTCGTATAACCCTAATTCCGGGACACTATACGATTAAGAGTGTAAGAGGTATACGTGTCAAAGTAAGGTTAAGCAGTAATTGAACGACAATTAACAATAAAAATATATTATCCAACCACAAGGTGGCACCGCAACTATATATAAGAAAATCTCTTGACTCCTGAAGAGGAAAACAAAGGAACTGGGAAGTAATGAGTAAAAGTTCCTGAGGCATAGATCAAATTTTGCAAGTAAGGGACACTCAACAGGAGTCCAGGTTAAATAAATACAGAGTGACACCCCAATAAACTAAACGACCTCTTCACATAAGGGAAGTGCCTGGATAGGTGATTGAAAAAGCAGGGTCCGGCTACGAACAGTTTATACTCTTCCTGGTGGTAGCCACCCAGTAGTCCCCTGTAACCGCAATAGAAACTGTTCAGAGAGAGGTCACGCAGCCAGGGTTGTAACAGCAACTGCATCCATCCGAGTAGTGCTCTCAGGTGCCAACACTTCTTCTCCTCTATACCCCGAGGTCACAATTCCAGATACGTGCAGGTGGAGAAATAAAATCAGAGCAAAGGGGAAGGTGGAATGGGTGGGGAATGGTGGTGTTGGGGAGTCGGGAAACACAGTAGGGAGGAACGGAACAAAGTATAAGGAGAAAAAGAAGCTAGAGTCTGTTAGTAAAGGAAAAGAAAGAGGGGGATAGACACACAACGTTAGTACCTGGGGGGGAGGGAGCACGCCATCCCATGTAGGCAGGCAGGAGCCATGGCAGTCAAAACAGAATGGTGTAGTTTGATCTGCGCTAAAATGTATATAGTGGCAGCCTATGTGGTAACAAATGAGCCTTCACCAAGACCCCAAACAAGAACCAAACACACAATGTAGTGACCACACCCGGCGCTACTAATTTCACCCAATAAAACAAATCTCCTTATAGCTTACTTTGATAGTAATGATTACAATTGTTGTCGTGTGCTTATTTCACAGAAGATACATGTCTGAAAAATTAAGACATACAAAACATAGTGCAACCAATTTTGGTAATAAATAGAAAAAGTATTTATTTGTTCAACTCACATAGATATGAGTAAATATAGCATATCGTCCACCAGATGGCATTGGTCCTTAGTTCTCACAGGGACTTCAGTGCAATGTGGGGAAACCTCCTCTAGATGGCGTAGGACATCAAACTCCGTAGGTATACTGGAGACTCAGAATGATAGATATATGGTGCAATACGGCTTAACCATAGAAGAGTTTTATTTTGACAAAAACACACTTACATAAAACGAATAGTTAAAAGCATATATCACCCATCGGTGATCAATACCGGAGACCAGGGTCCAAACAGAGCCAGCTGAAACTGTGTCTTGGACGGGATTCCGGATCGTCAGAACCTTGTGCTTGAGCGCGCTTTCGGTCTCAAAGACCTTCCTCAGAAGCGTAAGGTTCAACACACCAGGAGCCATTAAATACCCTCTTAATTGCCCACCCTCCTGTAGACAATCATGATCCTGACGCGCATCGGCTTCCTATGCGGAAGTGCGTCACCGGAAGTGACGTTTGCATTCCACCGGCGTCTTCGTTCTTCCTGTTTGCGTTCCACATAGCGGCGTTTTTCAATTCCAGCATGGGTCCGCATAATAAGAGAGTGTTCAATGGTCCATATATACATCGATGAGGTCATGATCATTTTAGAAAAGACGTGGATCCCAAAAAAACAAGATAAAATACAATCCATGTAAAAAACAATAAAAATACATACATTTAAAATTGTGTTAAGATAAGACAGGGGTTCAGAAATCAGGATTCTAAAAACCATTTAAGTTCGAAGTCGGAGTTAAGGCCGTTGGGAATTAGGGAGCCAAGTTTATAGATCCAACGCATATCAGCTTTGGCTAAGGGGACATCGATATCTTTATCCCGCCATGTTGGATTAATTAATTGGATGCCCCAAAAGGATTTGATTCCGCCTGCCTTGCCCCCATGTACATTTTTAAAATGGGAAGACAAAGCATGTGTCTCCAACCCTCTTTTTATGTTGTATAGATGTTCCCCTAACCTTATTTTTAAACATCTTGTTGTTTTTACTATATATAACAAGGAACATTGACATTCTATGGCATATATGACGTTTTTGGAATTGCACGTAATAAATTCCTTTATGTCATATTTTATCCCCTTTACCGAAAATTCTTTCAATGTATTAATACCTTTTGTTGCCCTGCACATATTGCAGGTGGCACAACGGTGAAAAGTTACATATGAATGACCACTGATAGGTATCGTCTTTATTGGCTAACTTTGGTTTGCCAATCAGATCTTTCCGGTCAAAGATATTGACTTTTGTCTGTGCTTTCACAAGATGTTCTAGACTGTAGCCTTTTTGTAAAAAACGATTAGTCATATCGGTGGATATGTTATCACACACTTCAGGGTCAGTGCAGTTTCGCTTTACTCGCATATATTGACTATATGGTATGCTATCTAGCCAACTGTTATGATGTTGACTATCAATACTAATATAGCTATTAGAGTCAGTGGGCTTTCTGTATAACCTGGTCTGTATTGATTGATTTTTTATATATATATATATACAGAGGTCCAGGAAAGCTAACTCTATATTACTAATATTTGTAGTTAGATTGATATTAAATTCATTTCTGTTTAATGAGGCACAGAAAGAATCAAGTTCCTCTCTACTGCCA
This sequence comes from Pseudophryne corroboree, assembly GCF_028390025.1. NCBI lineage: Eukaryota > Metazoa > Chordata > Amphibia > Anura > Myobatrachidae > Pseudophryne > Pseudophryne corroboree. Next base: position 585,107,778 of record NC_086445.1, on the reverse strand, counting down.
TTCCAAAAGAAAAGCAGATCATCAATAAAGACGATACCTATCAGTGGTCATTCATATGTAACTTTAATTGCCAACACAAAGAAATTGAAAAGGTCTTTGAAAGACATTGGAATGTGATCAAAAAAGATCCTATTATAGGCTCCTGTTTACCAATAAAACCTGCCTTCATTTATAGGAAATCAAAATCCTTAAAGGATAAATTGGTACACAGCTCTATTGAAAATAATAAAAGGAGCAGCATCCGTACCCTAGGTTTTCACCGTTGTGCCACCTGCAATATGTGCAGGGCAACAAAAGGTATTAATACATTGAAAGAATTTTCGGTAAAGGGGATAAAATATGACATAAAGGAATTTATTACGTGCAATTCCAAAAACGTCATATATGCCATAGAATGTCAATGTTCCTTGTTATATATAGGAAAAACAACAAGATGTTTAAAAACAAGGTTAGGGGAACATCTATACAACATAAAAAGAGGGTTGGAGACACATGCTTTGTCTTCCCATTTTAAAAATGTACATGGGGGCAAGGTAGGTGGAATCAAATCCTTTTGGGGCATCCAATTAATTAATCCAACATGGCGGGATAAAGATATCGATGTCCCCTTAGCCAAAGCTGAGATGCGTTGGATCTATAAACTTGGCTCCCTAATTCCCAACGGCCTTAACTCCGACTTCGAACTTAAGTGGTTTTTAGAATCCTGATTTCTGAACCCCTGTCTTATCTTAACACAATTTTAAATGTATGTATTTTTATTGTTTTTTACATGGATTGTATTTTATCTTGTTTTTTTGGGATCCACGTCTTTTCTAAAATGATCATGACCTCATCGATGTATATATGGACCATTGAACACTCTCTTATTATGCGGACCCATGCTGGAATTGAAAAACACCGCTATGTGGAACGCAAACAGGAAGAACGAAGACGCCGGTGGAACACAAACGTCACTTCCGGTTTCGCACTTCCGCATAGGAAGCCGATGCGCGTCAGGATCATGATTGTCTACAGGAGGGTGGGCAATTAAGAGGGTATTTAATGGCTCCTGGTGTGTTGAACCTTATGCTTCTGAGGAAGGTCTTTGAGACCGAAAGCGCGCTCAAGCACAAGGTTCTGACGATCCGGAATCCCGTCCAAGACACAGTTTCAGCTGGCTCTGTTTGGACCCTGGTCTCCGGTATTGATCACCGATGGGTGATATATGCTTTTAACTATTCGTTTTATGTAAGTGTGTTTTTGTCAAAATAAAACTCTTCTATGGTTAAGCCGTATTGCACCATATATCTATCATTCTGAGTCTCCAGTATACCTACGGAGTTTGATGTCCTACGCCATCTAGAGGAGGTTTCCCCACATTGCACTGAAGTCCCTGTGAGAACTAAGGACCAATGCCATCTGGTGGACGATATGCTATATTTACTCATATCTATGTGAGTTGAACAAATAAATACTCCTTCTATTTATTACCAAAATTGGTTGCACTATGTTTTGTATGTCTTAATTTTTCAGACATGTATCTTCTGTGAAATAAGCACACGACAACAATTGTAATCATTACTATCAAAGTAAGCTATAAGGAGATTTGTTTTATTGGGTGAAATTAGTAGCGCCGGGTGTGGTCACTACATTGTGTGTTTGGTTCTTGTTTGGGGTCTTGGTGAAGGCTCATTTGTTACCACATAGGCTGCCACTATATACATTTTAGCGCAGATCAAACTACACCATTCTGTTTTGTCTGAGATTCTTTCACCAGTGTTTGAACTGCAGCCATTATGTGTTAGGCGCCGGGGTCCGCTCGTCGGTGCGGCCCGGCGCCTAGCAACCAGGGACGCCGTGCGCGTACAGCCGCCGGCTCCCTGGCAACGCTAGACGCCGGGCGCACGGAGCCGCTCTGACCTTAGCAACGGGGACGCCACGTTCGGCCGCGTTCCCCGTTGCTGGGTCTGTTCTAATTATATTTTGGTGTGCTGGCCGTGCAGCATGCAAGCTGCACGGCATTACCTGAGATTACCTTGTCTGGATCCTGATTGGAGGGTTCCTGAATAAAGGCATTCTCAGGACTTCTTACAGACGCCGGTGATAGCTTCCTGTTTGCCTGTGTCAGCTACAGAGAGTTTCCAGTCCTGCTCAATCCGGTTGTTCCTGTCCTCAGTGATCCTGTACTCGGAAGTTTGTCATCTATTCCTGGAGTCTGACCGAGCACCTTTAACATCCTGTGGTGTTCGTGAGTCGCGGCGCAGCCGTGTGTTGCGGCTTGTCCGCTTACTGTTTATTATTTAGTTTATTTGTGTTCTGGAGCTTTTGTGGAGGATTCCGCTCCCACAGATCCACTCTGGTATCCAGCGGTGCTGGATAGGAGTAACGGATCAGTGGATCTTTGGTTGTCCTTTTCCCTGGCGGCTAGTCCGCACATACCTTTGGTTTAAGTTAGTTAGCTTGTAACCCCTGGCCTGGTTGCTTAGTCAGAGGGCCCCTTGTTATCACCCTGTCTCGGATTTCCCTTTGTCTCCCATTAAGACCTGCGGGGGCATCGGGGTTGGGCAGACATAATCCGCCCTTCGAACGCGGCTGCCATGGGCTCAAGCAACCATAGTCTCGCAGGGGATTTCTGATAACACGGGCGAGACAACGGAGTTAGGGCGCCAGGGGTTACTAGGCTCTCCTGCTCCCACAACCAGCATATCTTCCCAGTACTCAGACCTCTGCCATAAGATCACCTCTGGTCTGGAGTACGGGAATCATAACATTATCACCGGCCAGACAAAAAAAAAAAATTTAAATTAACAGGAGTTAATCTTTTTTTTCACTTATTCAGTTGGGAGATTTTGTCGGCCTCATGAATCCCGCCGGTGTTGGGCCAAATCCTGGCCAGCTTCTAGTTAGTCAGATTCAAGAACTTACTCAGATGGTTCAGGATCTGTCCCTCCGGGTGAGGTCACAGGAAGATCTGTTACGGACTTCCCCGAGGGTCATCCCTGAACCAAAAATGCATCTGCCTGACCGTTTTTCTGGGGATAGAAAACAGTTTTTTAATTTTAAAGAGTCTTGTAAACTTTATTTTCGTTTAAGACCAGTCTCCTCAGGTACGGAGGCTCAGCGGGTTGGAATTATTATTTCTCTGCTTCAGGGGGATCCTCAGACCTGGGCTTTTGGTTTAAAGACAGACGATCCGGCCTTATCGTCTGTAGACGCCTTTTTAAAATCTTTAGGGCTATTGTATGACGACCCTGATAGAGAGGCGTCCGCTGAGAGTCAGTTGCGTGCTCTTAGACAGGGTAGGAATCCCGCAGAGAGTTATTGTACGGAGTTTCGCCGTTGGTCGAACGACTGTGGATGGAATGACCCAGCCCTACGCAGTCAGTTTCGCCTCGGCTTATCTGAATCTATAAAAGACAGTCTCCTTCAGTATCCCGCTCCTGAGACTCTCGATAAACTCATGGAGCTCTCTATTAAGATAGATCGTCGGCTCAGAGAGCGGAGGGCTGAAAAAGGGGCATCTGTCGGGTCTACTCCTTGTGTTCTTTCCATTCCTGTAGACATGGAGGAGCCTATGCAGATAGGTCTTTCCAAATTGTCTCCTGAAGAAAGAACCAGGAGGCAAAATTCTGGTCTTTGTTTATACTGTGGAGGTAAGGGACATTTTGCCCGTAGTTGTCCGAACAAGTCGGGAAACTTCCTGACCAAGTGAGTTGTGAGGGGGTTCACTTTGGTCTGCAGCTTATCCCCTCAAATAATTCACTGTTAGTTCCTGCTAAAGTTTCCTTTGGCAGCCTCTGTTCCTCGGTCTCTGCTTTTGTGGACAGTGGAGCTGCAGGGAACTTTATGGATTTAACATGGGCCAAGGCCTTAGGTATTCCTCAGTTAACCTTGGGTAGGTGTGTCACCATGCATGGTTTAGATGGGAGTCCCTTGTCCAATGGGGTTATTTCTCTATGCACACCTCCTGTTTTACTCTCGGTAGGAGCTCTGCATTCTGAAAAGATTGAGTTTTTCCTTACCCATTGTCCAGCAGTTCCTGTGGTTCTGGGTCACCCTTGGCTGGCCTTTCATAATCCCATCATTGATTGGCAGTCGGGGGAGATCTTACAATGGGGTACCATCTGTAATAAAGAATGTATTACGCTTCCTATCCGAGTAGCTGCCGCCGTTCCCGCACCCATTCCTGGGGAATACCAGGATTTTGTTGATGTATTTTCCAAGGGCAATGCGGATATTCTGCCTCCCCATAGGCCTTATGATTGTGCCATTGAGCTAATTCCTGGTGCCACGTTGCCTAAAGGAAGGTTATATGCATTGTCTGGTCCTGAAACTGTGGCCATGAATGAGTATGTGAAAGAAAGCCTTGGGAAAGGATTTATCAGGCCATCTAAATCCCCTTTAAGTGCAGGTTTCTTCTTCGTAGAGAAGAAGGATGGTTCACTCAGACCCTGCATTGACTTTAGAGCTTTGAATAAAATCTAAGTAAAGAATACTTACCCTCTGCCGCTGATCTCTGTCCTCTTTGATCAGCTACGTTCGGCTGTGATTTTTTCTAAGATTGGCCTGAGAGGAGCATATAACCTCATCAGAATCAAGTCAGGGGATGAGTGGAAAACGGTATTCAGTACTCAGTCAGGCCACTATGAGTATCTGGTTATGCCATTTGGCCTGTCTAACGCTCCGGCAGTTTTCCAGGATCTCATTAACGATGTGCTCCGTGAATTTCTTGGAAGATTCGTTGTAGTCTACTTAGACGATATTTTGATATATTCTGACTCTGTAGAACAACATGTTACCCAGGTGCGTCAGGTTCTAAAGAAATTACGTGAAAATCACCTATATGCCAAGCTGGAGAAGTGTGAATTTCATGTCACGGAGGTATCCTTTTTAGGGTACATTATTTCCCCTCGGGGATTCCGTATGGAACCAAAGAAGCTCCAAGCCATCCTTAGTTGGGCGCAACCCACCAACTTAAAAGCAATTCAGCGCTTTTTAGGGTTTGCGAACTACTATAGAAGATTTATTCACTCTTTCTCTGACCTAGTTGCTCCCATTGTGGCACTGACTAAGAAGGGAGCAGATCCTACCAATTGGTCACGTGAAGCTGAGTTATCTTTTCAGGCCTTGAAACAAGCCTTTGTCTCAGCCCCTGTCCTTAGACATCCCAACCCAGAATTGCCTTTCATTGTTGAGGTTGATGCCTCGGAGGTTGGAGTAGGGGCTATCCTTTCTCAGAAGGATCCGGATTCCCTTGAATTACATCCTTGTGCCTTTATGTCCAGGAAATTCTCATCTGCAGAATCCAACTACGATGTTGGTAACCGGGAATTGCTGGCTATTAAATGGGCTTTCGAGGAGTGGAGGCATTGGCTTGAAGGAGCGACTCATACCATTTCAGTTTTGACTGATCACAAAAATCTTCAATACATTGAATCAGCTAAACGACTGAATGCCCGGCAGGCTCGTTGGGCTTTATTTTTTACTCGTTTCAAATTCATTATCACCTTCAGGCCAGGTTCCAAGAATACTAAGGCAGATGCCCTGTCACGCAGTTTTCTTCCAGTTCAAGACAACAGTCCTGTTACTCCCATACTTCCGTCTTCAGTCATTCGGGCAGGCCTCACACAGGATGTATTTACCCAGTTAAAGCTGCTTCAACATCAAGCTCCTGGAAATACTCCTGCTGGTCGTCTTTTTGTCCCTGAGTTTTTGAGAGCAACTGTTTTGACGGAGTTTCATGATAGCAAAGTTGCCGGGCATCCGGGAATCGCTAAGACTTTGGAATTAGTCTCCCGCTCAGTATGGTGGCCTGGTCTTTCCAAAGACATTAAAGAGTTTGTTTTTTCGTGTCAGGTCTGTGCACAGCATAAAGTTCCCCGTTCTTTGCCTATAGGTCAACTTATGCCCTTGAATGTTCCTCTTAGGCCATGGTCGCATATCTCCATGGATTTTGTGGTGGACCTCCCTCTGTCAGCCGGATGCCGAGTCATATGGGTGGTAGTGGACCGTTTTAGCAAAATGGCCCATTTCATTGCTCTTCCCCGATTGCCATCTGCCCAGGGATTGGCAGTCTTGTTCCTCCGCCATGTTTTCAGACTCCATGGCTTACCCACTGATATTGTTTCTGATCGGGGTCCACAATTCATTGCACAATTTTGGAAGTCTTTTTGTGCTTCGTTAAAGATGAAATTATCTTTAACGTCCGGCTATCATCCCCAATCCAATGGGCAGACTGAGCGAGTTAACCAATCTCTAAAACAATATTTGCGTTTGTACTCGGCCAAACTCCAAAATGACTGGTCTGAGTTTCTTCCATTGGCGGAGTTTGCTTATAATAATGCCTGTCATTCCTCCACCAATGTGTCTCCATTTTTTGCAGTTTTTGGTTTTCACCCCAGAGCTAATTCATTTTTTCAACATTCCTCTGTCTCCTCTCTGGCCCTGACCTCTCATCTTAAACTTATTTGGAGAAAAGTGCACCTGGCTCTCAGAAAAGCAGCATTCCGGGAAAAAAAAATTTCTGACAGGCTCCGGCGGCCGTGCACTTTTAAAGTAGGAGACAGGGTGTGGTTGTCGACTCGCAACATTAAACTTCGACAAACCTCAGCCAGATTGGGTCCTAGATTTATTGGACCATTTCACATTATCAAAAAAGTCAATCCAGTTGCTTTCCGGTTACGTTTACCAAAAACTTTGCGGATCGGAAATACCTTCCATTGCTCATTGCTGAAACCATATGTTTCGTCTAGTAGATTTCCTCGTAAAATATCTCAGGGGAGATCACCAATAAATGTACAGGGTCAGCAGGAGTTCTTGGTGGAGAAGGTTCTCGATTCCAAGTTGTCCCGGGGTCGGCTTTATTTTTTGGTACATTGGAGAGGTTATGGGCCAGAGGAAAGGTCTTGGGTCCTGGATGAGGATCTTCATGCCCCGAGGCTCAAAAGGGCATTTTTTCGAGAATTTCCTCAGAAACCTGGCTTTAGGGGTTCCTTGACCCCTCCTCAAGGGGGGGGTACTGTTAGGCGCCGGGGTCCGCTCGTCGGTGCGGCCCGGCGCCTAGCAACCAGGGACGCCGTGCGCGTACAGCCGCCGGCTCCCTGGCAACGCTAGACGCCGGGCGCACGGAGCCGCTCTGACCTTAGCAACGGGGACGCCACGTTCGGCCGCGTTCCCCGTTGCTGGGTCTGTTCTAATTATATTTTGGTGTGCTGGCCGTGCAGCATGCAAGCTGCACGGCATTACCTGAGATTACCTTGTCTGGATCCTGATTGGAGGGTTCCTGAATAAAGGCACTCTCAGGACTTCTTACAGACGCCGGTGATAGCTTCCTGTTTGCCTGTGTCAGCTACAGAGAGTTTCCAGTCCTGCTCAATCCGGTTGTTCCTGTCCTCAGTGATCCTGTACTCGGAAGTTTGTCATCTATTCCTGGAGTCTGACCGAGCACCTTTAACATCCTGTGGTGTTCGTGAGTCGCGGCGCAGCCGTGTGTTGCGGCTTGTCCGCTTACTGTTTATTATTTAGTTTATTTGTGTTCTGGAGCTTTTGCGGAGGATTCCGCTCCCACAGATCCACTCTGGTATCCAGCGGTGCTGGATAGGAGTAACGGATCAGTGGATCTTTGGTTGTCCTTTTCCCTGGCGGCTAGTCCGCACATACCTTTGGTTTAAGTTAGTTAGCTTGTAACCCCTGGCCTGGTTGCTTAGTCAGAGGGCCCCTTGTTATCACCCTGTCTCGGATTTCCCTTTGTCTCCCATTAAGACCTGCGGGGGCATCGGGGTTGGGCAGACATAATCCGCCCTTCGAACGCGGCTGCCATGGGCTCAAGCAACCATAGTCTCGCAGGGGATTTCTGATAACACGGGCGAGACAACGGAGTTAGGGCGCCAGGGGTTACTAGGCTCTCCTGCTCCCACAACCAGCATATCTTCCCAGTACTCAGACCTCTGCCATAAGATCACCTCTGGTCTGGAGTACGGGAATCATAACATTATGTTCACCTTTCGGGAACAAAGGAGAGAACTGTTTGAAAATGTATTTTCCCAGGATACTAAAGATATTTCTGTGGAAGATGAAGATCTTACCTCTGTATTACATAATTTAGATACAGTAATTCAGAGAGAAAATCGGTTATGGTGGGAGATTAATACCTTAGAACGGTATCAAGCTGATAACTTGATACCTAAAGGCCTAAGGATCCAGAAAATTCCCTCTTTTGATCCCACAAATGAGGACTTTAAGAGGGAATGGGATTCAATTTTGGACCAATGCTCACACCGTTTAATTAAATTAATACTTAAGGATAGAAAAAGAACTCTGGTAGCTACGAATGAGGAAGTAGATAAAATATACTCATTGGTAAAACCTTTTAAAGAATTAGAGGATGTTAGAGATGCAGAGGCTGAGATCGTAAGAGAACTTAATAAAGAAACTAGAGAAATGAAAGAGAGAAAAAGAAAAAAATATCTAAGAGATATAGATGATTCTAAAATCCCTAAAAATACCATAGAAACTAAGGATCCAATAGAAGTTAGAGAAAAAACAAAACCGTTTGTTTAAAATCAGTTTAAAAGGAAAAGATTAAGAACATTAACTGATGATACCTATAGAGATCACATAGAGAAACCACGGAGAGCATATGATTATAAAAGAACACAGTCTCAGAGGGACAACTACAGGGGTTCTAATTTCCATTGGAAGGAGGATTATCTTGATAAAGAGTTCTATAAAGAAGATGACAGATATGATGGAGTTAGACAGGAGAATTGGAGAAACAGGAGAAATAATTGATCACCTTTTTTAGGAAGAGGTCAACGAACAAGATGGAGAAACTAAAAATAAAGATAGATGTACTTAAAAAGAAGAAGAAAAAGAACAAAAGGGGTAGGAGAGGTGGTTTACAAAAAAGAAAACCAAAAGTTAGTAAGCCGTCAACAAACAATATATTGGATAGTGGAACTAAAATATTTAATCTAAGTAGTAGGATATTAACAAAAGATGAGGAAAGGGTGTTAAAGAGAGGTCTCAAATTCGCACCCACTAGTCAATTGGAACCATTTGACTTTTACATAGATTTACAAAAGTATATACGTAAACTTACAGTAAAAAAATTATTTTTAAATAAAGATGAAAAGGAAACTGGGGACAATAAAGATGCATCAAATCCGAGGTTTAGACCAAAGTCTTCCTTTTATCCAACATATTGCAAGGGTAGTTTTCTAGACTGCTTTAGTAAGTTGGTATTGGATGATGTGGAGAAAGTCATTAAAAAAAGACGTAGGAATTGTAATTTAACAAGGAAAGAGTGGCACGCTTTAAAAGGGTTAAAGGATGATGACCAATTAATTGTGAAACCAGCAGATAAGGGTGGAGGGATAGTCCTGATGAACAGAATAAATTATATTGCAGAGATTGAACGTCAGCTCAACGATGGGGTTACATATAAGAAATTAAAAAGTAACCCTACAGAGAAAATAATGAAATCTTTAAAGGACTTAACTGATGATGCTTTATCTAAAGAAATAATTACTAAACATGAATATGACTACATTAATTTGAAACATCCATCAATACCAACTATGTACACTCTGCCAAAAGTTCATAAGGACCCCCTCCACCCTCCCGGTAGACCAATTGTATCGGGCATAAATAGTGTCACTTCAAATTTATCCTCGGTAATAGACCATTATCTACAGCCATTGGTACGAAAAACTAAGTCGTACATCAAAGACACCAATGACGTACTGGTCTTACTATCTAATACCAATTGGTGTGATAATTATATTATGGTTAGTGCCGATGTATCGACACTATATACCATAATACAAGAAAATAAAGGTGTTGAAGCTGTCCAATACTTTTTGAATCAGTCTGATTACTCCCTGGATTTAAGAGAGTTCATAATAAAAAGTATAAGATTCATACTTAATAATAACTATTTTGTATCAACGGGAACTATTTCCTACAGTGTGTTGGCACGGCAATGGGCACCAAATTCGCTCCCAGTTACGCCAACCTATTTATGGCCTATTGGGAGGACCTCACCATATGGCGTGGTGGCGTGCTGGGAGCGAATTTGGTGCTCTGGCACAGATATATTGATGATCTGCTTTCCTTTTGGAATGGCAGTAGAGAGGAACTTGATTCTTTCTGTGCCTCATTAAACAGAAATTAATTTAATATCAATCTAACTACAAATATTAGTAATATAGAGTTAGTTTTCCTGGACCTCTGTATATATATAAAAAATCAATCAATACAGACCAGATTATACAGAAAGCCCACTGACTCTAATAGCTATATTAGTATTGATAGTCAACATCATAACAGTTGGCTAGATAGCATACCATATAGTCAATATATGCGAGTAAAGCGAAACTGCACTGACCCTGAAGTGTGTGATAACATATCCACCGATATGACTAATCGTTTTTTACAAAAAGGCTACAGTCTAGAACATCTTACGAAAGCACAGACAAAAGTCAATATCTTTGACCGGAAAGATCTGATTGGCAAACCAAAGTTAGCCAATAAAGACGATACCTATCAGTGGTCATTCATATGTAACTTTAATTGCCAACACAAAGAAATTGAAAAGGTCTTTGAAAGACATTGGAATGTGATCAAAAAAGATCCTATTATAGGCTCCTGTTTACCAATAAAACCTGCCTTCATTTATAAGAAATCAAAATCCTTAAAGGATAAATTGGTACACAGCTCTATTGAAAATAATAAAAGGAGCAGCATCCGTACCCTAGGTTTTCACCGTTGTGCCACCTGCAATATGTGCAGGGCAACAAAAGGTATTAATACATTGAAAGAATTTTCGGTAAAGGGGATAAAATATGACATAAAGGAATTTATTACGTGCAATTCCAAAAACGTCATATATGCCATAGAATGTCAATGTTCCTTGTTATATATAGGAAAAGCAACAAGATGTTTAAAAACAAGGTTAGGGGAACATCTATACAACATAAAAAGAGGGTTGGAGACACATGCTTTGTCTTTCCATTTTAAAAATGTACATGGGGCAAGGTAGGCGGAATCAAATCCTTTTGGGGCATCCAATTAATTAATCCAACATGGCGGGATAAAGATATCGATGTCCCCTTAGCCAAAGCTGAGATGCGTTGGATCTATAAACTTGGCTCCCTAATTCCCAACGGCCTTAACTCCGACTTCGAACTTAAATGGTTTTTAGAATCCTGATTTCTGAACCCCTGTCTTATCTTAACACAATTTTAAATGTATGTATTTTTATTGTTTTTTACATGGATTGTATTTTATCTTGTTTTTTTGGGATCCACGTCTTTTCTAAAATGATCATGACCTCATCGATGTATATATGGACCATTGAACACTCTCTTATTATGCGGACCCATGCTGGAATTGAAAAACGCCGCTATGTGGAACGCAAACAGGAAGAACGAAGACGCCGGTGGAACGCAAACGTCACTTCCGGTGACGCACTTCCGCATAGGAAGCCGATGCGCGTCAGGATCATGATTGTCTACAGGAGGGTGGGCAATTAAGAGGGTATTTAATGGCTCCTGGTGTGTTGAACCTTATGCTTCTGAGGAAGGTCTTTGAGACCGAAAGCGCGCTCAAGCACAAGGTTCTGACGATCCGGAATCCCGTCCAAGACACAGTTTCAGCTGGCTCTGTTTGGACCCTGGTCTCCGGTATTGATCACCGATGGGTGATATATGCTTTTAACTATTCGTTTTATGTAAGTGTGTTTTTGTCAAAATAAAACTCTTCTATGGTTAAGCCGTATTGCACCATATATCTATCATTCTGAGTCTCCAGTATACCTACGGAGTTTGATGTCCTACGCCATCTAGAGGAGGTTTCCCCACATTGCACTGAAGTCCCTGTGAGAACTAAGGACCAATGCCATCTGGTGGACGATATGCTATATTTACTCATATCTATGTGAGTTGAACAAATAAATACTCCTTCTATTTATTACCAAAATTGGTTGCACTATGTTTTGTATGTCTTAATTTTTCAGACATGTATCTTCTGTGAAATAAGCACACGACAACAATTGTAATCATTACTATCAAAGTAAGCTATAAGGAGATTTGTTTTATTGGGTGAAATTAGTAGCGCCGGGTGTGGTCACTACATTGTGTGTTAGGTGCCATGGCAGTGTTGTAATGGAGGTTGCAGAAGTCCCAGGACAGAGAGAGTTACAGTGTCTCCACACGGCCAGCCGACTGGACGATCTCGGCTAGAGACGATCTACCGCGGCAGTAGGGGCACAGCTTGCGGCCATGTAGAATCAGGTCCCCAGGCAGTGATAGGAGATGCCAGCCACAGTCCAGATGTCCGTTCGTCAGGGCAGAGGTGTCGCGTCCCTCACAGGTAGTCTGCGCCGGGAGTCCTGCTACCCAAACCTCCAGGCAAGGATCTAATCCATGGGGCGCAGCACCGTCCCGGCGCGCGTCCCGATCGGCACACCCAGCACTTCACGAGGCGTCCACCCCTGCTTCAGCCCCGCGAGTCAGAGCGGCAACAGGTCCCCGCTGCCGCATACGGACAGGAGCGGCCACAGGATCAGTGAGCGGCGGGCAGCTGGATGTCGGAGACAGTGCGCTCCCAGCCCCGGCAGCACTCGGCAGAGGTCACAGGCAGGAACAGACGTGCGCCTGCGTCCCCACGCACCTCACAGCGATGAGGCAGAACAGGCACCCCAGGTATGAAGTCAGGGGGGGTGATCTTCAGAATAAGAGCAGCAGCTCTCGGCCAGCATCCGCAGGTCACAGCGGGGGCTACAGGCGGAAGCCGATTCGCGCCAGCACCACACTGGAGGTCATGCCGGCTATCAGTACCGATGGCCTGACTCCGGGGCAATTCACTGGTCTCCTCCACAATATTGGTATCCCTCTTGCCAGGGGAGTCCCAGCTACACGAGGGTGAAAGTTTCTCTTCAGTGGGTCCCACAAAAAGGGAGGATTAGGAAGGATTCCCTGTGCAGCTTGGAGGAGCTGTATTAAAAAGCGGCCATGCTAGCTGGCCCCACCCCCGGAAGTCCCGGTCCTGGTTGTTTAAATACTGGGGAAAAAATTGGACAGGGGTTCCCCGTATTTAGACAACCAGCACGGGGCTCTTAGTCCGGTCCTGGTTCCAAGAATACGGGGGACAAAAGAAGTAGGGGTCCCCCGTATTTTTAAAACCAGCACCGGGCTCCACTAGCCAGGGAGATAATGCCACAGCCGGGGGACACATTTATGTAGGTCCCTGCGGCCGTGGCATTACCCCCCCCCCCAACTAGTCACCCATGGCCGGGGTTCCCTGGAGGAGTGGGGACCCCTTAAATCAAGGGGTCCCCCTCCTCCAGGCACCCAAGGGCCAGGGGTGAAGACCGAGGCTGTCCCCAGCACCCCTGGGCGGTAGGTGACTGGCTGATAGCCATAAGTGTGTAAAAAAAAGAATATTGTTTTTTGTTGTGGAACTACAAGGCCCAGCAAGCCTCCCCCGCTTACTGGTACTTGGAGAACCTCAAGTACCAGCATGTGGGGAAATAACGGTCCCGCTGGTACCTGTAGTTCTACAACAAAAATAATACCCAAATAAAAACACAACACATACACCGTGAAAGTAAACATTTATTAAAACACACTTACACACTCACACATACTTACCTACATCCCACGCCGGTCACGTCCACTTGTCCAGTAGAATCCAATAGGGGTACCTGTAATTAGAAAGATTACTTACCTACATCCCACGCCGACCACGTCCACTTGTCCAGTAGAATCCGCTGCCCGGACTATAATGGTAGCAGCCTAGTCGCTGTGCACCCTAGTCGCTGTGCCCCCTGTAGCTGTGCCCCCAATAGCTGTGCCCCTTGTAGCAGTGCTCCCTGTAGTTGTGCCCCCAGTAGTTGTGACCCCTCTAGCTGTACCCCCAGTAGCAGTGCCTGAGTAGTTGTGCCCGCTGTCGCTGTGCCCCCTGTCGCTGTGCCCCTTGTAGCTTTGCCCCCAGTAGCTGTGCCCCTTGTTGTTGTGCCCCCACTAGTTGTGACCTCAGTCGCTGAGCCCCCAGTTGCTGTGCCCCAAGTAGCAGTGCCCCCAGTCGCTGTGCCCCCAGTCACTGTGCCCTGAGTAGCAGTGCCCCCAGTCGCTGTGCCCCCTGTCGCTGTGCCCCTTGTAGCAGTGCCCCCTGTAGTTGTGCCCCCACTGTGCCCCTTGTAGCAGTGCCCCCTGTAGTTGTGCCCCCACTGTGCCCCTTGAAGTTGTGCCCCCAGTCGCTGTGCCCCCTGTAGTTGTGCCCCCAGTCACTGTGCCCCTTGTAGCTGTGCCCCTTGTAGCTTTCCCCCCAATAGCTATGCCCCTAGTAGCTGTACCCCTTGTGGTGGTGCCCCCTGTGGCTGTGCCCCAAAGCCCAAACACAGACACATAAAAAAAACCCACACACAATACTTGCCGCTCCTGCAGCGCTGCCTCCATCTCCGTCCGCCTGCTCCTCTCTACTATGGGAGAGACGTCATGACTCATGACGTCTCTCCCACAGTAGCGCCGCTCAGACACCAGGGGTCAATTATGACCTCTAGTCTCGGTCAGCGGCGCTGGCTGCGGCGGGCGCCCACACAGCCCATGGCGCCTGCTGCAGCCGGGAAGGGGGCTCGCTAGTGATTGGACAGCGGATCCAGCACTGGATCCGCTGGGCCAATCACATTTGGGGGAATGACAGGGGCGTGCATTCATTGCTCTGCCCCACCCCCTGCCTGCCCCCCGCTGCCTCCAACCCAAGGATGCAGCCACAGTAACAGGGGGAATGGTTAAAATAATAGAAGAAGATATTTATAACAGACTCTGTGTTATAAATATCTTCTTTAAATTATTTTAATCATTATGACAGGGGAGGCACTGCCTCCCCTGACTGCACGTCCCGGGTAAGATTTCAATAAAGTAGTAGAATACCTTAGTATACAATTCACATTGGGGGTCATTCCGAGTTGTTCGCTCGCTAGCAGATTTTAGCAGCATTGCACACGCTAGGCCGCCGCCCTCTTGGAGTGTATCTTAGCTTAGCAGAATTGCGAACGAAAGATTAGCAGAATTGTGAATAGAAATTTCTTAGCAGTTTCTGAGTAGTTGAGACTTACTCCTACACTGCGATCAGCTCAGTCCGTTTCGTTCCTGGTTTGACGTCACAAACACACCCTGCGTTCGGCCAGCCACTCCCCCGTTTCTCCAGAAACTCCTGCGTTTTATTCTGGCACGCCTGCGTTTTTCCGCACACTCCCAGAAAACGGTAAGTTTCCGCCCAGAAACACCCACTTCCTGTCAATCACACTCCGATCACTTCAACGATGGAAATTCTTCGTTCAGACGTAAGTAAATCTACTAAGTTTTGTGCTAAAATACTTAGCGCATGCGCACTGCGTACCATGCGCATGCGCATTTTTGCCTTAATCGCTCCGTTGCGAAAATCGGCAACGAGCGAACAACTCGGAATGACCCCCATTGACACTAGTACAGTGGTTCCCAAACTTTTTTGAGTCACGGCGCCTTTGAGTTTCAGAATTGTATTCACGGCACCCCTAGGCCAAAAAGTTTCTTAATGAGAAATTGAGAAAGAAAAATATTAAATTGTGTTTATATGTCATCCTTCGGTTCAGTTATGTGGTGATGGATAGAATTCACTTCTGTTTGTCCACATATTTTACGATTAAAAGCCACCAGCACTGGTTTTGTCTATTACAATGACCGTAAATAATTTGAATTGGTCCTGGACAACCAATCCAGGGCACCCCTGCAAGTCCCCGAGGCCCCAAGGTGCCACAGTACACAGTTTGAGAACCACTGCACTAGTATATTAATCACTTGAAGTGACCTTAGATGTCCATCAGATGGCAGTCTCGGCTCAACTTTAGCATAAAGATTTTAGGATAGTCTCCCTTAAGTCTGTAAGAGGAAGTGAGGGCTACGCTGAACGTTAATGTTTACTGTGCTGCTCCCTCCCTTAACAGGGTAGCTGTTTAGGTCCTAGCGTGACAGAACACTGTAGAGTTTACAGCATGCATTATTTATCCCAGAAGGCAAGTTCATTGTACAGAAGCAAGCAGACAGAAATTGGCTGTTAGGAAAAGTCTCAATAAACAAACACAGTTCCTCCTATGGTATGCAAACAGTGAGGATTGACAGTAAGGCAGTTCAGTTCTTTTACTGTGAAGCAAGCATGCAGGAAATCCTTAGGGGCTATGGGGGTCATTCTGACCTGTTCGCTCGCTGCTATTTGTCGCAGCCAAGCGATCGGGTTTCTACTGCGCCGGGGCCGTAGTGCGCCGTCGCATGCCAGACGGCCGAAGGCCGTAGCAGGGCTGCGATCGCCTCTGCCTGATTGACAGGCAGAGGTGATCGCTGAGCGGGAGGGGGTGGAACGGCTGCATTTGGCCGCTGTTTCGTGGGAGCGGTCCGGCCAATGCAGGCGTGGCCGGACCAAACGAGGGGCGGGCTGCAGCGGCTATGTGACATCACACGCAGCCGCTGCGGGCCGGGGAGCGATGAGTAGCTCCCGGCCAGCACGCTAAAGCTGCGCTGGTCGGGAGCTACTCTTGAAGTGCAAAGGCATTGCCGCTGTGCGATGCCTTTGCACTTCTGCGGGGGAGGGCTGGACTGACATGCGGGGCGAACTAGCCCTGTGCTCGGCGTCCCCCCGCATGTCAGTGTGTATGATCGTAGCTTTGCTAAATTTAGCACAGCTACGATCAACTCGCAATGACCCCCTATATCAGAGATGAGTGCATGCAGTTTAGGCAGCGAATTATGGGGGTAATTCCAAGTTGATCGCACGCTGCCGATTTTCACTGCTCTGCGATCAGGTCTCTACTGCGCATGCGTATGCACCGCAATGTGCACGGGCGTCACACGGGTACAATGCGGATCCTAGCTGAGCTATGGATTTAATGAAGAATCCATTCGCACAGCCGATCGCAAGAAGATTGACAGAAAGTGGGAGTTTATGGGTGTCAACGTTTTCTGGGAGTGGTAGGGAAAACGCAGGCGTGTCCGGGCGTTTGGAGGGCTGGTGTGTGACGTCAATTCCGGCACCAAAAAGACTGAAGTGATCGCAAGAGCTGAGTAAGTTCAGACCTACTCTGAAACTGTACAATTTTTTTTCAGAGCTCTGCTGCACAGGCGTTTGCACACTTGCAAAGCGAAAATACACTCCCCCGTGGGCGGCGACTATGCGTTTGCACAGCTGCTAAAAACAGCTAGCGAGCGATCAACTCGGAATGAGGGACTATGTCAGTACCACTGTGCTCAATTCCCAGCAATAGCAAAAGTAAAGTTAAAGCTGCTCAAGTGGAGAATTTTATTTGTTAGTAATGCAATCCACATAAAGATCACTTCCCAACAATGACTGACCGAAGAGGTTAAGGCAAGCAAGCGAAAGGAGCAGTAGCAAGAATTACTGTACATTTGCCTAGTAGAACTACACAGTTCAGTCTCTCAGAAGTGCAACATGTAAGTTTCTCTTACAAGCAAGTGGGGAAGGAGAGAGCTGATTACAGTTAATGTTCCTGTCAGATACAATTAAAGGCTCCTCACTACAATCAATAGAGCTTCTCGATTGCCCTTCATTTTAGGTGAGGTTAGAGGTTCGGAAAAATGGGTGTTATCCCCAAAGCTTCAGGGACACTGCACTCGAAACTAGAGATGAGCGGGTTCGGTTTCTCTGAATCCGAACCCGCCAGAACTTCATGTTTTTTTTCACGGGTCCGAGCGACTCGGATCTTCCCGCCTTGCTCGGTTAACCCGAGCGCGCCCGAACGTCATCATGACGCTGTCGGATTCTCGCGAGGCTCGGATTCTATCGCGAGACTCGGATTCTATATAAGGAGCCGCGCGTCGCCGCCATTTTCACACGTGCATTGAGATTGATAGGGAGAGGACGTGGCTGGCGTCCTCTCCGTTTAGACACTTGATTTACTAATTTTGGGGAGCATTAGGAGTACTCAGTAGTGTACAGTGCAGAGTTTTGCTGATAGTGACCAGTGACTGACTGACCACCACTTTTATTTATAATCCGTTCTCTGCCTGAAAAAAGCGATACACAGCACACAGTGACTCAGTCACATACCATATCTGTGTGCACTGCTCAGGCTCAGGCCAGTGTGCTGCATCATCTATTATCTATATATAATATTATATATCTGTCTGACTGCTCAGCTCACACAGCTTATAATTGTGGGGGAGACTGGGGAGCACTACTGCAGTGCCAGTTATAGGTTATAGCAGGAGCCAGGAGTACATAATATATTATATAGTGAGTGACCACCAGACACACAGTGCAGTTTATTTAATATATCCGTTCTCTGCCTGAAAAAAGCGATACACACAGTGACTCAGTCAGTCACATACCATATCTGTGTGCACTGCTCAGGCTCAGGCCAGTGTGCTGCATCATCTATATATATTATATATCTGTCTGACTGCTCAGCTCACACAGCTTATAATTGTGGGGGAGACTGGGGAGCACTACTGCAGTGCCAGTTATAGGTTATAGCAGGAGCCAGGAGTACAGTTATATTAAAATTAAACAGTGCACACTTTTGCTGCAGGAGTGCCACTGCCAGTGTGACTAGTGACCAGTGACCTGACCACCAGTATATAATATTAGTAGTATACTATCTCTTTATCAACCAGTCTATATTAGCAGCAGACACAGTACAGTGCGGTAGTTCACGGCTGTGGCTACCTCTGTGTCGGCACTCGGCAGCCCGTCCATAATTGTATATACCAGTGACCTAACCGTGGTTTTTTTTCTTTCTTTATACATACATACTAGTTACGAGTATACTATCTCTTTATCAACCAGTCTATATATTAGCAGCAGACACAGTACAGTGCGGTAGTTCACGGCTGTGGCTACCTCTGTGTCGGCACTCGGCAGCCCGTCCATAATTGTATATACCAGTGACCTAACCGTGGTTTTTTTTTCTTTCTTTATACATACATACTAGTTACGAGTATACTATCTCTTTATCAACCAGTCTATATATTAGCAGCAGACACAGTACAGTGCGGTAGTTCACGGCTGTGGCTACCTCTGTGTCGGCACTCGGCAGCCCGTCCATAATTGTATACTAGTATCCAATCCATCCATCTCCATTGTTTACCTGAGGTGCCTTTTAGTTGTGCCTATTAAAATATGGAGAACAAAAATGTTGAGGTTCCAAAATTAGGGAAAGATCAAGATCCACTTCCACCTCGTGCTGAAGCTGCTGCCACTAGTCATGGCCGAGACGATGAAATGCCAGCAACGTCGTCTGCCAAGGCCGATGCCCAATGGCATAGTACAGAGCATGTCAAATCCAAAACACCAAATATCAGTAAAAAGCCTCTTTTTTTCTTTGCGTCATGTGCTGTTTGGGGAGGGTTTTTTGGAAGGGACATCCTGCGTGACACTGCAGTGCCACTCCTAGATGGGCCCGGTGTTTGTGTCGGCCACTAGGGTCGCTAATCTTACTCACACAGCTACCTCATTGCGCCTCTTTTTTTCTTTGCGTCATGTGCTGTTTGGGGAGGGTTTTTTGGAAGGGCCATCCTGCGTGACACTGCAGTGCCACTCCTAGATGGGCCCGGTGTTTGTGTCGGCCACTAGGGTCGCTAATCTTACTCACACAGCTACCTCATTGCGCCTCTTTTTTTCTTTGCGTCATGTGCTGTTTGGGGAGGGTTTTTTGGAAGGGACATCCTGCGTGACACTGCAGTGCCACTCCTAGATGGGCCCGGTGTTTGTGTCGGCCACTAGGGTCGCTAATCTTACTCACACAGTCAGCTACCTCATTGCGCCTCTTTTTTTCTTTGCGTCATGTGCTGTTTGGGGAGGGTTTTTTGGAAGGGCCATCCTGCGTGACACTGCAGTGCCACTCCTAGATGGGCCCGGTGTTTGTGTCGGCCACTAGGGTCGCTAATCTTACTCACACAGCTACCTCATTGCGCCTCTTTTTTTCTTTGCGTCATGTGCTGTTTGGGGAGGGTTTTTTGGAAGGGACATCCTGCGTGACACTGCAGTGCCACTCCTAGATGGGCCCGGTGTTTGTGTCGGCCACTAGGGTCGCTAATCTTACTCACACAGCTACCTCATTGCGCCTCTTTTTTTCTTTGCGTCATGTGCTGTTTGGGGAGGGTTTTTTGGAAGGGACATCCTGCGTGACACTGCAGTGCCACTCCTAGATGGGCCCGGTGTTTGTGTCGGCCACTAGGGTCGCTTATCTTACTCACACAGCGACCTCGGTGCAAATTTTAGGACTAAAAATAATATTGTGAGGTGTGAGGTATTCAGAATAGACTGAAAATGAGTGTAAATTATGGTTTTTGAGGTTAATAATACTTTGGGATCAAAATGACCCCCAAATTCTATGATTTAAGCTGTTTTTTAGTGTTTTTTGAAAAAAACACCCGAATCCAAAACACACCCGAATCCGACAAAAAAAATTCGGTGAGGATTTGCCAAAACGCGTTCGAACCCAAAACACGGCCGCGGAACCGAACCCAAAACCAAAACACAAAACCCGAAAAATTTCAGGCGCTCATCTCTACTCGAAACCACTATCCTGGTTTAGGACTCCCTTCTATTAAGAGGCTGGGACAGCTATCTCCAACAATGGCAAATAGCACTAATAGCCTGTTACTGGTCGGCTGTGGGATTCCCAGGGGTCCTGCAGTGGGCTGCCAAGCTGAATGCGCTCCCTCCCTTGTCTTAGTGCTGTGCAGGGCTTTGCTTTAGGTGGGGAGGGGGGGGGGGGGGGGGGACAGTGGCTGTGTGAACCCCTAGCTCGATCTCCTCATTATCAGATAACAGCTAGGGCAGAGATGGGTGGTCTTGATACCAGGGTGTTACCTCTGCTGCCCCTGGTGGTCTGATCTTACTTGTAGGCTGATCCCAGCAGTGCGACCTTCCTGATGGCTCCATCACTACTCTGTGTGCTGCCCGACTGTTCTCGATATCGCTACACTCCTTCCCACAGCCTCCTCTTACTGCAGACCTCTCTGGCTGCTCAGCACGCTACCCAACTTCCAATCACCACTAGATCTCTCACAGTCTCTGGCGGTGTGGGCACTCTCCTCAGGACTCTCAAGGGGAAACGCTGCTGCTCTCTTTTTCAGCTCTGCCAGGCAGCATCCACACTCCCTGCTCCTCAGAAATTGTGCCCAGGCACACTCCTCCCCTCAGTTTCTCCCGTTCTGCAGGCTCCACCCCTCGGACCACCACCAGAGCCAATCGTGGGTCCCTTGTCTCCTGACTCATCTCTTTCCTTCACTGGGCTTCATCGCTGGCTGCTCAGCTCTGGTCAGTTGACACCAACTGTCACTCTGCCTCAATGGAACTCTGGGAAGTCGGTGGCCACGAGACCACCTTCATGCTCCCTGCACTGGCTGTCATGTATTGCTGAGGCAGAGAGTTTCTGGGTCCTATGTAGTAGTCTGTGAGATACATTAACAGGCCCAGTTTTGGCAAGTGAGCCTGTATTTTAACCTCTTTCCTGCAGAAGGTGAGTGGGGTTCATCCTTTAGCAATACAGCTAGATGTTTTATGTATATGGGTGAGCACTAAGGGGCAGATGTATTAACCTGGAGAAGGCATAAGGAAGTGATAAACCAGTGATATGTGCAAGGTGATAAAGGTACCAGCCAATCAGCTCCAATATGCAAATTAACAGTTAGGATCTGATTGGCTGCTGCCTTTATCACCTTGCACATATCACTGGTTTATCACTTCCTTATGCCTTCTCCAGGTTAATACATCTGCCCCTTTATTCCCTATCGCACCAATAATTACACCTGTAAATACGGAGTCGATCACATATGAAATTATGTGACCTCCTTAGCAGTTACTGTCTGTTATCTCCTGTGATCAGCATACAATATCACCCAGTGCTACGGAAAAACATAGTTTTCCATCAAATGTGCCCTATCTCCCCAAAACAGGCCAACAGACACATGAAGACACCCTGTCTTGAAAGAGGGGAGTCTCATCTTTCAAACAATTTGGCCCTATAGTAGTTATTGTCTGGTGATCACCAGATAAAACCAGAAACAATACACACAAAATAAAATTTTCCACAGATGGGGAGATCTAAAGCCCACCTCTCCCTCATCTTGTGTCAACTTTTAAAAGAACCTTTCATCTTAGCCTCTGTACTTAAACCACCAGACATTTCCTGGCCATTCCAGTTGGAAATTGATGCATCATCTTAGGGGGTAGGGGCTGTACTCTCTCAATGCTTCTTGGACGAGAAGATTCATCCCTGTGCCTATTTTTCTAGGAAATTCTCCTCACCAGAAAGGAACTGCCCAATTGGAGAGAAGGAGCTGCTTGCAATTAAGCTTGCCTTTGAGTAACGGCGATACCTTCTAGATGGAGCCCAATTCCCCATTATCGTTTATATGGATCACGGAACTTACTATTCCTTAAAAATCTCCAGTGTTAAACTTACATACCGGCCCAGTTCACAGTACAGAAAAGCAGATGCCCTTTCCTGTTCTCTTTCCACAGAGGAGGATCTGCTCTCAGAGGATCCTTACCCAATCCTCAATTCGGTAGTTTTTGTTTCCACCAAGTCAAACCTTACTCCTCCTGCGGGGAACACGTTTGTTGCTCCAAATCTATGGAAACAACTTCTGCAATGGGTACAGTCTTATCTTTTTTGAGGTCATGTTGGAGTGCAATAAACCTTGGAATTCCTGAGAAGATCCTACTGGTGGCCTACCGTGTGACAAGA
Organism: Pseudophryne corroboree; assembly: GCF_028390025.1. Taxonomy (NCBI): domain Eukaryota; kingdom Metazoa; phylum Chordata; class Amphibia; order Anura; family Myobatrachidae; genus Pseudophryne; species Pseudophryne corroboree. The sequence continues at coordinate 585,085,052 of NC_086445.1, read as the reverse complement.
TTCCCAAGCTTCTGTTGCTTCCTGTGTTAAGTGCACTCAACACAAATCACCCCGTCAAGCGCCAGTCGGTCCACTTCATCTGTTGTCCATACCTATTCGCCCATGTAATCACATATCTATGGACTTTTATTACCAATTTACCCCTGTCTCAGGGTAAGAACACCATCTCGGTTATTGTTGACCGTTTTTCCAAAATGGCACACTTTGTTCCTGTTATGCACACCAGTGCCAGCAGGAATGTACTGGTGTCTGAACGGTGAGGGATGCAAAACAAATGAACTCACATACAGACTGGGGAATATGACATTACATACACAGAAGGTGATAGGGTAACAAAATAAACACAAAATGAACAGAGAAGCCCAAAGGCTAAGAAACTGGGTGTCTCCCTAGTATTAGGAATGCTCAGATGGAAAGAAGCGAGATGTAGTGATTTAATACGTAGAGAACCCGAAATGCTGTTGCTAAGGGCAACAGCAAAACCCTAAAGGGTTACCAACGGGTGTGGCAGTAAACTCCTTGGTCAGAGATGGAATAATAGACACAAGGAGAGTCTCCACAATCCTAGTCCTCACTTGCAGTGCACTGGTTCAGCTTACTGCCACTAAACTGACACCTGAACACCTTGAACAGTGAGAAAGGATTTTGGCAGGCAAGTCTGAGAATACAGCCGCAAACTTGCTAGGTTCACAGAGTAGCAAAAGAACCCCAGCAGGTTAAACGACTGACTCCAGTCTTACTGCTAGGTCTGGATTGGCAGAGTGTAATACCAAATCCCAAGGCCTATTTGCTGTAAGCAACAAACAAATACAAAGTTTACACAGTACTAGCTAGCTTTCAGGAACTGACTAACCAACAAAGATTCAGCAGCATCTGCCTAACCTGAGAAGAGGGTTTATATAGCAGGTGCTGTCCACGCCCCACTCAGACCTCACAGACTGTGAGCACAAAAACCAGCACCGGATCCCCTGCCGTGCACAGAGCCTGAAGCCACTGCACAGCAAAAGACCCGAACCGGAGTATCAGCTACGCTCAGGTTACTCCGCTAGCACTTGTCTCCCGGTTGCCATGACGATGTGGCAGCACAGAGCAGGAGACCCTAACAGTACCCCCCCTCTGACGAGGGGTCAAAGAACCCCTACCACTGGGTTTATCGGGGAACTGCGAGAAGAAAGAGCGTAACAGTCTGGGGGCATGAAGATCACAACTGCGCACCCACGACTGCTCCTCCGGGCCATACCCCTTCCAGTGCACCAAAAATGACAGCCAACCCCGAACCATCTTGGAGTCAAGAATCCTTTCAACAACAAACTCCCTCTGGCCACGTATCAGAAGAGGGGAAGGTCTTCCACTGGAAGAAGGATTACTAATCGCCCGTTTTAAAAGGGAACAATGAAATGTTTTATTGATACCCAAAGAACGGGGTAGATCTAACTGAAATGCCACCGGATTGATAACCCTAGTGATCTTATAAGGACCGATGAACCGGGGGCCTAACTTATGAGATGGCTGTCTCAACTTCAAATTCTTGGTAGACAACCAGACGAAGTCTCCTAATTTGAAGCTGCAGGGTCTTTTCCGCTTATCAAAAACCCTTTTGGTCACTAATGACACAGACACAAGGGCTTTCTTCACTTTCCTCCAAATACCTCTAAGGACCGAAACCACAGAGGAACCACCAGGCGTGGAGTCCAGGGGGTCAAAAGAATTGGCCTTAAAATGATGCCCATACACACAAAGGAAGGGAGAGATCCCTGTAGCAGAGTGAGCCGCGTTGTTATAGGCAAACTCCGCCATGGACAGATGAGCCACCCAGTCAGTCTGACACTTGGAGACACAACACCTGAGGAACTGCTCCAAGGACTGGTTCACCCTTTCAGTCTGCCCATTAGACTGCGGATGGTAGCCTGACGACAAGCTGACAGAAATCTGGAGATCGGAACAAAATGCCCTCCAGAATTTGGCCACAAACTGGGATCCGCGGTCAAAGACCACATCAAGTGGCAACCCGTGGAGGCGCACAACATGCAGCATAAATAATTCAGACAGGCATCTGGCCGATGGCAGCCCAACCAATGGAACGAAGTGCGCCATCTTCGAAAACCTGTCAACGACAACCCAGATGGCTGTCATCCCCGAGGATTTGGGCAAGTCCACCACAAAATCCATTGAAATGTGGGTCCATGGCTTAGATGGAATAGAGAGTGGATGTAATGGGCCAACAGGAACCCCTCTAGGAGTCTTATTTCGGGCACAGATGTCACATGCCCGAACCCACTGATCCACATCCCTAGCCACCGAGGGCCACCACACCACCCTAGATAGCAACTCCCGAGTTCTGGCAATACCCGGGTGACCTGCCGACTTCTTGGCATGGAATACCAGGAACACTCGCTGTCTTAACCTAGGAGGCACAAACAAAAGACCTACCGGAAGGTCTGGAGGAGCCTGCTCCTGTGCTCTAAGGACTAATGACAAGAGGTCCTGGGTAATGCCCACTTTAATACATGATGGGGACACAATGGGCAATGGCTCCTCAGTGGTCTCCTGGATTGGAGCAAAACTCTGCGAGAGCGCATCAGCCTTGATGTTTTTTGACCCAGGGCGATATGTTATCAAAAAATTAAAGCGAGCAAAAAACAAAGCCCATCGTGCCTGCCTGGCATTGAGGCGCTTCGCTGACTCTAAATATGCCAAATTCTTATGGTCGGTGAGAATTGAGACCACAAACTTAGCCCCCTCAAGCCAGTGTCTCCACTCCTCGATTGCATCCTTAATAGCCAACAATTCCCGGTTACCCACGTCATAATTCATCTCGGCAGGCGAAAATTTACGGGAAAAGTAAGCACACGGATGAAGGCAATTATCAGACACCCCCATCTGAGAGAGCACTGCCCCAATACCCATCTCAGAGGCATCCACCTCCACCACAAAAGGACGCTCTGGATCTGGGTGTCGCAGCACCTTGGCCGAGACAAATGCCCTTTTGAGACGGGCAAAAGCCGCTTTGGCCTCACAAGAACAGTGAGCAACATCCGCCCCTTTCTTAGTGAGTGCCACCAAGGGCGCCACTATAGACGAAAATCCAGCGATAAATCGTCTATAAAAATTCGCAAAGCCCAGAAAACGCTTAAGCGCCTTCAAACTAGTGGGCTGCACCCAATCCAGGACTGCCTGTACCTTGGAACCCTCCATTTGGAAACCTTCTGGGGAGATAATATATCCTAGAAATGCGATTTGCTGAACTTCAAATTCGCACTTCTCCAGCTTCGCCCCAAGCCGGTGGTCTCTGAGTTTCTGGAGGACTAAGCGTACATGCTTCCGATGTTCCTCCAGGGAATGGGAGAAGATTAGGATGTCATCTAAGTATACAACTAAGAATCTATCCAAATATTCCCTGAGCACATCGTTCATGAAGTCCTGGAAGACTGCCGGGACATTACAGAGCCCAAAAGGCATCACCAAATATTCATAATGCCCTGAGTGGGTATTAAAGGCAGTCTTCCATTCATCCCCCTCTCTTATTCGGATTAGATTGTACGCACCGCGTAGGTCAATCTTAGAAAAAATGGTGGCAGTACGAAGCTGGTCAAACAAGACCGAAATGAGAGGCAGTGGGTATGAGTTTTTAATCGTGATACGGTTCAATTCCCTGAAGTTGATGCAGGGTCGCAACGAACCGTCCTTTTTACCCACGAAGAAGAACCCCGACCTAACTGGAGACTGTGAAAGTCTGATAAATCCCTTAGCCAAGTTCTCCTGAATGTACTCTGCCATAGCCTGAGTCTCAGGATGTGACAGGGAGTACAACCTGCTCTTGGGAAGCTTAGCATTCGGCAACAAATCAATGGCACAGTCATAGGGGCGATGGGGAGGTAGTACCTCTGCAACTCTTTTGGAGAACACGTCCGCAAAATCTGCATAACATCCTGGCAATCCTGGCAAACTTAGCTGCGAAAGCCTGACTGGAAGGCTCAAGCAACTCCTGAAACAATCAGTACCCCAACTAAGAATCTCCCCAGAGACCCAGTCAAATTGAGGATTGTGGGCCCTTAACCAGGGTAACCCCAACACCAATGGGGCAAAAGTACAGACAGTCACATAAAAGGACAATTTTTCAGAGTGTGTGGCTCCAATAAACAAAGAAATCTGGCTAGTGCAAGAGGTAATTTTACCCTGGGATAATGGTTCCCCGTTTAACCCACAAATCTCAATTTCCGATGCCAAAGGTACTAAGGGAACAGAGTGTGTCAGGGCGAATTGGCGGTCCATAAAAACCCCGTCGGCCCCACTGTCCACAAAGGCCTCAGTCTTGACAGTTTGACCGAGGATCTTCAAGGTCACCGGAATGATAAAAGTCTTCTTGGGAAATTCCGACTTCTGACCTGACAGGATATTTCCCATCACCCTCAGGCCCTGAAGTTTTCCGGCTTTTCTGGGCATGATACTACCACATGACCTTTATTCCCACAGTACAAACATAACCCCTGCTGTCTCCTCCGCGTCTTCTCACGCGAGGAGAGGCGGGTAGCCCCAATCTGCATAGGCTCCTCGGAAAATTCCTCAGAGTCTGAGGTTCCCTTGGGAAAGAAGGAAACCTCGGTCTCCCTTTCAAGCCTGCGCTCTCTCAGCCGTCTATCCACCCGAATGGATAACTGCATGAGCTGATCCAAGCTATCAGGCAAGGGATATTGTACCAGTTGGTCTTTTAACTGGTTAGAAAGACCTCTTCGGTACTGGTGTCTCAGGGCTGGGTCATTCCACTGGGTATCATGGGCCAACCTCCGAAACTCCGTACAATAAACCTCAACTGGCCTTCGCCCTTGCTTAAGGATCGAAATCTGAGCCTCGGCTGAGGCCGTCTTGTCAGGGTCATCATACAACATGCCCAGTGCCGTAAAAAAAGCATCAACACTTTTAAGCGACGGACAGTCAGGCTGCAACCCATATGCCCAGACCTGTGGGTCTCCTTGTAGCAAGGAAATCACTATGCCCACCCGCTGAATCTCCGACCCAGAAGACTGAGGCCTAAGCTGGAAATATAGCTTGCAGCTCTCCTTGAAACAAAAGAACTGCGAGCGATCTCCAGAAAAACGATCCGGGAGATTTACTTTCGGCTCCTTAACCCCTGAAGGTACTGCTGCTGCGGGAGCTCCGCCAGCGGCCTGCGAGGTGTGCATTTTAATGGACAAATAATTAAATTGTCGAGTCAGGACCTGCACCTGATCGACCACCTGTTGCAAAGTATTTTGAGGGGTATGCTCCATATTCCCACAAAATTTCAACAGGAGTATTAGGCTGCTGAATATGTTATGCACACCAGTGCCAGCAGGAATGTACTGGTGTCTGAACGGTGAGGGATGCAAAACAAATGAACTCACAGACAGACTGGGGAATATGACATTACATACACAGAAGGTGATAGGGTAACAAAATAAACACAAAATGAACAGAGAAGCCCAAAGGCTAAGAAACTGGGTGTCTCCCTAGTATTAGGAATGCTCAGATGGAAAGAAGCGAGATGTAGTGATTTAATACGTAGAGAACCCGAAATGCTGTTGCTAAGGGCAACAGCAAAACCCTAAAGGGTTACCAACGGGTGTGGCAGTAAACTCCTTGGTCAGAGATGGAATAATAGACACAAGGAGAGTCTCCACAATCCTAGTCCTCACTTGCAGTGCACTGGTTCAGCTTACTGCCACTAAACTGACACCTGAACACCTTGCACAGTGAGAAAGGATTTTGGCAGGCAAGTCTGAGAATACAGCCGCAAACTTGCTAGGTTCACAGAGTAGCAAAAGAACCCCAGCAGGTTAAACGACTGACTCCAGTCTTACTGCTAGGTCTGGATTGGCAGAGTGTAATACCAAATCCCAAGGCCTATTTGCAGTAAGCAACAAACAAATACAAAGTTTACACAGTACTAGCTAGCTTTCAGGAACTGACTAACCAACAAAGATTCAGCAGCATCTGCCTAACCTGAGAAGAGGGTTTATATAGCAGGTGCTGTCCACGCCCCACTAAGACCTCACAGACTGTGAGCACAAAAACCAGCACCGGATCCCCTGCCGTGCACAGAGCCTGTAACCACTGCACAGCAAAAGACCCGAACCGCAGTATCAGCTACGCTCAGGTTACTCCGCTAGCACTTGTCTCCCGGTTGCCATGACGACGTGGCAGCACAGAGCAGGAGACCCTAACAGTTCCTTTATCTGGACTACCTTCTGCTCCTCAACTGGCTAAGTTGTTTATCCTCAAGATCTTTCATCTCCATGGTCTTCCTAAAGAGATAGCCTCAGATTGAGGAGTCCAGTTTGTGGCAAAGTTCTAGAAATCCCTCTTTTAATATTTGCAAATCAAGTTAAAATTTTCCATGGTCTACCATCCTCAAAGTAATGGACAGACAGAACATGTGAACCAGGATTTGGAAACTTTCCTCCCTATGTTTCTCACTTCCTCTCATGACAATTGGGTCGAACTTCTTCATTGGGCCGAATTCTCTCATAACAATACTTACCATTCTTCTTCAGGTTCAACTTCATTTTTCTTGTATAATCTGTGTTTATTGAAGAAAATACAGATGTAAATCAGTACAAAATCAAGGAAAAAAGACAGTACCAAACATGCAGGGAAAAATCGTACACAACAATGTGCACTAGTGCATATATAATCAAATTGACATGTCCAGCATCACAGAAATCTATATCAACACATATCAAACCAAAGAGTAAGAGAAAAGAGAAAGAAAGAAAGGGAAAAAGAGAGGAGAACAAAACCTAGAGTTGAGACTACATAGAAAAAAAAAGCATCCAAAAACAAGTATCGGTAACAAATTGCCAACCTGAACTTTTCAAGGAAGAGATATAATTCTTGTAGGTCCCAGAGGATTTATATTCCACCCAGGGCAACCATATAATCATAAATTCCGTCAGTCTGTCTCTGGAGCTCAGGAGAATATCCTCCATATTCATATAGTAATCAAGTCTGGAAAACCAAGCGTTCCAAGTAGGGGAACTATCGGATTTCCACAGAGCCGGGATCACAACTTAATTTTTCATTATTTTCAGACAACATCCCAGAGTTCCGGAATTCCAGTCCATTACCCCTCTGCACATTCCAGCTGCTCAAAATGCTCCTCAGGGTTTTATCACGATTTGGAAAGATGAAGAGCTGCTCCTGTAATCCATTGCAACATTACCCAATTCGCTGGTACAGCCTTTCCCAGCGTTCCTGTAAAGCTGCTCCTGCAACTCCATTGCAGCATTTCCAATTCGCTGGTACAGCCTATCCCAGCATTCCTATAAAGCTGCTCCTGCAAATCTGTTGCAGCATTTCCAAATTTACTGATTAATCTCATTCCAGTGATAGTAAACCCTGTTATGAACTTCCCAGCTATTCTATTGCACTGGTAACACATCAACACAGTATTCACCACAGTATACCGGAAGCAGAGCGGACGACCGCACCTCCGGTTCAGCGCGAATCACTGATGAGCTTCTCATCTCTTATAAAGGTATGTTTTTTCTTCACTTGTTTGTTACACACCTTGACAAAGGGGCAGGTGAGCCCCAAAACGTTGGAGTTTCATGTAGTGTGAAATACACTTTTTGCTTATATCAAAAAGTCTCAGAGTGCCGCTGATTGTACATATTGGGAAATATATCACGGGTCCAGAGGGCACCGGAGCAAATTGAACTACACTTTAGAGGAGTGCCAGTCCATCTGTATACTACACTACTATATATATATATATATATATATATATACTGGGCAAATTGTCTGGCACTCCCCCGTGGGCTATCCGAGCAAAGCTCCTGCTCCGGTACCTTCCCTCCCAGACTGGGCAGTCTGGGTGTATGTAATTTTGCAAAGAACGAGGCGGCACTCAGGAGTCTATGGTGAACAGGTGAACTCTGTTAAATGGAACTTTAAAGTTCCATTTGACAGAGTTCACCTATTCACCATAGACTCCTGAGTGCCGCCTCGTTCTTTGCAAAATTATATATATATATATATATATATGTATGTATATATATACACAGTGGTGGCCAAAAATGGGAAACTTTTTGAAATTTGAATGTTTTTCAACTTCAAATGCTTATAAAAACTGTTACACTTCACGCAGTGCAATGATTCATATAACAAATGAAAGGAAATTTAATGCTGAATTCAACACAATAAACAGAGGTCAAATTTTTTGCATTACAAGGGAAGTTATGCAGTGTAAACAACACTTAGGGTGAAAATCGCTGTGTACTTATGATGTCACTGTCCTATCAGTATTTCGTTGGGTATCCTTTATTTTTCAAGACAGCAGCACAGCGACGTAGGATTGATCCAACCAATGTTTGGAGCTCTTCTTTCTTTATTATGTGGTGCCATGAGACAATTATAGCCTCTATTAATTCTCTTTTATTGGATGGACGCCTCAGATGTACCAGTTTTTTTCAAACGCTGATCCCATGCTGATCTTAAAGGGGGAGATGGCATGATCTAGGCTATTTAAAGTAGGAATAGCCCTGTTAAAATCAATGTATGTGATATCAATGTAAGTGTTATCAATATTCTGATCAATGTATAAATGTACCAGTTGGTGATAACTGTCTTTGCATGTCAAATGGTAGAAGCTTGATTGATCTGCTGGCATTTCATTGTAGCCAGAGAACTCAGAGACATACTGACTGCTTAGGTGTGAAATTCCACGTGACCAGAGCTAGTTTGATTGCCCCAGAACCAGTGCTAGGGCCAGAAAGGTGTTAAACCCTTCCTGCTCTGTGTCCTCTCAGAACTAGCCATTTGTTTACACAAGAACCATGGCCAGAGCTTCAAACAAGCAATTAAAATAAGATAAGGCAATTTGGCCTGCTAGTATTTCTAAGAGACCCCACAGTATAAGTTATAACAGTGTCTTAGTATGATTGATAAATCTGATTGCCCATCTTCAAAAGGAAGGGGAAGAGTAATTAGCCAGCCCCTGCGTATATGACCAAGAGACCCCATGTTACAGTTTAATTTACACAATTAACTCTGATCTGGAAAAGGTTAAAATTAACTCTCCAGGGGGAGGGGGCTGAAGGGGCAGCCTGAGTTTTAAATAGGAGAAACACAGACTGCAAAGTGTGCATTATCAAAGAAGTGGGTCAGGAGAACATTCTGGCTCTGTAATGTCCCGATATATCTAAAGAGGCTTCACTTCACCCCATCGTTCTACTCCTCATGTGTGCTAGGATCGGTGGGTTTATCTCCCTATTTTTATTTTCTTGAAGTTGTCTTTTCTGCTGTGACTTTGACTTTTTATCATTATATTCTTGTAACTTTCTTTTTTCTGTAACATAAGCTTTGAAGTGTTTTACTTGAATTAAATAATCAATTTTAGATCTGGTTTCTGTTGTGTATCCAACCCAACTCTCTGAAAGAGGCGTTACCAAAATATGAATAATTCTAGGTGCAGGCAAAAGCCATAAGTTTGCCTTGGGTCATACCCTAAATGTTTGTACTTTGGCTGGTGGCAGTGATTGTGTGAAATTAACGTACATGCTCAGGTATCCAGTAGCGGTGTCAAGTGGCAGGGGTTCGCAGATTGGTGTATCTGGGGAATCACCATGCCATGGATTGTGACAGACGCCAATGCCAACTGCAGCACGACATGTGGATCCCAAGGTGCCGTAGGAGGCACAAAGGGTGGTTGAATATGCAGAACCCCTTTCAAGAATGTCTGAATCTCAGGAAGAGCCACCAATTGTTTCTGGAAGAAAATGGACAATGACGAAATATGGACCTTTATGGAGCCCAAGCATAGGCCTACATCCACACCAGCTTGCAGAAAGAGGAGAAACCATCCAAGTTGAAACTCCACCGCAGGAAACTTCTTGGATTCACACCAAGACACATACGTTTTCCAAATTTGATGGAATGCTTTGACCTTACTCCCTTCCTAGCCTGTATCAGGGTAGGAATGACCTTTTCCAGAGTGTCTTTCCGAGCTAAGATCTGGCGTTCAACCTCCATGCCATCAAACGTAGCCACGGTAAGTCTTGATAGGCAAACGGCCCCTGTTGGAGAAGGTCCTCGCGAAGAGGAAGAGGCCTCGGATCATCCAGCAGTAATTCCAGAAGATCCACGTACCATGCCCGTCTCGGTCAGTCTTGAGCAATGAGGATCGCCTGAACTCTTGTTCTTTTTTTGAGCTTGAGAACCTTTGGGATGAGCGGAAGTGGAGGGAACACATACACCAACAGGAACATCCACGGAGTAACCAGTGCATCCACCGCCACTGCGTGTGGGTCTCTCGACCTGGACCAGTACCTCCGAAGCTTCTTGTTGAGGCGAGACGCCATCATGTCTATTAGAGGTACCCACCATCGGCTTGTCACCTCTGTGAACACCTCCGCAGGCCCCATTCTCCTGGATGGAGATTGTGTCTGCTGAGGAAGTTCACTTCCCAGTTGTCCACTCCCAGAATGAAGATTGCTGACAGTGCCACCGCATGCTTTTCTGCCCAGAGGAGGATTCTTGTTACCTCTGACATCACAGCGCTGCTCTTTGTTCTGCCCTGTCTGTTTATGTAGGACACCGCTGTGACATTGTCCAACTGAACCTGAATGGCTTGATTTTGCAGATGTGCTGCTTGTAGAAGGCCGTTGTAAATGGCCCTCAGTTCCAGAACGTTTATTGGAAGGAGAGATTCCTGACTGGACCACCTTCCTTGGAAGTTTTCCCCTTGGGTGACTGCTCCCCAACCTCTGAGGCTTGCATCCGTGGTTAGGAGGATCAAATTCAGAATCCTGAACCTGCGGCCTTCGAGTAGGTGAGACGTTTGTAGCCACCAGAGGAGCGAAATTCTGGCTTTCGGCGACAGGTGTATCTGCTGGTGCATGTGAAGGTGTGATCCCGACCATTTGTCCAGGAGATCCAGTTGGAAGAACCTCGCATGGAACTTTCCGTACTGAAGAGCCTCGTAGCAGGCAACCATCTTCCCCAGAAGACGAATGCACTGATGAACCGATAGCCTGGCCGGTTTCAGGAGTTCCCGGACCATTGATTGGATCACCAACACTTTCTCCACCGGTAGAAACACCCTCTGTACTTCCGTATCGAGTATCATTCCCAGGAAGGGCAGTCCCCTTGTCGGCTCTAAATGTGACTTTGGAAGATTCAGGATCCACCCATGATCCTGGAGTAGACGAGTTGATAGAGCAATACTCTGCAACAACTTCTCCTTGGAAGACGCTTTTATCAGCAGATCATCCAAATATGGAATTATGTTCACACCCTGTTTTCAGAGGAGTAGCATCATCTCCGCCATGACCTTGGTGAATACCCTCGGTGCTGTGGAGAGGCCAAATGGCAGTGCTTGGAACTGATAGTGACAGTCCAGCAGCGCAAATCTGAGATAAGCCTGGTGAGGCGGCTAGATCGGAATGTGAAGGTATGCATCCTTGATATCCAGGGATACCAGTAATTCCCCCTTCTCCAGACCTGAGATCACCGCTCACAGAGACTCCATCTTGAATTTGAAATCCCTCAAGTAGGGGTTCAATGACTTTAGGTTTAATATCGGCCTTACCGAACCGTCCAGTTTCGGTACCACAAACAGGTTTGAGTAATAACCCTTGTGTTGTAGGTGGAGTGGAACAGGAACAATGGCATTTGTTTGAACCAATTTTTTAATTGCTTCCTGTAGGATAGCGCTGTCTGTCAGTGAAACTGGTAAGCCTGATTTGAAGAATCTGTGAGGTGGGAGTTGTTGAAATTCCAGTCTGTATCTCTGGGCCACAATATCCTTTATCCAGGGGTCTAGGCATGATGACACCCAAACGTGACTAAAGACTTTTAGTCTTGCTCCCACCTGCTTGACCTCCAGGCAGGGAGGTCTACCATCATGCTGAAGATTTTGAGGAAGCAGAACCTGGCTTCTGTTCCTGGGAACCTGATGGTGCAGGTTTTTTGGACTTTCCCCGACCTCCTCTAAAGAAGGTGGGAGGGGGTTTGGATTTCTTAAATTCTGCGGTCCGAAAGGACTGCAGTGTAGGCAAAGGAAAAGACTTCCTAGCCGGTGGTGTTGCTGAGGGAAGAAAAGTTGACTTACCCGCAGTTGCCATGGAGATCCATGCATCCAAAACATGCCCAAACAGAGCCTGACCTGTGAAGGGTAGGTTCTCCACACTTCTCTTGGATTCCACATCTGCAGTCCATTGGTGCAGCCAGAGTCCTCTGCGCGCCGAGATCGCCATAGCAGTAGCCCATGCATTCAGCATGCCAAAGTCCTTCATGGCCTCCACCATGAACCCTGCAGAATCCTGTATGTGACGTAAGAACAAATCAATGTCACTTCTATCCATAGTATCTAAGTCTTCTAGCAATGTGCCTGACCACTTTACTATGGCTTTAGAAATCCACGCACAAGCAATAGTGGGCCGTAAAGCAACGCCATTAGCTGTGTATAGTGATTTGAGTGTATTCTCAAACTTGCGTTCAGCCGGTTCTTTTAAAGCGGTTGAACCAGTAACAGGTAAAACCACCTTTTTTAAGAACCTAGATACAGAAGCGTCAACTATAGTGGGGTTTTCCCACTTTTTTCTATACTCTTCAGGAAAAGGGAAAGCAACGAGAATCCTTTTTGGGATGTGGAATTTTTTCTCTGGGTTTTCCCAGGATTTTTCAAACAAAGAGTTTAACTCCTTGGAAGGTAAGCGAGGATTTCTTACTTTCTGTAAAATAAGATTCCTCCACCTGTTCAGGTACATTCTCAGAAATGTGTTAAACATCCCTAATGGCTTCAATTATTAGTTGCACCCCTTTGCAAGGGATGCATCCCCTCCCTCCATTTTCCCCTCACCGTCCCCTGTATCAGAGTCGGTATCAGTGTCAGCTTGCATTATCTGGGCAAGTGTATGCTTTTGTGGGTATGTAGGTGGAGGTTTTTGATGAAGTAGTGGGGCCAAAATACTGTAACCCCTCCACAGAATTCCTCAAAAACTGCGTCTCTTTCTCAGTATGTGACATCCTTGTAGAAATCTGGGATATCATTCCCCATAAAGAATCCACCCATGGGGGTTCGGATTAAGAAGGCTGCGACAGTATATTGCAGTCCTGAGTACATGGGATAGACTCCTCAGGAGAAGATAAACACTCTGCAGCACAAGACACAGAGTCCTTAGACATGGTAATGTGTGATACAAACACACACAGGAAAATGTCAGATACAGTTTTCCCCCAGAGTACCTGCAGAGAGTCACAGAGTCTAAGGAGCCAGCCACACAGCGCCCTTTGGAGCAGTTATAATTATGATAAAAGCCCGGCGCTGAGAAACCAACCTTAATAGGTTGATTATTACGAACACTTCACTCCCCCTCTGTCTATAACACCCTGGTACCGCAGTAACTGGAGTTATGTGTATGGTCAGTGCTCTCTGTCAGCGTTTCTTATGTGTCTGCAGGGAGGAAAATGGCGTTGGTGAGTGCTGGATCCGCTCTGAGAAGCCCCACCCCCCGCAATGGCATGCGGCTTCCCGCACAAATTTGATTATAGTGGCCGAGGTCTCTATGCTAACAGCGGAATTAGCCCCTGTTAGCGTCTGTGACCAGTTTAGGGTGACTGCGCTGGCCCAGAATGCCTCTCCAAGCGCCTACACAAAGTGTTGCTGAGCCTTCCCGGAGTGCAGCCTGTTAGAGCTGCCTCCTCCCCTTGTGCCGCCATACCCGCCGGCGACCCGCTAACTGGGACACCGGTGCTGTACTCACCACTCTTCTTACTTCTGGCTCTGTTAGGGGGTGTCGGCCATGCTGCGGGAGTGAGCGGTCACCTCGTGGGCTTGCGATCATCACCCTCAGGAGCTCAGTGTCTTGTCAGCGGAGATAGAGAACCATTAACTTCTAGAGTTGGTTCCTATGCCCCCCTAAGTCCCACGAAGCAGGGAGGCTGTTGCCAGCAGCCTTCCTGTACCTAAAATTTTAATTCAAATAAAAAAACTAAGAAAACTCCTAAGAGCTCCCCTAGCTGTGACTGGCTCTTCCGGACACATTTTCTAAACTTAGTCTGGTAGGAGGGGTATAGAGGGAGGAGCTAGCCCACACTATTGATCTTTTAAAGTGCCCATGGGTCCTAATGGACCCGTTTATACCCCATGGTACTAATGTGGACCCAAGCATCCTCTAGGACGTAAGAGAAACAGCTAAAATCACAGAATTTGGTGGTATTTTTGATCCTACGGTATTATTAACCTCAATAACATTCATTTCCACTCATTTCCAGTCTATTCTGAAAACTGAACACCTCACAATATTGTTTTTAGGTCAAAAGGTTGCAACGAGGTACAGTAGCTGGATTACTAAGCTAAGCGACACAAGTGGGCGGCACAAACACCTGGCCTATCTAGGAGTGGCAGTGCAGTGGCAGACAGGAGGGCACTTTTAAAAACTAGGCCCCAAAGAGCACATAATGCAAAGAAAACAAAGAGGTGCATGATGGAATTGTCCTTGGGCCCTCCCACCCACCCTTATTTTGATTAAATAGGACATGCACAGTTTAATAAATCCATCATTTAAAGCGAGAGGTGGACCCCCCTGGAAAAAGCTCGCCAAGTTCTCTGAATCATAGCTAGCTACAAACATACCACCTCCTTCTTTGATGACGTTTCACATTATGAGAAGAGGCAAGTGGAAGAGGACAGTGTCAAGAAAGTGATTAAAAATTAGAGAGGCACATGCAATCAGGAACAACACACAGGCTTTCACCTCCACTCCTATATTGGTGTGGAACGGAAAGGACTTTACCAAACAAATGTATAATTACCACATTACTGGACAGACTGAAAAACAATGGGCCAAATCCTCCGAATTTGTACCCCCTTCTCATTTTCAGGGATTAAGATGATTTAATGCTGGGATGCAAATACACTGGTGTATACTACAGGATCAAGATTGGATATTTTCCCCTCCACGGAGTCTGGAGACTTATTTTGTGAAAATCTAGTGGGTTTCTTTTCTTCCATTTTTTATTGCATTTTTATTTACATATATTGTGCCAGATACCTTATTTTAATTTTTCACAGCTCCCAGTTACATGCATGTGAGCATACCTGTGTGTTCCAGTTACACGCATGTGAGCATACCTGTGTGTCTTGTTTATTTTATTCATATTTTATTTTTAAATAAAGCAGCCCCATAGATGTTTTAGCAGCCCCTCCTGAACCCCCACAGCAGCCCCGGATGGGGCAATTTGAGTTTGGGTGGGTTCGGTAAAGTACTAAGCAGGACTGTGCAGTGATTTTTTTTGTTATTGATCCCCTGCCCTAGTGGAGACTACCACTCTACAGTCGAAACTCATTTCATACTATAAGTAGGACTGTGGGAGGAAGCAATGCTAACTTCTGTGCCCACAGCATGCCTCAGCCTGGCAAGGCAGACAGCTTCCTGGCTGTAAGCCACCATAAGACTCCATACTGGGCCTTATTCAAAAACTGTTTGTGCCCCACAGGAGCTCCTGCCCATCTAGTGCTGCAGTGCAATGGAAAGCTGATGCAATGCAAGATCACTGAAACTCTGTTCATCTAACACCACGAGGTCTTGCGATAACCCTACACAGCCCTTAGGAAAATAACCCTGTACAACAAATGCGCATCTTGTAAATAATCCCAAAATGTGCAACATTAATAATAAATTAAAATTAAGGTTGACTTATTGGAGCCATTCATTTGAGTGAGTCCCTAGCATTCAATAATTGAGAAGAACCTCTCTCTAATGCTGGGTACACAGTGCACACTATGGGGTATATGCAATTGCGGTCGAATTGCCACAAATGTCGAAAAACGGGGCATTTTTGACAAAAAAAACCTGTCGAATTGGATTCGACAATGCAATACAGCACAAAAAAACTGCCATTTCAGATTCGACTTTTTGCAATTCGACATTTGTCTGCAATGGTAAAAATGCGGCTTTTCGACAAAAGTATATTCAATTGAAGAATGTCGATTCGACAACAGTGCTTTTCGACAGTCATTTCGTCAATTTCATTCCGCCTCATTTTGCTGCCGTGATCTAATAAAATTTATTAAAAACATGTTTTTTGGTGTGTTTTTTTGATTGCTAATAGCATATCTATTTATATTAGAAGGGATTATCTACTTGGTTTGTCTATTTATGAGCCACAAGTATTATTTAATAGATTTTTTAAAAGAATATTTTTTTTTTTACTGACTAAAATAATATGGAGGGATCAGTGCATGTTTTTCAGTGGGAAGGGGTGGGAATGGGTTAAAATTTCAGAGAAAAAAATGCGTGGGGTCCCCCCTCCTAAGCATAACCAGCCTCGGGCTCTTTGAGCCGGTCCTGGTTGTAAAAATCCGGGGGGGGGGGAAATGACAGGGGATCCCCCGTATTTTAACAACCAGCACTGGGCTCTGCGCCTGGTCCTGGTGCCAAAAATACGGGGGACAAAACACGTATGGGTCCCCCGTATTTTTCACACCAGCACCAGGCTCCACTAGTCAGAGATAATGCCACAGCCGGGGGACACTTTTATACAGGTCCCTGCGGCCCTGGCATTAAATCACTAACTAGTCACCCCTGGCCGGGGTACCCTGGAAGAGTGGGAACCCCTTAAATCAAGCGGTCCCCCCCTCCAGCCACCCAAGGGCCAGGGGTGAAGCCCGAGGCTGTCCCCCCATCCAAGGGCGGCGGATGGGGGGCTGATAGCCTTGTGTAAAAAAAAAAGAATATTGTTTTTTGTAGCAGAACTACAAGTCCCAGCAAGCCTCCCCCGCAAGCTGGTACTTGGAGAACCACAAGTACCAGCATGCGGGGGGGAAACGGGCCCGCTGGTACCTGTAGTTCTACTACAAACAAATACCCAAATAAAAACAGAACACACACACCGTGACAGTATAACTTTATTACATACATGCACACCAACATACACACATACTTACCTATGTTGACACGAAGTGTCGGTCCCCTTCTCCACGTAGAATCCACGTGGTACCTGTAAATAAAATTATACTCACAACAATCCAGTGTAGATCGGTCCTCTTCTTTGTTTGTAATCCACGTACTTGGCAAAATAAAAAAAACGACAAACACGATCCACGCACTGAAAGGGGTCCCATGTTTACACATGGGACCCCTTTCCCCGACTGCCGGGAACCCCGTGACTGCTGTCAAAGAGGGTCCCTTCAGCCAATCAGGTAGCGCCACGTTGTGGCACTCTCCTGATTGGCTGTGCGCGTCTGAGCTGTCAGGCAGCGCACTCGAGATACAATGTAGCACATAGGCGCTCCATAATATCCAATGGTGGGAACTTTGCGGTCAGCGGTTGACCGCGAGGGTGACCCCACATAACCTCGCGGTCAACCGCTGACCGCAAAGTTCCCACCATTGGATATAATGGAGCGCCTATGTTCTACATTGTATCTCGAGTGTGCCGCCTGACAGCTCAGACGCGCACAGCCAATCAAGTACAGCAGCACCCCTAGAATTATATGGCAGCGCCTCTGGACTTAAACAGCAGATAGGCAGCACCCCTGGAGAATTACAGAGCACAGCAGACAAGTAACAGCGCCTCTGGACTTGAACGGCAGTGGGGCAGCACCCCATGACTGATAGGGCATAGGGACAGCACCCCATATAGGGCAGCACCCCTGGAGTGATGTGGCAGACAAAGAAACCCATCCTTATGTTGTATAAACAGGATATGCACACTTTAGCAAACCAATCATTTCAGCGACAGGGTCCGCCACACGATTGTGGCTGAAATGATTGCTTTGTTTGGGCCCCCACCAAAAAAGAAGCAATTAATCTCTCCTTGCACAAACTGGCTCTACAGAGGCAAGATGTCGTCCTCATCCTCCGATTCCTCTCCACCTTCAGTGTTTACATCCTCATCCTCACAGAGAAATAATATTCAAACAAACCACATCACTTAGGTGTCAGTGGACTGCTTACGCTATTACCCAGAGTTTCTGAACTTGATAATGACTCATGATTAATGCGCTGCAGGTGATGTTTAAGGGAGGATGTTCCTAGGTGGTTAACGTCCTTACCCTCACTTACTGTGGATTCACAAAGGCAACACATTGATTGACACCTGTTGTCAGGATTTGTGGAGAAATAATTCCACAACGAAGAGATGGCTTTTTTGGTATTTTGCCCAGGCATGACAATGGGGTTTCATCCCATGGCCAACAACTGTCTGCACTGGTGTCTTATTCAAACAAACCACATCGCCATCAGAATCCATCAGAATCCTCATCGTCAACTTCCTCCTCAGTGCCAGCTACACCAATATCCTCCTCATCCTGGTGTACTTCTACAGTGACATCCTCAATCTCAATATCAGCAACTGGATTGGCTCCTCCCAGCACTTTCAGGGGGCATGCAAATGGTGGTGGGAGCCTCCTCTTCCCATATAGTCTTTGGAAGGTCAGGCCTAGGCATCGCAACCACAGACACACTTGGACTCTCCTTGGGGATTTGTGATATCTCTGAATGCACAGTTGTTTTTTTCTGTGCTTTAACAAGCTTTATTTTTTGATGTTTTCGAGAGGGAGAAGCTGAACCACCAATCATGAACATAGGCCAAGGCCTTAGCCTTTCTTTGCCACTTCGTGTCATGAATGGCATATAATCAATTTTACGTTTCTTATCAGAAAATTTCTTCTTCTATTTTTGGTTCTGAATTTTTGCTTCTTGGATATTACATGCCCTCTGTGACATTGGGCATCAGCCTTAGCAGACGACGTTGATGAAATTGCATCGTCAATGTCATGACTGGTGTCAACAGCAGCTTCAGCATTAGTACTAATGGTGCCCATACACTTGTGAGATAATCGGTACTAACCTTCGATTTCGACCACATCTGTGAGAGAAATCGGGGGGATTGTATGCACATTTTAGGTACCTTTTCGATGCGATGCGTGGGCACGCCGGTCAAATCTCGTGTCTCAAGATAGTATGTGCTGCACTTAATATTTCTCGAATTGCGGCGTGATCGCATGTTGTTTTTTACCACTTTCGATGTATCACACCGCGATATGCGATATGTGAAGACAGGAGCCGACTTCCTGGACACTCCTCTTCCCCTCACTGTGCACATGACCGGAGAGGAGGCTGCAAGCATGCTGCTGAGCTCCCAAACACCGCACAAGGTAGGCAGGCTACACCACTGGCCACCAATGATTATTCCTTTTTACCAACACTGGCCACCGTTTATGCTGCTCTACCCATGTTTATATAGGTCCCATGCCCAAAATGCTGCGCCACTGCAAGCCCCATGCGGCCACGCCCTAAACGCCATTATACTGCGCCACTGACCACCAATGACTAATATGCTGTTTTACCACCACTGCCCACCATTATGCTGCACCCACCATTATACTGGCCCCCCTGCACCATTATACTGGCCCCCCTGCCCAAAATGCTGCACCACTGCAAGCCCCAGGCCGCCGCGCCCTAAACGCCATTATACTGCGCCACTGACCACCAATGATTATTATTCTTTTTTACCACCACTGCCCACCATTATGCTGCTCTACCCACGATTATTCTGGCCCCCCTGCCCAAAATGCTGCGCTACTGCAAGCCCCATGCTGCCTTGCCCTAAACACCATTATACTGTGCCACTGCAACCCACATCCCACCGTTATGCTGCTGCACCCTGCACGCCAATGTATTCTCACTACATATTTCAGATAACTCACACCGGTAACTAGAAAACAAACTTTATTTAACCAGAATAATGGAACTTTAACTAGAAAACAAAGTTTATTTAACCTGAATAGTTGAACTTTTTTCATGTTTTTTAATTTTCCTTTTTTTGCATTCTGCAGATGTCCTATGAGAACCACGATTTTCTTTCCGGCTTCATCAGCCTGTACCGCGAGGAGGAGTGTCTGTGGCTGACGTCCTCACCAGACTACAGCAACAAGCAGAAGAGGGAGGCTGCTTATACCCGCATGGTGGAGTACTCCAAGCCCACCTTCTCTGCTGCCTCGGTGGCATGGGTCCGAAAGAAGATCGCCAATCTATGGACAGTCTTTGTCAAAGAGAATCGCAAGGTGGAGGAGTCCAAGAGGTCAGGGGCCGGTGCCCTCTCCCTGTCTCTCCTCACCTTCAGCACAGAGTAGCACATGAGAGCCTGATAGCGAGTAGAATCCATCTCTACACACACACACACACACACACACACACACACACACACACAGCAGTATAGAAACACTTTGTAATGCAAGCAGAACAAAGCAGTGCACGGTAGCTAGCAATGTGGAACGAGCAGCAGGTATAAACCAAACTTCTCTAGTCACAGGGCAAACAGAAGTGCACAGACTATTAAATGGCTGTTTGTTTATATATCCCCCAGATACGCCATCCCTCTATTTAAATTTTTCTTAATCTGGCAGATAAATCTGGTGTGCTTCTGGGCAGCATGAGATGCGCTCAAATTCAATCAGCCGATACCACCCGATTTCCGGTCGTAAGGGGCATGAGATAAATTGCAGGATTGTATGCGCATCGAATGCACTAAAAATGCACTTTCGATGCGATTTGTCTCAAGGTGAGCTTCAAGGGAAATCGGGGCCGATATCGCGTCGAAAGCAATCGCACAAGTGAATAGGTACTGTAAGAATTGGAAGCGGTTCCTGATCTTTCACTATTTCTCTAGCATCCATAAGGGATATTGAGGAGACTTAGGCCCTCATTCCAAGTTGTTCACTCGCTAGCTGCTTTTAACAGCCGTGCAAACGCTAAACCGCGGCCCTCTGGGAGTGTATCTTAGCTTAGCAGAAGTGCGAACGAAAGGATCGCAGCGCGACTACAAAAAAAGATTGTGCCGTTTCTGAGCAGCCCCAGACCTACTCCTAGCTTGCGAACACTTCAGACTATTTAGTACCTGTTTTGACGTCACGAACACGCCCTGCGTTCGGCCAGCCACGCCTGCGTTTCCCCAGCACGCCTGCGTTTGTATCTGACACGCCTGCGTTTTTACACACACTCCCCAAAAACGGTCAGTTACCTCCCAGAAACACCCACTTCCTGTCAATCACTCTGCGGCCAGCAGTGCGATGGACCTTGTGTGAAACTACATCGGCTGTTGTGAAAGTATGTCGCACGTGTGCATTGCGCCACATACGCATGCGCAGAAGTGCCGCTTTTTTACCTAATCGCTGCGCTGCGAACGAAAACAGCTAGCAAACAGCTCGGAATGACCCCCTTATAGTATTTTGGGGTATAGACAGGGGTCCAAAGGAGCCGGTGCACTTTAAATTTCTTCACTGGGTGTGCTGGCTCCTCCCCTCTATGCCCCCTCCCACAGGCAGTTTTAGGAAAAAGTGCCCTCAGGAGAGGATGCACATCTCTGCAGCTCCAGAGAGTTTTCTTCAATTTATTTTAAACATTTATTATTTTCAGTATGCTGTTTGGGCAACAGCGTACCTGGCACCTGCACCATGGAAATTAGGGGTGGGACGGTCACCGGCCTTGAGAGGTGTCAGAGTTGCTTCCCCGCTGCAGGACCACCGTCCTGAGAAGTTGTTTGTTCAGTGGGGCACTGCGCCTTAGCTGTCGCAATAGCAGCACACCGCACAACCCTAACATATGCCTGAAGGTCTGTGGTGAATACAAACTGGGGGCCACGCTAAGGGGGTTCCCTGGTTCACAGTGCGGCTGAACGCCCCGCATGTGAGCTGGCTTGGAATAGCTTAAACTAGCACTTGTGTGATGTTTTTAAGCATAATAGGAGACATTGGGGGTCATTCCGAGTTGATCGCTAGCTGCCGTTGTTCGCAGCGCAGCGATCAGGCTAAAAATCTGCATTTCTGCGCATGCGTATGGGACACAATGCACACGCGCGACGTACTTTCACAACAAACGATGCAGTTTCACACAAGGTATAGCGACGCTTTTCAATCGCACTGCTGGCCGCAGAGTGATTGACAGGAAGTGGGTGTTTCTGGGAGGTAACTGACCATTTTCGGGGAGTGTGTGTAAAAATGCAGGCGTGTCAGATACAAACGCAGGCGTGCCTGGGTAAACGCGGGCGTGGCTGGCCGAACGCAGGGCGTGTTCGTGACGTCAAAACAGGAACTAAATAAAATAGTCTGAAGTGATCGCAAGCTAGGAGTGGGTCTGGAGCTACTCAGAAACTGCTCGAAAATATTTTGGTGCCGTTCTGCGATCCTTTCGTTCACACTTCTGCTAAGCTAAGATACACTCCCAGAGGGCGGCGGCTTAGCGTTTGCATGGCTGCTAAAAGCAGCGAGCGAATAACTCGGAATGAGGGCCATTGCCAGTATAAAAATCACTGTAGCTCCGGCACCATTGAGGGAGGCGGAGCTACCTCAGAGCGGGACCAGAGGCATTTTGGCACCTTCCTCTGCTTAATGCAGCAGCAAGCACACACAGCTCTTCCTGGCTCACAAGACACGCTGGAAAACTGGTACAGGGTGTAGCAAAGGGGGAGAGCCGCTATTGTACACAATCTGTGTCTTATACAGGACAGAAATCATTAGTGTTTCACTGTGTTATAGTTAGATGACAGCCTCACTGGGGCTGTACAGCAGGGGTGTGCTGGTGTCTCTCTCTCTGTGTCTCCTCTCACATACAGTTAGGGCAGGCTTGATCAATATTACTGTCTGTGTGTATGTGTATGTCATTGTGATTACTGTAAACATGGGTAAACACAAACTATGCAGTGTATGCCACACCAGATTCTCTCCCTTATCTACTGATTCTGTTTCATGTGAACAATGCAGCCAATCTTCACAAATCATTGAAGCGGCTGGTGGAGAGGGACCAGAGCCCTTCTGGTTAGGGGCTCTTAAGACTATGATGTCTGATATGTCATCACAACTCACTGCTAATGATTAGAAAACTCAGCTACTACAACAGGCTGTTGCAGACTTAGCTGCTAGAGCAGATGTTACACAGCCCCCCCTCTCTAGCTCAGGACCACAAAAGCGTGGTTTACCTGCCCTACTCTCTGATTCAGATGAGGAAATACAGGAGGATGGGGATGACATGGATCCCATTAGTGGGGATTCCACTTCTGCTCAGAGTACTGAACCCCTCATTCTGGATATACGGGGCATGTTAAAGCTCCTTCTAGAGGACGCTGCGTCACAGCAGTCATTTTTCTTTACACAAAACAAGCCTAATGTCACTTTCCCTGATTCTGCAGAGTTAGATGACCTATTTAAATTATCCTGGAAAAATCCAGACAAGCAATACCAAGTGTCAAAAAGATTTTTGCACACTTTCCCATTTGCTCCTGAAGGTAGGAAATTCTGGGAAGAACCCCCGGGAGTTGACGTATCAGTCTCTCGACTGTCAAAAAAGGCGGTGCTGCCTGCCCCGGGCTCCTTTAACCATAAAGGACCCTGGGGACAGAAAAATAGAGGCTACACTAAAGTCTATCTACACAGCAGCAGGTGTATCGCAAAGGCCGGTCATAGCGGGTTGCTGGATGACCCATGCCATTCACATGTGGGCTACTCAAATTCAGGAGGGCCTCTCCGGGGATATGCCTCTGGTCACTACGGTGACTCTCCTGAAGCACATTCAGGACACTGCATGCGTCCTGTGTGATTCGCTCAAGGAGATGGGCAATATTAATGCTAGGACTTCTGCCATGGAGTGTCAGCGCGCAGGGCCTTGTGGTTGCGTCAGTGGATAGCGGACGCAGAATCCAAGCACAGTGTAGAATCCCTCTCCTTTTCTGGGGAATGGCTCTTTGAGGTTGAGTTGGATACGTGGATTTCCAAAGTCACTGCTGGGAAATCTACATTTCTCCCCTCTTGGGCCCCGCAGGCTAGACGTTCCTACCCGGGGCCATCTGTTCAGTCCTTTCGGTCTAACAGATTTTGATCTAAGGCCAGAGGTGCCACCCATGCGGCTAGAGGCACCAGAGGTAAGACAAAAAGACCTGCAAACACCGGTTTTCAGGAACAGAGCACCAGTTCTGCTTCCACTAAGTCCTCAGCATGATGGTGCCCACCCACCCCAAGGGGAGCTCGACTGCGTCACTTAAGCCACTTCTGGGAGGTTTCCTGCCAGGATACTTGGGTCAGGGACCTCATTTCTCAGGGCTACAAGCTGGAGTTCAACAGTGCTCCTCCCCAACGATTTTTCAAATCAAGCTTACCAGCTTTTGAGGATACACAAGTTACGCTGCAACAGGCCATCCAAAAGTTGATCCAGTCCCACATCATTGTTCCAGTACCAATACCAAAACGAGGCAGGGGTTATTACTCCAACCTGTTTGTGGTTCCAAAATGGATGGTTCGTTAAGGCCCATTTTGAATCTAAAGACCTTGAACCCTTATCTAAGGGTTTTCAAGTTAAAAATGGAATCCTTGAGAGCAGTGATTGCGGGCCTGGAAGTCCAGGAATTTATGGTCTCCTTGGATATCAAGGACGCCTTCCACATATTCCAATTTGGCCACCTCTTCAGGCTTATCTGAGGTTTGCCCTACTTGAGGATCACTACCAGTTCCAGGCACTATCCTTCAGCCTGTCCACAGCTCCGAGGGTATTCACAAAGGTAATGGCGGAGATGATGTTCCAGCTCCGGGTCCAGGGGGTCAATGTTGTCCCTTACCTGGATGATCTTCTGATAAAAGCAAGATCCAGGGAGCTTTTATTGCTTCATATGAACCGCACTATCCAACTTTTGCCACACCATGGGTGGATTCTCAATTTACAGAAGTCCCACTTGGAGCCAACTCAACGGCTCGTGGTTCCTGGGGATGCTACTGGATACTGTGGCCCAGAAGATGTTCCTCCCGGAGGACAAAGCAGATGCACCGGGTGATTCGGCTGTCACCTCAGGCCAGGATTTCCCTCCTTTGGTGGCTGTAGTCCTCCAATCTCTTGGAAGGCCGGAGTTTTGGGATTCAGGATTGGACCCTCCTCACAACGGATGTGAGTCTGCGGGGATGGGGAGCTATCACCCAAGGGGCGCAGTTCCAGGGCAGGTGGTCAGCCCACAAAGTTTCTTACGTTTTCTACAGGCTGGTGTGGATAAGGGCTTACATCTGGGTTCCATTAAGGTCCAGATTTCAGCTCTCTCAATTTTCTTTCAGAAGAAATTGGCAGTATTGCCAGAAGTTCAGACCTTCTTGCAAGGGGTACTCCACATACAACCTCCTTTTGTGCTGCCTACGGCACACTGGGATTTGAATGTGGTGTTGGAATTTCTACAGTACTCCTGGTTTGAACCTCTGATGACAGTAGAAGACAAGTACCTCACGTGGAAGACGGTTGTCACGATCCAGGTAATTTCTCATCAGTATTTACCTTCCAAATGCCTCATGAGACTGGCCCAGCATTCCAAGCCTGGATTCCACCTGCGCTGTCTGCGTGCAGCGCGCTGCATTCCATTGCCTCCAGTCTCTTCCCTGTGATCCCGGCAGTGCTGTCATGGCAGCATCACTGTTAAAACCCACTTGCTCTAAAGTATGGCGTCTCCTGCCCTCCGCAGCCTCCGCCGCCATTATTGCTGATTACCACATGCAAGTTACAAACAGTCTTTCCCTCCAAATTCAAACATGGGCGCAGCCATGTTTGTTCACATCACATGTTATTCTACAGCCTATCCGCTGCACTCTGGACTCTGCCTAATTATCCAGCCAATGCCTGCTCACCAGCTGGTATAAATATCCTGCTCCAGGGCTGGATAATCGTCAGTGCTTTGGTTGTCTAACCCAGTACACATGTCTCTCCTGCTTGTGGATTCTACAGCTTGTTTCTTCAGGTATTCCAGCTCCTGTGATCCACCTCCACTAAGAGACTTGCACCAGCTTCCATCCAGTGGTGCAGCCTGACTTCTGCAGTGTTCCAGCTTGTTCCTAGTTATCTCCTGCAATCTGACACCGGCTTCCTGCTCACAGCATTGGTCCTGCTTTGCCTCCAGCCTCCAGCGGTGTCCTGGGATCGCTCCTTGTTTCCATTCTCTGCAGCATCGACTCTATGCTTCATGGTGTGTTCATCACGGGTTTCTAGCTTTCTACAGCGTTCCTGTGTCACTAACAACCTTCCAGCGGTGCCTGCATCATCTCCAGCGTTATTCTACGTCACCAGCAGTACTCCGATATCGCTCTGCATTTGTGACCACACAACATCGAACCACAGTCTCCATCGATGCTCACCATCGGAATCCAGCTTAATTGGTGAGCTCATTATACCTTTTGTTCAACCTGGTGCCATCCGGTATTCTCTGCAGTTCTACCAAGTATAATCTCTACTCCTGTGCACCCGTGTTTACCCAGCCTCTGTGTATCATCTGCTGGGCAGTACCAGCTTGTTACTTACCTCAGCGGTTAGCTGTGGCAAACGGACTTCCTAATTCCGGATTTGACAAGGACTATAACATTCTGTTCTGCAAAGCCACAGCATTTATGTACTGTGATATCTCTCAGCACATCTACTATAGAAGTAACTGCATAACCCAAGTGTCTATACTGTGTGTTCAATAAACTGACTTTTGCTTTTACAACTCCGTTGTCGTGGTCACGCCTTCGGGCAGATGGTGCTAGATTTCCTGTATGTCTAGGAACCCAATTCTACCTCCACGGTTCACCTACACCCCAGCCCCTACACCTGAGGCTTCCCCAGGTCAGCCTCAGCCCTCAGTTGTGACAACGGTGATGTTACTGGCCCTGGCTTCTGCAAGATGTGTCTCGGAATTGGGCGCCTTATCATGTAAAGGTCCATACTTGGTCTTTTATGAGGACAGAGCGGAGCTCAGGACTAGGCAGCAGTTCCTGCCGAAGGTTCTCTCTGCGTTTCACCTGAATCAACCTATTGTGGTTCCGTCCAGTTCTGACACTTCTGCTCCTCCGGAGAAATTGGATTCTGTACGAGCCTTGAAGATCGTAATAGGAGGCACTCAGCAGACTTGAGGCAGTGGATTAAGCAAAGGTCATTTTAATAACCACAAGCCGACATGTTTCGGAGATTGCTCTCCGTCCTCAGAGCCAGACGTCTGCTGAGTGCACCTCTATTGCTGCATTGTGGAGTCACCATACCCCATGAGGAGGGCACCGCAGCCACTACAGCGTTTAGGTTTTGAGTGCCGAACACACCACCTTTTCTCTCTCTCTCTCTTTCTATAAATATAGCTGTGAACAAACGAGGCGGCACTCGGAGACTTGTAAACAACCAGTGTATTGCTGTGTTAGCGTTTCGGGTACGTGCTCCCCTTCTTCAGAACAATTTGTAAGTGAAACAAGTGACAAATAAATACCATGACTTACCCCCAAGAACCTCCCCACCGGCGTTCTCCTCTGTCACGCCGCCCACGGCTTCGCTATTGCATTCTGACTTCCCTGCATCCTGCGGAAGTGACATTGCAGGTCCCGGCTGCGTGACCTAGTCAACACTGTAAACAATAGCACACGTTTATAGACACTGACAGCTTTACAAATTCACTAAACATACATAAATTAGACACCAATATATAAAAAATATATCTACAAAATAGCATGTTCCTGCAAAATGATGTAAAGGGCAGAAAATGCATACAATAGCTAACCAACACATCCAGCCAATATAACACAACACTAAAGCTATTTGCAGAGCAAATAGGATACACTGACATCAATGCTGAGTACCATCATGAAACTAACAATTTTGGTGGTACACAACCTGTTCCTGCTTTATAAAAAATTAATTAACCCCAAGGAGTCATTCAGTCCCTTAGGACATAAAGTTTGCAATCTAAAAATCCATTGTGATTCCAATTGCAGGAGTTTTTTTTTCCCTGTTGCCCCCTCTTTTACTTTCCGGGTCTTGATCGATAATTCTATCTCAACATGGCCATGTTATGTTTCTTCTCCAAAAAATGCCTGGCCACTGGTTGTTCAACTGTGCCTGTACATAAGACATTACGAATAGCTTGGCGATGTTGTGCCATACGGATTTTTAACTGACATTCCGTTTTTCCTTTATAATGTGTACCACATGGACACATTATAACATAAATTACAAATTTGTTGCTGCACGTCAGCCATTTAATAGGAATTTTTTTGCCTGAGAAAGGGTGTGTGATAGTGTCACCTGGAGACATATAGGTGCATCTCGTGCACCCCAAGCACTTGTAGCAACCGCCCTTCCTGGTCAAGAAATTTGTGGGTGCCTTGCTAAAATTGGTTATATCTATCTTGACCACTATGTCCCTAATATTGCGGCCTCTGGTCTAACTAGATAATAACCTCTTGTTATGTAAAGCAGGTAATTCTGGGTCAGACGTTACTATTGGCCACAATTTCTTGGCCTTCCTTTTAGTCTGTAACCCAGACGATCAAATTTTGGGACTTATCTTTTTTGCTAGAACTAAATAAGACCAATCTATTTAACTTGGATGCCTTTTCTTCAGGAGCTTAGCTGGATAGCACATATCCCTAAATGTGGCTTCCATTTCATCAAGCTGTTCAGTTTTCACACTCTCCTCACTGTTGAGCCTACATACTCTCAAGAATTGGGAGTAGGATAACCCTTTCACTGTGGGAGCCGGGTGGAAGCTATCATGAGTAGCAACATGTTGCGGTCAGTGGGCTTGGTATACAGACTTGTAGCTAGCTGGCAAGATCGTAATTTAATATGTATGTCCAAA
The DNA here is from genome assembly GCF_028390025.1 of Pseudophryne corroboree. Lineage (NCBI taxonomy): Eukaryota > Metazoa > Chordata > Amphibia > Anura > Myobatrachidae > Pseudophryne > Pseudophryne corroboree. Next base: position 585,056,450 of record NC_086445.1, on the reverse strand, counting down.
AAAGCAAATTTCTTGTTTACTACAAGTTAAAGTAAGTTTAATGGGGCTAGAGGACAGATTATGGGCATGCACTAACTCCTCTAATTGCTGCTCAGGTCCTACCCACATAAAAATCACATCATCCATGTACCGTTGCGCATCCCACATAAATGTGTTGGCAAACAACGGGAAGCCACTCCTTTGATATATCAGCTGTGTGCTTTGGGTCGTTGTCATGCTGAAAGATGAACCGTCGCACTGCTCTGAGGTCAAGAGCTCTCTGGAGCAGGTTTTCATCCAGGATGTCTCTGTAAATTGCTGCATTCATCTTTCCCTCTATCCTGACTAGACTCCCAGTTCCTGCTGCTGAAAAACATCCCCACAGCATGATGATGCTGCCATCACCATGCTTCACTGTAGGGAAGGTATTGGCCTGATGATGAGCGGTGCCTGGTTTCCTCCAAACATGATGCCTAGCATTCACACCAAATAGTTCAATCTTTGTCTCATCAGACCAGAGAATTTTGTTTCTCATGGTCTGAGACCCCTTCAGTTGCATTTTGGCAAACTCCAGGTGGGCTGCCATGTGCTTTTTACTAAGGAGTGGCTTCCATCTGGCCACTCTACCATACTGGCCTGATTTTTGGATTGCTGCAGAGATGGAGGAATGCTGTAGCACTGACAGAGTGACCATTGGGTTTTTGGTCACCTCCGAGACTAGGGCCCTTCTCCCCCAATCGCTCAGTTTAGATGGCTGGCTAGCTCTAGGAAGAGTCCTGGTGGTTCCGAACTTTTTCCATTAATGGATTATGGAGGCCACTGTGCTCATTGGGACCTTCAAAGCAGCAGATATTTTTCAGTATCCTTCCCCAGATTTGTGCCTCAAAACAATCCTGTCTCGGAGGTCTACAGATAATTCCTTTGACTTCATGCTTGGTTTGTGCTCAGACATGCACTGTCACGTGTGGGATCTTATATAGACAGGTGTGTGCCTTTCCAAATCATGTCCAATCAACTGGTGGACTCCAATTAAGCTGTAGGAACATCTCAAGGATGATCAGTGGAAACAGGATGCACCTGAGCTTAATTTTGAGCTTCATGGCAAAGGCTGTGAATACTTATGTACATGTGATTTCTTTGTTTTTTATTTTTAATAAATTTGCAAAAATCTCCAAATAAAAATGGTCATGTTGTCATTATGGGGTATTGTGTGTAGAATTTTGAGGGTAAAATTAATTTTTCCATTTTGGAATAAGTCTGTAACAACAAAATGTGGAGAAAGTGAAGCGCTGTGAATACTTTCCAGATACACTGTATATACTGTACACATACATACAAAAGGCCCTTTTACAAGTCACTCAGGAGTGTGGGTAAGGCTGCCCATGATAAAGGCAGCATATTTTTACGCAGTGGGCTCACAATGCTTCACATGCCCTACAAATGAATTCTGGGACCCAAGACTGCATAATAGAGTCATCAGCACGCTTACTAAAAATGCCAACCAATAAAAATACCTGATAACTGTCAGCTGTCCCTATACTTTTCTCTGTGTGTACTACAGTACAGTATGTCTATTAAACATGAAAATAATGTGCAGTGTACAGTAAGCTCAGTGCATGGTCCTTTTAAAGTTTATAAACAAAAAAAATAGGAATTATTTTTTTGTCACCTACTGTTCTGTACCTACAGTATAACTAATGGCACCTGAATCATCAAAGTAGTTTTGGGTGAGGGGGTTTCATAAAAGGGGCATAGGTTTTGCATGTACAGTATAAGGGCACTGCTGTTCATGCGTCCAATTATGCACTTTAAAACACACAGGGGCTATGGGGCTAAGCGACCTCTGGGCAACGTAGCAGGCCAGACTCGAGCACCGAGCGGGTTAATAAAATGGCCACTGACTGTGAACCAGGGCCAAGTGGAAGCCCACATCTATGGAGCGAGTGACAGCCTAGGTTTTGCATGTATAAGGACAATGCTGCTCGTGCGTGTAATTCCGCACATTAAAATTGTTTTGCGTCCCTTGTGGGAATAGAATCCAGGGTGAAGTGTATGGTAACCACTGGCGATACCACTAGGCCAACATAGCCGCAGACGAATGTGTAATGTGTGCTGACCAAATGATGTCAGTGTATGTACTACAGAACAGTGGGGGTAATTCTGAGTTGATCACAGCAGGAACTTTGTTAGCAGTTGGGCAAAACATGTGCACTGCAGGGGAGGCAGATATAACATGTGCAGAGAGAGGGTGTGGTGAGTTCAATCTGCAATCTAAATTGCAGTGTAAAAATAAAGCAGCCAGTATTTACCCTGCACAGAAACAAAATAACCCACCCAAATCTAACTCTCTCTGCAAATGTTATATCTGCCCCCCCTGCACTGCACATGGTTTTGCCCAACTGCTAAAAAATGTCCTGCTGCGATCAACTTGGAATTACCCCCTTTATACAGTATATGAAAACAAACATATATATATATATATATATATATATATATATATATATATTTCTCAAGGCAGAACTGCTGCAGTTTTTACTAATGGTTATGCACCATGCTTTCCAGAGTCAATTCTTGCATGCGTCTTTGACACAGAGATAGCTTACTAGTACAATTTATTTTTCTCAAACGTCCTAGAGGATGCTGGGGACTCTGTAAGGACCATGGGGTATAGACGGGATCCACAGGAGACATGGGCACATTATAAGACTTTTACTGGGTGTGAACCGGCTCCTCCCGCTATGCCCCTCCTCCAGACCTCAGTTAGACTTTGTGCCCAGGAGTGACTGGACACACACTAGGGGAGCTCTACTGAGTTTCTCTAAAAGACTTTATTGTTAGGTTTATTATTTTCAGGGAGACCTGCTGGCTACAGGCTCCCTGCATCGTGGGAGTGAGGGGAGAGAAGTCAGACCTACTTCTTCATTAGCTCCAGAGGGTTCGATCACTTGGTGCGCCTAGCTGCTTGTTCCCGGAGCCGCGCTGTCAACCCCTTCGCAGAAGCCAGAAGAAAGAAGCCGGGTGAGTATGCAAAAGAACAGAAGACTTCAGTGACGGCAGAAGACTTCAGTAACTGAGGTACAGCGCAGCGGTAGCGCTGCGTTCCATGCTCCCACACACCAACGGCACTCACTGGGTGCAGGGCGCTGGGGGGGAGCGCCCTGGGCAGCAGGTTACTGATGTTCTAAATCTGGCATAAAAAAGCTTATTCAGTGCCCGGGCGCCGGATCCCAGACCCCCGCCAGTATCAAGCAACGCGCTACGTGCCATTACTCCTGCGCCGACGGCTTGTACATGGGTGCAGGGTGCAGGGGGGGGGGCGCCCTGGGCAGCGGTTTATACCTTTTTTTAAGGGTGGCTACACGATATACAGTGTGTGGACACTGTATAGGGACCCCCGCTGGCATAAAAAACGCTGTATTACTAGCGGGCTGAAGCGCGCCGAGAAGGGGCGGGGCTTAGCCCTCACAACACTTTCAGCGCCATTTTTCTCCATGTCCCCGCCATAACAGTGAAAACAATACAAATGTGGGGGGGCACAGTGTTTAGTGCTATATTGACAATATAACACTTTGTTAGATAAATGGGCTTGTAATACTGTGTGTTGTGAATGTATCCCTGTGTGTTCCCTGGTCAGATATTCCCACTATAGCTTTCTAGTCGACATATGTCGACAGGCATGAGTGCTCTGTCACAAACAGTTAGAGGATCGCTGTCGGCGTCGCCGACGCCTGTTGTTTCTTGATGCAGTAGATGCAGTGTCAGCAGGTCGGTAGTTGTTTGCTTGGCAAAAGTAAACACTGTAGGGGAGACACAGTGGTATGTAGGTGACCCTGTCGGCACCGACTGTTATTACTGAGTGTAAATTAACATACTGTAACTACCTTATACCTGTATATATATTTATATGTATATGTATCGTATGGTTCCTTGGGCCTGTAGCTCGAGCACAGATATGGTAGTATGTGTGGGGGAGTGTTATTAAAATTATATATGTATACTTCCCTCGGACCTCTCGGGATCACCAGAATGTTATTTTGCCTGGTTACTTTTCCCTGTTGTCGACGATTACTAATTTTTCTGTCGACCATACGTTTTCCTGTTAGATCCACAACTGGGTTTTCCGTACATGATCATACACATTCAGAACACATTAATGTCACTAGGGACCCTATGGTTCCAGACAATCCGCTTATATGTATGTTTTATATATATATATATATGTATATATAAAAACAACAGTCAGGTCCGGCTCTCCCAATGGTAGAAACAAAAGCGCTGGGTGCCTCCACAGAACTCAAATACAACCAACAGCGGGTGCGGCACTCCATGCGACGTAATCAACAGGACACTTACATTGGAAGTGGTGACACTTCCAATGTAAGTGTCCTGTTGATTACGTCGCATGGAGTGCCACACCCGCTGTTGGTTTTATATATATATATATATATATATATATAATATAGGTTAGTGATGTGCACCGGAAATTTTTCGGGTTTTGTGTTTTGGTTTTGGGTTCAGTTCCGCGGCCGTGTTTTGGGTTCGGACGCGTTTTGGCAAAACCTCACAGAAATTTTTTTGTCGGATTCGGGTGTGTTTTGGATTCGGGTGTTTTTTTCAAAAAACCCTAAAAAACAGCTTAAATCATAGAATTTGGGGGTCATTTTGATCCCATAGTATTATTAACCTCAATAACCATAATTTCCACTCATTTTCAGTCTATTCTGAACACCTCACATCTCACAATATTATTTTTAGTCCTAAAATTTGCACCGAGGTCGCTGGATGGCTAAGCTAAGTGACCCAAGTGGCCGACACAAACACCTGGCCCATCTAGGAGTGGCACTGCAGTGTCAGACAGGATGGCCCTTCAAAAAAATTGTCCCCAAACAGCACATGATGCAAAGAAAAAAAGAGGCGCAATGAGGTAGCTGTGTGACTAAGCTAAGCGACCCAAGTGGCCGACACATTCACCTGGCCCATCTAGGAGTGGCACTGCAGTGTCAGACAGGATGGCACTTCAAAAAAATACTCCCCAAACAGCACATGATGCAAAGAAAAAAAGAGGCGCACCAAGGTCGCTGTGTGACTAAGCTAAGCGACACAAGTGGCCGACACAAACACCTGGCCCATCTAGGAGTGGCACTGCAGTGTCACGCAGGATGGCCCTTCAAAAAAATACTCCCCAAACAGCACATGATGCAAAGAAAAAAAGAGGCGCAATGAGGTATCTGTGTGACTAAGATAAGCGACCCAAGTGGCCGACACAAACATCTGGCCCATCTAGGAGTGGCACTGCAGTGTCACGCAGGATGGACATTCAAAAAAATACTCCCCAAACAGCACATGACGCAAAGAAAAAAAGAGGCGCAATGAGGTAGCTGTGTGACTAAGCTAAGCGACCCTAGTGGCTGACACAAACACCTGGCCCATCTAGGAGTGGCACTGCAGTGTCACGCAGGATGGCCCTTCAAAAAAATACTCCCCAAACAGCACATGATGCAAAGAAAAAAAGAGGCGCAATGAGGTAGCTGTGTGACTAAGATAAGCGACCCAAGTGGCCGACACAAACATCTGGCCCATCTAGGAGTGGCACTGCAGTGTCAGACAGGATGGCACTACAAAAAAATACTCCCCAAACAGCACATGATGCAAAGAAAAAAAGAGGCGCACCAAGGTCGCTGTGTGACTAAGCTAAGCGACACAAGTGGCCGACACAAACACCTGGCCCATCTAGGAGTGGCACTGCAGTGTCACGCAGGATGGCCCTTCAAAAAAATACTCCCCAAACAGCACATGATGCAAAGAAAAAAAGAGGCGCAATGAGGTAGCTGTGTGACTAAGATAAGCGACCCAAGTGGCCGACACAAACATCTGGCCCATCTAGGAGTGTCTGTTATGCACACCAGTGCCTGCAGGAAAGTACTGGTGTCAGGACTGTTATGCACTCCAGTGCCTGCAGGAATGTACTGGTGTTTGAACTGTTATGCAAAACAAATGGACTTACAGACAGACTGGGGAATATGACATAACGTACACAGAAGGTGATAGGTTAACAAAATACACACAAAGTGAACAGAGAAGCCCAGAGGCTAAGGAACTGGGTATCTCCCTTGTATTAGAACTGCTCAGATGGGAAAAGCAAGATGTTGTGTTTTAATACGTAGAGAACCCGAAATTCTGTTGCTAAGGGCAACAGCAAAACCCTAAAGGGTTACCAACGGGTGTGGCAGTAAACTCCTTGGTCAGAGATGGAATGATAGACACAAGGAGAGTCTCCACAATCCTAATTCTCACTTGCAGTGCACAGGTTCAGCTTACTGCCACTAAACTGACCCCTGACACCTAGCACAGTGAGACAGGATTAGACAGGCAAGTCTTAGAATACAGCCGCAAACTTGCTAAGTTCGCAGAGTAGTAACAGAACCCCAGCAAGCTAAACGACTGACTCCAGTCTTACTGCTAGGTCTGGATTGGCAGAGTGTAATACCAAATCCCCAGGCCTATTTGCAGTAAGCAACAAACAAATACAAAGCTACACAGTACTGGCTAACTTTCAGAAACTGACTAACCAACAAAGATTCAGCAGCATCTGCTTACCCTGAGAAGAGGCCTTATAAAGCAGGTGCTGTCCACGCCCCACTCAGACCTCACAGACTGTGAGCACAAAAACCAGCACCGGATCCCCTGCCATGCACAGAGCCTATAACCACTGCACAGCAAAAGACCCGAACCGGAGTATCAGCTGCGCTCAGGTCACTCCGCTAGCACTTGTCTCCCGGTTGCCATGACGACGTGGCAGCACAGGGCAGGAGACCCTAACAGTACCCCCCCTCTGACGAGGGGTCAAAGAACCCCTACCACCGGGTTTATCGGGGAACTGCGAGAAGAAAGAGCGTATCAGTCTGGGGGCATGAAGATCACAACTGCGCGCCCACGACCGCTCCTCCGGGCCATACCCCTTCCAGTGCACCAAAAATGACAGCCGACCCCGAACCACCTTGGAGTCAAGAATCCTTTCAACAACAAACTCCCTCTGGCCACGTATCAGAAGAGGGGAAGGTCTTCCACTGGAAGAAGGATTACTAATCGCCCGTTTTAAAAGGGAACAATGAAAGGTTTTATTGATACCCAAAGAACGGGGCAGATCTAACTGAAATGCCACCGGATTGATAACCCTGGTGATCTTATAAGGGCCGATGAACCGGGGGCCTAACTTATGAGATGGCTGTCTCAACTTCAAATTCTTGGTAGACAACCAGACGAAGTCTCCTAATTTGAAGCTGCAGGGTCTTTTCCGCTTATCAAAAACCCTTTTGGTCACTAATGACACAGACACAAGGGCTTTCTTCACTTTCCGCCAAATACCTCTAAGGACCGAAACCACAGAGGAACCACCAGGCGTGGAGTCCAGGGGGTCAAAAGAATTGGCCTTAGGATGATGCCCATACACACAAAGGAATGGAGAGATCCCTGTAGCAGAGTGAGCCGCGTTGTTATAGGCAAACTCCGCCATGGACAGATGAGCAACCCAGTCAGTCTGACACTTGGAGACATAACACCTGAGGAACTGCTCCAAGGACTGGTTCACCCTTTCAGTCTGCCCATTAGACTGCGGATGGTAGCCCGACGACAAGCTGACAGAAATCTGGAGATCGGAACAAAATGCCCTCCAGAATTTGGCCACAAACTGGGATCCGCGGTCAGAGACCACATCAAGTGGCAACCCGTGGAGATGCACAACATGCAGCATAAATAATTCAGACAGGCGTCTGGCCGATGGCAACCCAACCAGTGGAACGAAGTGCGCCATCTTCGAAAACCTGTCAACGACAACCCAGATGGCTGTCATCCCCGAGGATTTGGGCAAGTCCACCACAAAATCCATTGAAATGTGGGTCCATGGCTTAGATGGGATAGAGAGTGTATGTAATGGGCCAACCGGAACCCCTCTAGGAGTCTTATTTCGGGCACAGATGTCACATGCCCGAACCCACTGATCCACATCCTTAGCCACCGAGGGCCACCACACCGCCCTAGATAGCAACTCCCGAGTTCTGGCAATACCCGGGTGACCTGCAGACTTCTTGGCATGGAATTCCAGGAACACTCGCTGTCTTAACCTAGGAGGCACAAACAAAAGACCTACCGGAAGGTCTGGAGGAGCCTGCTCCTGTGCTCTAAGGACTAATGATAAGAGGTCCTGGGTAATGCCCACTTTAATACATGATGGGGAAACAATGGGCAACGGCTCCTCGGTGGTCTCCTGGATTGGAGCAAAACTCCGCGAGAGCGCATCAGCCTTGATGTTTTTTGACCCAGGGCGATATGTTATCAAAAAATTAAAGCGAGCAAAAAACAAAGCCCATCGTGCCTGCCTGGCATTGAGACGCTTCGCTGACTCTAAGGGGTCTATTCATGAAGCAGAGAAAAGCCCTGTTTTGCGGTAAACAGGGCTTTTCTCTGCTTACCGCAATTCACAGAGCTGGTTACCGTGGAGAAGTCTCTGACTTCTCCAGCGGTACCCCCGCTCTGTGCCTGAATCGCATCACCATACCTTTGTATGGTGAGTGCGATTCATGAAGGTGCGGAAAGCTCTGCTTTCCGCTTCTCCATGGAGTTCAGGTTCGCCATCTGAGGACGGCGTAACCTGAACTGCGGTGCGGAGACGTCAGGGAAGCTCAATGCTTCCCTGATCGCTGCTCTGCACCTCGCGCTGACTCCGCCCCCCGACCTCCCAGCAACCACTGCGGCCTGCCGGGAGGTCATCAAGCTGCGCATGCGCAAAGGGATCCGTCGCTGGACCCCGCGCATCGCAGAGAGGGACCGCCGGAGAAGACGTCACCGTGGGAGCCCCAGACACCGCAGCGCATCGTCGGAAAGGTAAGTATACATGAATTGCTACTTATCACGGCTATACATCGCATCGAAGCGATGCGATGTATAGTGATAAGTAGCAATTCTGATTTCGTTTTGTACGTGAATAGACCCCTAAATATGCCAGATTCTTATGGTCAGTGAGAATTGAGACCACAAACTTAGCCCCCTCAAGCCAGTGTCTCCACTCCTCGAGTGCATCCTTAATAGCCAACAATTCCCGGTTACCCACGTCATAATTCATCTCGGCAGGCGAAAATTTACGGGAAAAGTAAGCACAGGGATGAAGGCGATTATCAGACACTCCCATCTGAGAAAGCACTGCCCCAATACCCATCTCAGAGGCATCCACCTCCACCACAAAAGGACGCTCTGGATCTGGGTGTCGCACCACCTTGGCCGAAACAAATGCCCTTTTGAGACGGGCAAAAGCCGCTTTAGCCTCACAAGACCAGTGAGCAACATCCGCCCCTTTCTTAGTGAGTGCCACCAAGGGCGCCACTATAGACGAAAATCCAGAGATAAATCGTCTATAAAAATTCGCAAAGCCCAGGAAACGCTGAAGCGCCTTCAAACTAGTGGGCTGCACCCAATCCAGGACTGCCTGTACCTTGGAACCCTCCATTTGGAAACCTTCTGGGGAGATAATATATCCTAGAAATGCGATTTGCTGAACTTCAAATTCGCACTTCTCCAGCTTCGCCCCAAGCCGGTGGTCTCTGAGTTTCTGGAGGACTAAGCGTACATGCTTCCGATGTTCCTCCAGGGAATGGGAGAAGATTAGGATGTCATCTAAGTATACAACTAAGAATCTATCCAAATATTCCCTGAGCACATCATTCATGAAATCCTGGAAGACTGCCGGGGCATTACAGAGCCCAAAAGGCATCACCAAATATTCATAATGCCCTGAGTGGGTATTAAAGGCAGTCTTCCATTCATCCCCCTCTCTTATTCGGATTAGATTGTACGCACCACGTAGGTCAATCTTAGAAAAAATGGTGGCAGTACGAAGCTGGTCAAACAAGACCGAAATGAGAGGCAGTGGGTATGAGTTTTTAATCGTGATACGGTTCAATTCCCTGAAGTCGATGCAGGGTCGCAACGAACCATCCTTTTTACCCACGAAGAAGAACCCCGACCCAACTGGAGACTGTGAAGGTCTGATAAATCCCTTAGCCAAGTTCTCCTGAATGTACTCTGCCATAGCCTGAGTCTCAGGACGTGACAGGGAGTACAACCTGCTCTTGGGAAGCTTAGCATTTGGCAACAAATCAATGGCACAGTCATAGGGGCGATGGGGAGGTAGTACCTCTGCAACTTTTTTGGAGAACACGTCCGCAAAATCTGCATAACACCCTGGCAATCCTGGCAAACTTAGCTGCGAGAGCCTGACTGGAAGGCTCAAGCAACTCCTGAAACAATCAGTACCCCAACTAAGAATCTCCCCAGAGACCCAGTCAAATTGAGGATTGTGGGCCCTTAACCAGGGTAACCCCAACACCAATGGGGCAAAAGTACAGACAGTCACATAAAAGGACAATTTTTCAGAGTGTGTGGCTCCAATAAACAAAGAAATCTGGCTAGTGCAAGAGGTAATTTTACCTTGGGATAATGGTTCCCCGTTTAACCCACAAATCTCAATTTCCGATGCCAGGGGTACTAAGGGAACAGAGTGTTTCAGGGCGAATTGGCGGTCCATAAAAACCCCGTCGGCCCCACTGTCCACAAAGGCCTCAGTCTTGACAGTTTGACCGAGGATCTTCAAGGTCACAGAAATTATAAAAGTCTTCTTGGGAAATTCTGACTTCTGGCCTGACAGGATATTTCCCATCACCCTCAGGCCCTGAAGTTTTCCGGCTTTTCTGGGCATGATACTACCACATGACCTTTATTCCCACAGTACAAACACAACCCCTGCTGTCTCCTCCGCGTCTTCTCACGCGAGGAAAGGCAAGTAGCCCCAATCTGCATAGGCTCCTCGGAAAATTCCTCAGAGTCTGAGGTTCCCTTGGGAAGGAAGGAAATCTCAGTCTCCCTTTCAAGCCTACGCTCTCTCAGCCGTCTATCCACCTGGATGGATAACTGCATGAGCTGATCCAAGCTATCAGGCAAGGGATATTGTACCAGTTGGTCCTTTATCTGGTTAGAAAGACCTCTTCGGTACTGGTGTCTCAGGGCTGGGTCATTCCACTGGGTATCATGGGCCAACCTCCGAAACTCCGTACAGTAAACATCAACTGGCCTTCGCCCTTGCTTAAGGATCGAAATCTGAGCCTCGGCTGAGGCGTCTTGTCAGGGTCATCATACAACATGCCCAGTGCCGTAAAAAAAGCATCAACACTTTTAAGCGACGGACAGTCAGGCTGCAACCCATATGCCCAGACCTGTGGGTCTCCTTGTAGCAAGGAAATCACTATGCCCACCCGCTGAATCTCCGACCCAGAAGACTGAGGCCTAAGCCGGAAGTATAGCTTGCAGCTCTCCTTGAAACAAAACAACTGCGAGCGATCTCCAGAAAAACGATCCGGGAGATTTACTTTCGGCTCCTTAACCCCTGCAGGTGCTGCTGCTGCGGGAGCTCCGCCAGCAGCCTGGGAGGTGTGCATTTTAATGGACAAATCATTAAATTGTCGAGTCAGGACCTGCACCTGATCGACCACCTGTTGCAACGTATTTTGAGGGGTATGCTCCATATTCCCACAAAATTTCAACAGGAGTATTAGGCTGCTGAATATGTTATGCACACCAGTGCCTGCAGGAAAGTACTGGTGTCAGGACTGTTATGCACTCCAGTGCCTGCAGGAATGTACTGGTGTTTGAACTGTTATGCAAAACAAATGGACTTACAGACAGACTGGGGAATATGACATAACGTACACAGAAGGTGATAGGTTAACAAAATACACACAAAGTGAACAGAGAAGCCCAGAGGCTAAGGAACTGGGTATCTCCCTTGTATTAGAACTGCTCAGATGGGAAAAGCAAGATGTTGTGTTTTAATACGTAGAGAACCCGAAATGCTGTTGCTAAGGGCAACAGCAAAACCCTAAAGGGTTACCAACGGGTGTGGCAGTAAACTCCTTGGTCAGAGATGGAATGATAGACACAAGGAGAGTCTCCACAATCCTAATTCTCACTTGCAGTGCACAGGTTCAGCTTACTGCCACTAAACTGACCCCTGACACCTAGCACAGTGAGACAGGATTAGACAGGCAAGTCTTAGAATACAGCCGCAAACTTGCTAAGTTCGCAGAGTAGTAACAGAACCCCAGCAAGCTAAACGACTGACTCCAGTCTTACTGCTAGGTCTGGATTGGCAGAGTGTAATACCAAATCCCCAGGCCTATTTGCAGTAAGCAACAAACAAATACAAAGCTACACAGTACTGGCTAACTTTCAGAAACTGACTAACCAACAAAGATTCAGCAGCATCTGCTTACCCTGAGAAGAGGCCTTATAAAGCAGGTGCTGTCCACGCCCCACTCAGACCTCACAGACTGTGAGCACAAAAACCAGCACCGGATCCCCTGCCATGCACAGAGCCTATAACCACTGCACAGCAAAAGACCCGAACCGGAGTATCAGCTGCGCTCAGGTCACTCCGCTAGCACTTGTCTCCCGGTTGCCATGACGACGTGGCAGCACAGGGCAGGAGACCCTAACAGTGTCACTGCAGTGTCACGCAGGATGGCCCTTCAAAAAAATACTCCCCAAACAGCACATGATGCAAAGAAAAAAAGAGGCGCAATGAGGTAGCTGTGTGACTAAGATAAGCGACCCAAGTGGCCGACACAAACATCTGGCCCATCTAGAAGTGTCACTGCAGTGTCACGCAGGATGGCCCTTCAAAAAAATACTCCCCAAACAGCACATGATGCAAAGAAAAAAAGAGGCGCAATGAGGTAGCTGTGTGACTAAGATAAGCGACCCAAGTGGCCCACACAAACATCTGGCCCATCTAGGAGTGGCACTGCAGTGTCACGCAGGATGGCCCTTCAAAAAAATACTCCCCAAACAGCACATGATGCAAAGAAAAATGAAAGAAAAAAGAGGTGCAAGATGGAATTGTCCTTAGGCCCTCCCACCCACCCTTATGTTGTATAAACAGGACATGCACACTTTAACGAACCCATCATTTCAGTGACAGGGTCTGCCACACGACTGTGACTGAAATGACTGGTTGGTTTGGGCCCCCACCAAAAAAGAAGCAATCAATCTCTCCTTGCACAAACTGGCTCTACAGAGGCAAGATGTCCACCTCCTCCTCATCGTCCGATTCATCACCCCTTTCACTGTGTATATCCCCCTCCTCACAGATTATTAATTCGTCCCCACTGGAATCCACCATCTCAGGTCCCCGTGTACTTTCTGGAGGCAATTGCTGCTGGTGAATGTCTCCACGGAGGAATTGATTATAATTAATTTTAATGAACATCATCTTCTCCACATTTTCTGGAAGTAACCTCGTACGCCGACTGCTGACAAGGTGAGCGGCTGCACTAAACACTCTTTCGGAGTACACACTGGAGGGAGGGCAACTTAGGTAGAATAAAGCCAGTTTCTGCAAGGGCCTCCAAATTGCCTCTTTTTCCTGCCAGTATACGTACGGACTGTCTGACGTGCCTACTTGGATGCGGTCACTCATATAATCCTCCACCATTCTTTCAATGGTGAGAGAATCATATGCAGTGAGAGTAGACGACATGTCAGTAATCGTTGGCAGGTCCTTCAGTCCGGACCAGATGTCAGCACTCGCTCCAGACTGCCCTGCATCACCGCCAGCAGGTGGGCTCGGAATTCTTAGCCTTTTCCTCACACCCCCAGTTGCGGGAGAATGTGAAGGAGGAGCTGTTGACGGGTCACGTTCCGCTTGACTTGACAATTTTCTCTCCAGCAGGTCTTTGAACCCCTGCAGACTTGTGTCTGCCGGAAAGAGAGATACAACGTAGGCTTTAAATCTAGGATCGAGCACGGTGGCCAAAATGTAGTGCTCTGATTTCAACAGATTGACCACCCGTGAATCTTGGTTAAGCGAATGAAGGGCTCCATCCACAAGTCCCACATGCCTAGCGGAATCGCTCTGTTTTAGCTCCTCCTTCAATGTCTCCAGCTTCTTCTGCAAAAGCCTGATGAGGGGAATGACCTGACTCAGGCTGGCAGTGTCTGAACTGACTTCACGTGTGGCAAGTTCAAAGGGTTGCAGAACCTTGCACAACGTTGAAATCATTCTCCACTGCGCTTGAGACAGGTGCATTCCACCTCCTTTGCCTATATCGTGGCCAGATGTATAGGCTTGAATGGCCTTTTGCTGCTCCTCCATCCTCTGAAGCATATAGAGGGTTGAATTCCCCCTCGTTACCACCTCCTGCTTCAGATGATGGCAGGGCAGGTTCAGGTGTGTTTGGTGGTGCTCCAGTCTTCTGTACGCGGTGCCTGAACGCCGAAAGTGGCCCGCAATTCTTCGGGCCACCGACAGCATCTCTTGCACGCCCCTGTCGTTTTTTAAATAATTCTGCACCACCAAATTCAAGGTATGTGCAAAACATGGGACGTGCTGGAATTTGCCCAGATGTAATGCACGCACAATATTGCTGGCGTTGTCCGATGTCACAAATCCCCAGGAGAGTCCAATTGGGGTAAGCCATTCTGCGATGATCTTCCTCAGTTGCCGTAAGAGGTTTTCAGCTGTGTGCGTATTCTGGAAAGCGGTGATACAAAGCGTACTCTGCCTAGGAACGATTTGGCATTTGCGAGATGCTGCTACTGGTGCCGCCGCTGCTGTTCTTGCAGCGGGAGGCAATACATCTACCCAGTGGGCTGTCACAGTCATATAGTCCTGAGTCTGCCCTGCTCCACTTGTCCACATGTCCGTGGTTAAGTGGACATTGGGTACAACTGCATTTTTAGGACACTGGTGAGTCTTTTTCTGAGGTCTGTGTACATTTTCGGTATCGCCTGCCTAGAGAAATGGAACCTAGATGGTATTTGGTACCGGGGACACAGTACCTCAATCAAGTCTATAGTTGGCTCTGAATTAACGATGGATACCGAAACCACGTTTCTCACCGCCCAGGCTGCCAAGGCCTCAGTTATCCGCTTTGCAGCAGGATGACTGCTGTGATATTTCATCTTCCTCGCAAAGGACTGTTGGACAGTCAATTGCTTACTGGAAGTAGTACAAGTGGTCTTCCGACTTCCCCTCTGGGATGACGATCGACTCCCAGCAGCAACAACAGCAGCGCCAGCAGCAGTAGGCGTTACACTCAAGGATGCATCGGAGGAATCCCAGGCAGGAGAGGACTCGTCAGACTTGCCAGTGACATGGCCTGCAGGACTATTGGCTTTCCTGGGTAAGGAGGAAATTGACACTGAGGGAGTTGGTGGTGTGGTTTGCAGGAGCTTGGTTACAAGAGGAAGGGATTTACTGGTCAGTGGACTGCTTCCGCTGTCGCCCAAAGTTTTTGAACTTGTCACTGACTTATGATGAATGCGCTGCAGGTGACGTATAAGGGAGGATGTTCCGAGGTGGTTAACGTCCTTACCCCTACTTATTACAGCTTGACAAAGGCAACACACGGCTTGACACCTGTTGTCCGCATTTGTGTTGAAATAATTCCACACCGAAGAGCTGATTTTTTTTGTATTCTGACCAGGCATGTCAATGGCCATATTCCTCCCACGGACAACAGGCGTCTCCCCGGGTGCCTGACTTAAACAAACCACCTCACCATCAGAATCCTCCTTGTCAATTTCCTCCCCAGCGCCAGCAACACCCATATCCTCATCCTGGTGTACTTCAACACTGACATCTTCAATTTGACTATCAGGAACTGGACTGCGGGTGCTCCTTCCAGCACTTGCAGGGGGCGTGCAAATGGTGGAAGGCGCAAGCTCTTCCCGTCCAGTGTTGGGAAGGTCAGGCATCGCAACCGACACAATTGGACTCTCCTTGGGGATTTGTGATTTCGAAGAACGCACAGTTCTTTGCTGTGCTTTTGCCAGCTTAAGTCTTTTCTTTTTTCTAGCGAGAGGATGAGTGCTTCCATCCTCATGTGAAGCTGAACCACTAGCCATGAACATAGGCCAGGGCCTCAGCCGTTCCTTGCCACTCCATGTCGTAAATGGCATATTGGCAAGTTTACGCTTCTCCTCAGACGCTTTTAATTTTGATTTTTGGGTCATTTTACTGATCTTTTGTGTTTTGGATTTTACATGCTCTGTACTATGACATTGGGCATCGGCCTTGGCAGACGACGTTGATGGCATTTCATCGTCTCGGCCATGACTAGTGGCAGCAGCTTCAGCACGAGGTGGAAGTGGATCTTGATCTTTCCCTATTTTTTTAACCTCCACATTTTTGTTCTCCATATTATAATGCGCACACCTAAAAGGCACCACAGGTATACAATGCAGATGGATGGATACTAGTATACTTATGGACGACGAGTGACGACACAGAGGTAGGTACAGCAGTGGCCTACCATACTGCTATATACAGTATAATGGACCTGGTGGACACTGTCAGCAGACTGCGTTTATACTTAGTATAAAGAAAAAAAGACACCACAGGTATACAATGTAGATGGATGGTGACAATGCTAAATTCCTTGTCGTATAAACAACCCTTTATGAAGCTAAGAACACTGTACGCTGTTTACTTAAGAAGTACCGTAATGGTACGCTATTGGCGTAGCGATCGCTCAGCCGTAGGCGAGACGCTCAAGCGTCACGTTCGCTCACGGCCCTGTGATCACAGGACACGTTATTGGCTATGTCTAGGGGAATGATTCGCTATGGCGTAGCATACGCTCGAGACCACGATGAAGTCACCAGCGATGCAGACGCTCACAACACTATACCTTTATGTTAAAACCTTATACCAATGAAATACACTGAATACCTTAATGTGAGTACAGGGTGTAAATGCAACCTTGTGTAACCTGACTAACTACAAAGCTGCTTGAGCGTCACCGACGCTCAAGTGAACACTTAACACTATAGAAAATGCACAGATACTGGTTTAGGTTTCCAAAGCCTATTAACTGTATTATATCTAATATACTTGTAAAAGGGGATAACAGTACAGATGATACACTACAATATAACAGAGACTTCCTAACCACCGAACTAAACAATAAATACAAAAAGACAATACTACACTGACCTAAATGCAATACAGTACAATACTATAATACTATGAGAGATATAAGAGAAAAGAGGAGAGAGAGAGAGAGAGAGAGAGAGAGAGAGAGAGATGGAGAGAAATTGGCTCACAGAAAGACAATGATTACGGAGAGAAACTTACGCACAAAGGGTATGATCGCCTGCGCCTCGATATCCAGCTCCCGGCTATCAGCAGATAACCGTTGATGAGAGAGTGAGAGCTGGATGTGGTCGGCCTGCCTATTTATGCCCCACACACAATGCAATCTCCTGGTCCTACAATCCCATTGTCCATTGGCCGAAGGAATTCGGCCCTGCATCATAACAAAAGGTCATAGGGTGATTCATACAGGTGGGCTGTGACGATTTCCAACAGCTCAGGTGGGTGGGAAACTGGGTTTCCCGCCGCATACCTGAGTATGGGTAAATAATAGAAATGGACATAAACTTCTTATGTCCATAACTATTCGCACGAGCGATTAATACGCTCCAAACCAACACCGGAATATTGCTAATTAAATACTCTTCCGATGGGTACCAAACACTGCTGTATGATTCCTGTTAGACCCTTCGTACGATATAAAGAGGGATTCCTCAGCTCTGGGACATTGTATTTTAACCAAACTTTCAGAATCTATCAAAGGGACCATGATCTATAAACTACATTAATTGTGAAAATATGTAACGAATGAGTCGCACGCTACGACCACATAAACTCTACCGTAAATACGCATACCGCGCCTGCGTGTGCACGCTATTGCGGGTATGCGCTTCCACGGGAGAGCGTACGCACGCGCAGCGCGGACCAGTGTGCGGTGCAAATATGGCAACGTGCATTGAGACATTTTTCTGACTTTGACAGTCCACCCTTTGGCAGTCAATAATAACTGCCACAAAACATTTAAGGAGAAAAATGTAAGTCAGGGGTTAATTGATTTCCATGGTTGGGTAGGGGAGAAGAGTGGAGTAGGTGTGAAGAGGGTATGACCTAGTGAGAAAGTAGAAGCATGTGTGTATGAGTCCATGTTTGGAGGGTCATGTATCATCGTGCCGTACGTGTGGTAAATCAAGCTTCGAGGTATTGCGAAGTATACATTTGAATTCCTTCTTGTCCTGTGGTACAGGTCTGTGGATGGGCTGTCAAACTCTACCGAGCTCATTTCGGCTGTGGTTGTAACAAAATGGGGATGCACATTTTAGTTGATGATACATGAATGGGGGAGGTATGTGGTTGCTGCTATCTGTGCCTGTATTCCCTATCGTCTATGTGTGTCGTTACCTGGGGGTTGTAGAGATGAAGATAAAGAACACTTACGAAAAATGCAATGATATTCTATGTCAGGGAAATGTACATCTGTCGTCGAAGTTGTTTTCGGTATCTGTTGAGAGTCGTCTTCTTTGCGCTGTATTGCTCCTTGGGCATGAGCAAATAGCTTTGTCTGAGCCATCAGATTTACAAAAAATGTTGGGCTAGCGTGAGTTTAAAAATACTAGGGAAACTGGGGATCCATGGCAAAGTTCATCAAGTGTCCATATTTAAAGTTGTCAAATCTTCTTCTTTGGTCAATCCGTTGTCTGTATACATCTCGTCTCGTCAGCTTCCTCGTCCAAGGGGGTCTTTGTATCTTGGAGAAAAGCAGAAAAACAGGTGAAAGAAACGGACCGTATAATCGCATTTTCATCACATTCTGGTTTCTATCATTGGGTCATAAATCAAATCCAGGTTAATTACGGTTTCCTCACTCCTCAAGCTCATCACTTTTGTACTTTGCTTGCACCTCATTAAAGCCTGCCCGCATCTAAATATCAATCCAATCGATATAACGACACCCAAGATACATAGTAGAAACTTTCCAACATCCATTATGACTCCTTGAGCCCAGTCTCCTAAACCGGAGAACCAATTTCGCGGGTTCAACCATGACACCCAACCAGTCAGCTCATTACCTACAGCAGCAAGGGTGAGATTGTGTTTTCGACGAAATTCCCACTTTAATTGCAGAATATCGTCCATCTTTTGGTCTATGACCTCTACCGGATCCTCGGTGCTATTTGTGATATACGTGCAACACTTTATGCCGTACTGTGTTGCCAATGTAACACAATATCCGCCTGTTACTGCTGTAAGATAATTAAGAACCATCCTATGCTGAACTAGTTCTGTTTTGTAAGCTTGAAGTTCTCTTCCAGTGTATCTAAACGTGTCATCATACATTTCAGTGATATTATCTAACAAATTGGCGAGTGCGGAAATGTATCTATAATTCATCACACCTCGAGCGGTGCGAGTGAAATCTAACGCTACCAGAACCTGAATCCCGGTGGATTCATGGATAAGATCAGAGGCCGGATGCTCTAACCTTTCTGACAGTTGTCTTTTAACTCGGTGCTCGTAATGAGTGTGAGTATAAGGAGCTTGGGCACCACGGTGTATGTCCTTCATTTTGTCATGTGTAACAGTCATCACTTCAGGCAATACTTTTCCAATATAACACAATCCTTCAGAGTTTGGGGCAAGCCACTTGTACGCCTTTCTCCCGCATATGAAATATGCATCATCGGGGAGAACATAAGGGACGGAGAAGGACATGACCATGTTACAAACCTTCCATGTGAAATCTCCTGACCCTAATTCTTCCATCTGCCTAATGCACGTATCGGTTTGTACGATATGTGCACAGTATCCTGGTGATACCTCTCCAACTCTAGTAATCCTATTTCCTAAGGTATATCGATACCGGAAAGATTTTCCTCTACTGGCTATGTGGCGTACGAGCTCTGTATCTGTAGGCATTCTATCTGCTCTATGTGAAAAGGTCATGGTAAGGTTGCTCCATGACACTTCCCAATTTCCCGGTTTTCTGGGATTGGAGATGTTAAAACATATGAGGGACCTATCCACATGGTATTGGTGGAGCTTCAAACTAGGAGGGCTGGAGATGTTAAACCTCCGGTCCACCGGTCTCCCACCACTTAGCTCAAGTACCTCCCCTAACGTTAAAGGAAATGGTACTAGCCCTGATTTACTGTGACCCTGAGGTACTTGAGAGCATACCCAACAATCGGTCTTATTTAACACATTACCCACTAAGGAGTGATAGTCACTCAATGGATGCCGGTCCATATGGATATTAAAACTGGATTGGCATTTCTTTGTTACAGAGCCTACAGATACAACTTTCTTTTTGAACTAACATTCCTTCACAGTTGTTTACAAATAACATGGTTGTTAGATCGTGCCCGGTACTCGCCTTTGCTTGGTGATTGGGTTGCTATTGGAAATTTACACCTCCGTCTCAGTCATCAGGACCTTTCTGGATCCTTTCTCGACCTCACTGGTACTCTCACCGAAACAGACTGCTCTGGTCAACATCATGGTTAACGGGAAAATCCATATCACAGTCTCTTGGGGCAAGTCCATCTTACAGGAGGAGAAAAGAAGAAATTTGTAAAGGGGGTATAAGAAAATCAGTTTGAGGGGGAGAGAACTCGTTACGATAATAAGTTCTCTCATTTTGTTGTTCTTCTTGTTCTGCTGTCCTCTCAAAAGGTGCTGTCTCTTCAGTCTTCCGAATGAACCTTCTGGTGATGTAATCTTTCTTCCTAACTAGCGATCTTTCTGTGTGGAGCAAAAATCTGGCATTACCATTGGTTAACACTTAGGGGTGACATACCATCTTTAAATCATGGAAACATGAGTGAGGAGAGAGAGAAAATAAAAACAAAAGAGATAGAGAACAATTCATGTGCATATATACATTACATAACCCGACAATAACCACCAATAAGAGAAGAGAAACAAAGCATTTTTTTTAAACGTTGTCAACATTAAGAAAACATTGTCAGACTATTAGGCTGTCGTATCTACGTGTCTAATGGTTTCCTTGAGCAGTCCCTCCCCACCAGCACTTGCATTATTCCACTGTCTGTATCTGGCCAGAATACATTGTGGTGGATAGGTCATGCTGGGGTTTGGTAGACTTCTGCAAGGACCAAGCGAATATGCAATGTTTGAATTCTTACCAATAATTGTCAGAGAGGGGGATAGAGAGAGAAAGAAAAAACATTTTTCACAAATACATTTACAACGTTTAACCTGGTCATTCCTGTGTCTTCAGTGAATGACCTCCCAATTTACTAACCGTTACCTCAGGCTTACCATCAGTCCTAATGATCACCTTTCCTAACTATATATTATGGGTGTGGCCCAAAATTCTTCCTATATGATCCCTGCTTGTAATTTGGTGTGTCATAACTTTTGCTCATTTTCATGTCTAGGGGGTCTGATTTTATGTGGGCTGTTGCAGTTACTGGCATAATGCCCTTCTCTTTTGCACAGATCACAAATCCTTAAGTTCCTCCATGTGCCAATGGCCTGGGGTTTTGGTTGATTTGATGCCTCCTCAAACGCTCGGATGTTCATCATCACCAATCGTTTCCCCTGTACTTCCCTGGTTCTTTGGTTTTTATGATTATGGTGTTGTTTTTCTCTTGACCTACAATCTCTTGCAATGTGTCCCTTTTTATGACAACTGTAACAGACTTTCATATCTGGATTTCTCGCAGGGGTGTGTGGCTTTTGTTGGGGTGGTCTTGTGGTTTGGGCCTGAATATTTGCTGCCATTAACTTATCTTTTAGTGACTCTCTGTACCTGGTGCTATTCTGATCATGATTAATGACGGCCTCTCTTAGTGCGGCCACCGAGATCTCTCTCCAGTTTGGGTTGGTGGTCTGTACCCTTGTTTTTAATTCATCCTTTAAACCATTCATTAATACCTTAACCGCTATTCCTTTATGTTGTGCATTTGTCTTGATGTCTGCGATCCCAGTGTTCCTAGCCATTATTTGCAGTGCTCGATTGAAATAATTAGAAACATTTTCCTTTTCGTTTTGCCTTATGGAGAAAATTTCACTCCACTTGACAGTGGTTGGGAAATATATTCCTAACTGTCGGTTAATCTGCCTAATACATTCCTGATTGTGTTCCTCCATACAGGGTACCTCCATGTTTAATTTACAATCAGCAATGAATTTTTCAGGGTCAACCCTGGAGGGCAAACATGCCCTCAGCACTGTCCGCCACTCTTTGTTGGTGGGTTCTGTGGCGTTTCCTAGTTCTTTAATAAACCTTTGGCATTTGGCTAGATTTTTCCCAGGATCAGGAAATTCGGACATAATTGATCTCAATTCGGTCCGGGACAAGAGACAGCGCATTGCACTGTCCTTGACGGGAATGATTCCCTGATCGTCAGTCTTCCCATTGGGGACCGAGATCACCCTGGCCAGATCGAGCTCAGTTACATCATCTTGTGTTGGTCTTACAATATGGGGTACCTCTGTTTGTGCGTGATATGAAACATTGTACGTACCTGTGGACACGACCTCACCTGACCCTCCGTTAGGGGGTTCGATTATTGCCTTTACCAATTTGGTCGTGTCCACCTGGATGGCTTTTGTGATGGTTGCTGGAAGAGGTGCTGACATCGTTCTGGGCTCACTGTCTTGTTTGTATTCCTGAGGGAGGTTTGACATGGGGGGCAACTTGCACAGGTTAATAGTTGTACATTCAACAGTATTACAATAATCATAGTTACATTCATTACATTTATTCTTATAATCTATATTACAGTTGCTAAGAGCGTTTTTATTGTTCCACTTTTGTGCTTTTCTCTCCGCAATCAACTCCTCTCCTGCTGCCATGTCTCTCCCCTCAAGATAAGAGTCAGAAAAGTCAATAGACTCTTTTTGTAATTCACTTTCCTGTTGCCATAACTGTAAATATTCATAATGTTTATTTTGTCTCTTCGTTGGTTCAACGAGACTTATCCTCCTCCTTAAATTTTGTAACACTACTGGACTGAAGCTACCTATTCTTGGGAATTTGTCCCTGTCTTGTACAGTCATTCTCTCCCATTCATCACATAAAACTTCAGCGTGATTTCCATATTTCACATATCGTGCCGACCCGATGGATCGGTTCTCTGAATCAACCCGAACCGAGGTTGATCGCCCCCTACCTGAACAAATGGCCCCCATAATCTGCAGGCGTTGCCTATTCCTCCTTGAATATCAAGGCTTTCAGCGAACCCTTACAAACAAACCAAGATGTCCTTGGGCAGGCCGGCGGTGGTGGTTTATCAAGTACCCCACTTACTTCTCGCCCACGTTGGCCTGTGCTGCAATCACTGTAGCCAGAGCTGCTGTACCCAACCTAGGGCCCCTGTGAACCTTTATTTACTGGGGCGCTTTCCCCAGCAAGTATCGGTTGTTGGATAGTTCCTGAGTGACCAGCGAACTTCCCTTCCCAAAAAATAAAAAATTACACAAATCACGTCAGAATGTACAAATAGCGTTTGTGACCACTTTACTCTAATGGTATTAGGTCAGATTACTAACTACTGCACACAATTACGTGCGGTCCAATCGTTCAGTACACGAGCACTACTTGTCATGCACTGAAAGATCAATGGAATCGATGTTTCCGGCCGCGATTCCTTCAGCACGAGCTTATGGCCTATATGGGTTCTGCACCAACACCCCAGGCGTTGTGCCACTGGACTTTTATAGCGGACCTTTTACCTTACGACCTCCTGGTCTTGTTCCTTATGACCTCCTGGTCTTGTTACCTTATGACCTCCTGGTCTTGTTACCTTATGGTCCGCTATACTCTAATGCTCAAATATTATTTAACCAGGGATGCCTCCCTAGCCACCGTATATGTCACTTACACGTATGTCCCTTGACGAGTACCCGGCTTTCCTTTTGGTTCCACCTTAAAGTTATATAAACTTTTGTATACAAAACACACTCACTCAACACATGTACACTTTGTTTCTATATCTATTTCTGCGCAGAAATTGTCTTCAGGCCAAGAGTGTTACCAATTAGGAGCAGGATCTGTTAAACTAAATTTCAGATTTTCCAAAAATAGATTTGCGTTATTTACCGCGTCGCGTTATCTACCGCTGTGCGTTAATTATCGCCTTTGCGTTACTTCACTTTATCACAACTTGTGCTACGTGGGCGTAACCGGACGCTACGTTGCGTAATGAACGCTGCGTGCGTCTGCCTTTGGATTGCGTACGCTAGTCTTTGTTAGCGACACGTGTACGCAATGCAAAGATCCACCGTAACACAATATATTTTTATCAATGTAAATGATCCCTGATCATCTACCGCAATCCACACTGACTGCCTTGTATCTCAGACAAACCGTGTGTTTGTTCTATACTTTAACTATTACCTCTACTATTAAATAACAGCAAATCTCTTTTTAGCACTTTCTATCAACTATAAAAATTGGCAAACAGGAATAGTGATATACGAAATTTGAAAAGGAAATGCAGATATATGCGTGCGTACGCAAGACAAAAGAAAAATAAACAGTTTTAAAAAGACACAAGCGTTTTGTTCTTACTTCCGGTTACCGGGTTCCTTCAGCACTCTTTATCTAAGCGAAGCAGACGCTTATCCCGTCAGCAACTGCGAGACAACCTCCCACCCTTTGCTGGGGGATAATGTCTGCTGATCTACCTAGTGCAGATGTGAGAAGTATAGGACGAGTCCCCAATTGACAATGCTAAATTCCTTGTCGTATAAACAACCCTTTATGAAGCTAAGAACACTGTACGCTGTTTACTTAAGAAGTACCGTAATGGTACGCTATTGGCGTAGCGATCGCTCAGCCGTAGGCGAGACGCTCAAGCGTCACGTTCGCTCACGGCCCAGTGATCACAGGACACGTTATTGGCTATGTCTAGGGGAATGATTCGCTATGGCGTAGCATACGCTCGAGACCACGATGAAGTCACCAGCGATGCAGACGCTCACAACACTATACCTTTATGTTAAAACCTTATACCAATGAAATACACTGAATACCTTAATGTGAGTACAGGGTGTAAATGCAACCTTGTGTAACCTGACTAACTACAAAGCTGCTTGAGCGTCACCGACGCTCAAGTGAACACTTAACACTATAGAAAATGCACAGATACTGGTTTAGGTTTCCAAAGCCTATTAACTGTATTATATCTAATATACTTGTAAAAGGGGATAACAGTACAGATGATACACTACAATATAACAGAGACTTCCTAACCACCGAACTAAACAATAAATACAAAAAGACAATACTACACTGACCTAAATGCAATACAGTACAATACTATAATACTATGAGAGATATAAGAGAAAAGAGGAGAGAGAGAGAGAGAGAGAGAGAGAGATGGAGAGAAATTGGCTCACAGAAAGACAATGATTACGGAGAGAAACTTACGCACAAAGGGTATGATCGCCTGCGCCTCGATATCCAGCTCCCGGCTATCAGCAGATAACCGTTGATGAGAGAGTGAGAGCTGGATGTGGTCGGCCTGCCTATTTATGCCCCACACACAATGCAATCTCCTGGTCCTACAATCCCATTGTCCATTGGCCGAAGGAATTCGGCCCTGCATCATAACAAAAGGTCATAGGGTGATTCATACAGGTGGGCTGTGACGATTTCCAACAGCTCAGGTGGGTGGGAAACTGGGTTTCCCGCCGCATACCTGAGTATGGGTAAATAATAGAAATGGACATAAACTTCTTATGTCCATAACTATTCGCACGAGCGATTAATACGCTCCAAACCAACACCGGAATATTGCTAATTAAATACTCTTCCGATGGGTACCAAACACTGCTGTATGATTCCTGTTAGACCCTTCGTACGATATAAAGAGGGATTCCTCAGCTCTGGGACATTGTATTTTAACCAAACTTTCAGAATCTATCAAAGGGACCATGATCTATAAACTACATTAATTGTGAAAATATGTAACGAATGAGTCGCACGCTACGACCACATAAACTCTACCGTAAATACGCATACCGCGCCTGCGTATGCACGCTATTGCGGGTATGCGCTTCCACGGGAGAGCGTACGCACGCGCAGCGCGGACCAGTGTGCGGTGCAAATATGGCAACGTGCATTGAGACATTTTTCTGACTTTGACAATGGATACTTAGTATACTTATGGACAACGAGTGACGACACAGGGGTAGGTACAGCAGTGGCCTACCGTACTGCTATATACAGTATAATGGACCTGGTGGACACTGTCAGCAGACTGCGTTTATAGTATAAAAAAAAAAGACACCACAGGTATACAATGTAGATGGATGGATACTACTATACTTATGGACGACGAGTGACGACACAGAGGTAGGTACAGCAGTGGCCTACCGTACTGCTATATACAGTATAATGGACCTGGTGGACACTGTCAGCAGACTGCGTTTATAGTATAAAAAAAAAGACACCACAGGAGTGTTTTTCAGGCAGACAAACGTATACTGGTGGTCACTGTCAGCAAAACTGTGCACTGTACTCCTGCTATAGCTGCTCCCCAGTCCCCACAATTAAGCAGTGTGAGCACTCAGCACAGATATATCATGCAGCACTGCACACTGAGCACAGATATGGTATGGAGCATTTTTTTCAGGCAGAGAACAGATAAAAAACTGGTGGTCACTATTAGCAAAACTCTGCACTGTACTCCTCCTAACAGCTGCTCCCCAATCCTCCCCACAATAAGCTAAGCAATCAGATCAACTGTGTAGTATATAACTAGTATATAAACGGAGACGACGCCAGCCACGTCCTCTCCCTATCAATCTCAATGCACGTGTGGAAAATGGCGGCGACGCGCGGCTGCTTATATAGGATCCGAATCTCGCGAGAATCCGACAGCGGGATGATGACGTTCGGGCGCGCTCGGGTTAGCCGAGCAAGGCGGGAGGATCCGAGTCTGCTCGGACCCGTGTAAAAAAGGTAAAGCTCGGGTGGGTTCGGTTTCTCGGAAACCGAACCCGCTCATCACTATATAGGATATGTGTGTAGTTGTGTATTACGTTATGATTTATAATGAATGCTGACGTAAAAGTATTCGTTCTCATGTGCTGGTCGCTCTGTTGATAAAGCTCTAGGTCGGCCGTGACGAACTGAAAGGAGTCCAAATGTTTATTCTTTTCCCGCTGTGGATTGATTACTGTGAAAGTCAACTCCTGGTCGACATGGGGACCTGTCACACAGGATCGTACACAGGAAGCTAAGTGGTGCTCGGGAGTTATTTGCATTACATGCACATGGGGGAGTGTGTATTTTCGGAAAGGCATCCGATAGTATTACCCTAAATAGAGAGAGGGGATGTTTCTTATGTTGAGTCTTCTCTATAACATGGTGGCAAGCTGCCGTGCGACTGCACAAGAAATGCTGAGGCTGACTCCGAGAGATACTGGAGTGTTTCCCTGGGACGGTGTACCGCTGTGTGGGGAGGCCTCAGTCCAGTCAATCTGGGTGGATACCACTGGTGGGTCTAACTTCGCGAGTTAGATTCCCTCACAACGGTTGGTGACGCATTCTGTTGTGGGATGCAGTAATTTTAACCGTTTTGATACCGTTCTTTTTTCCCTTTCGGTACAGATTGTAGAAGGTGAAAAGGTAAGAGTTCTGCAGCCTGGTTAGGTTTGCAGAAGCAGATGTCGTTTTCTGTTTCTACCACATCCACCGCAGGTCGCTGGGTCTATCTGGCTGGAGCCCACTTCGGTGGGAACTCGTCCACTACTCTTCAGTCAATCTGAGAATGGCCTTGGACCTGTGAGTTAATAATGGAATCCAAAGGGGGGACATGCTGGAGTTACAGATGATTCCCCTCACTGATTTTTTGAATAGATCTTACCGATTCCCCTCTGGAAGGGTAGGTAGTACGCGACGCCATACCAGAGTTGCGACAGGTTCAGGACATTGTCCTGCTGTCCCTAAAAAAAAAAAAAAAGATTTCTACTTACAAAGGCAGCTCCAGCACGTAAAGGTAGAAAAGTGGTTATATGCGTTTTTCTCCGCATTCGGCTTACCTGGGTTGATATCCAGGATTGTCTTTGCCATTTCACCGGAGTGATGGCAGTATGATGGGTTTCTTTCAATAGTAAGAACCATTGTTATTCTGTACTGAGACGCTCTCCTGTTTAAGGCGAGGTCAAGAGACAAGTGGTGCAAATCGTTGTTTCTCTCTGACTGTTTTTCAACACAGGGAAGGCTGTTGTTCCCAACGACGCAGATGTCGGAGATGGGTATCAGAGTAGATACTGAACGGTTGAGGTTCGGTGTTTTCCTGTGGAAAGAGGTCTGAGGATCCAGAGTCGGATCAGATTTGCAGTGACAATCCATCAATATGTTCCGTTGACGAAGAAGATGGTGCGGCCTAAGAGGCTTTTCAGTGAGCAGGTCAAATGCCAGAGTGGTTTTCACGGGGCCAGTTGGAAATGTGGTCCGGGTCTCACCTGCACATGCGCCATAATATAATCCTAATGGCCAGGATATCGCTCCTGTGATGTCTGCTCAGTTCTCACCTCCTAGAGGGACGAAGGTTCGGAATCCAGGTGGAGTTCCTGGCGTCCATGCATGCAGATCTCCGAGACTGGGGAGCAGTCTTTGCAAGGGAGTATTTCCAGAGGAAAAGGTCAAGCTGGGAAGCTTGTCTGCAATAAGCTTTCTTGGATTAAGAGCTATTTTTTGTGAACATATGCTTAGTGATCTGCACGTGTTAGTTCTATCGGACGACTTGACAGCAGTGGTGTAAGTAAGCCGCTAGGGCGGAACAAGGAGCTAAGCGACAATGGCAGATGCCGTAAAAGTTTCCGCTGGGTGAAAGGACTGGTTAACGCTATATTAACAGTCTTCGTTCCGGATGTGAACGACGGAGAAATAGATTCCTCTGCAGATGCGATCTCCATCCGGGTGAAATACAGTCGTCATCGAGAAGTTTCACTGAGGCGAAAAGTCTTTGAGGAGTGCCTCAATTGGACATGTTGGCGTCTAGCCTCAACGAGAGATCTTAGAGATATTATTCCTGGTCAGAGGACACTCAAGCTATAGCAGTGGACGTCCTCGGGACACCTTGGGTGTTTTCAGTTAGTCTATGTGTCCCCTCCGGTTTCACTCCCTTCTGAAGGTGATAAGCGTAAGAAGAACAAAGGTTCAGGGGATCCTCATTGTTCCAGTCTAAACGAGGTTGGCTTGGTATCCAGTTCTTCAAGATTTACTTATAGAAGATCCCTTGCCTCTTCTTCTACGTGAGGAACTGTTACAACAAGATCCGGGCGTGTATCACAACTTACCGCGGCTGCGTTTGACGGCGTGGCGGTTGAACGCCATATCCTAAGAAAGGATATTCCCAGTGAAGTCGTTTCCACACTTCTTCGGGCTAGAAAAGAAGTCTGAAAAGAACGGCAAAGCCTTACCACCGTGTTTGGATGACTTTAAGAAGGCTGCTACGGAAGTTTTCAACTGGGTCGTTCTTCTCCATTCTTTGCAAGCAGGTGTGGGTGCAGGCCTAAAGTTAGGCTCCATTTCAGTGTGGCTTTGGCCTTGTAAATTTTCTTTCGAGAAAGAAGTGGCAACCTTTCCGGAAGTTCGGACCTTCGTGGAAGGGGTACTGCACATCCAACCTCCATTTGTGGCCCCATTGGCACCGTGGGACCTTGACGTGGTGTTGCGGTTTCTTGTGTCAAAATGTTTGGAACCTTTATGAAAGGTTGTGTTAAAGTTTCTCTCTTGGAGAGTGGTCATGCTTTTGGCTTTGGCGTCCGCAGGGTGGATGTCAGTAGTAGCGGCTGGGTCTCACGAGAGCCCCTGTTTGATCTTCCAGGTGGATAGAGTGGAATTGAGAACTCGGATAATAGTTCTGCCAAAAGTGGTTTCGGTGTTTCGCAGAAACATGCCTATTTGATGCCTGTGGTTGCTTAAGCATTGGCTGATTCAAGGTCTCTAGATGTAGTCAGGGCTTTGAATATTTATGTCGCCAATTTGGCTCAGATTGGGGAATCAGAGGCTCTGTTTGTCTGGTATGCCCCAGAGTGATTGGGGACGCCTGCGTCTCTGCAGTCTGTTACATGCTAGATCTGTGATACAATTTGGCGTGCTCGTTCTACGGCTAGATTGCCGTTACCGAAGTCGGTGGTGACCCATTCTTCTAGGTAGATGGCCTCTTTTTGGGCGGATGCCCGAGGAGTCTCGCCAGTTCAACTTCTGCTGAGCAGATACTTGGTCGGGTTCAAACACTTTGGCTAGGCTATACAAGTTTGATACCCTGGCTGATGGGGACCTCATGTTTGCTCAATCAGTGCTGCAGAGTCGTACGCACTCTCCCGCCCGGTCTGGAGCTTTGGTGTAAACCCCATGGTCCTTACGGAGTCCCCAGCATCCTCTAGGATGTTTGAGAAAATAGGATTTTAATACCTACCGGTAAATCCTTTTCTCTTAGTCCATAGAGGATGCTGGGCGCCCGTCCCAGTGCATACTGTGGCTGCAGTTATTGGTTATGGTTACACTCTTGTGGTGTTTCTTTTCTGTCAGGCTGTTGCTGACGTTGTGCATGTCATGGCATGCAGTGTCTTATTATTGGTTGTGTTGACACACTGGTTGTGTTACATATTCTCTCAGCATGCGGCTGTGTATTGTCCATGCCATGGGCTGGTATTCTTTTGTCTACCACGTTCTGCGGTATGTTCGTGGTGTGAGCTGGTATGACACTCACCGTGTTTAAACAATAAATCTTTCCTTGAAATGTCCGTCTCCCTGGGCACAGTTTTCTAACTGAGGTCTGGAGGAGGGGCATAGAGGGAGGAGCCAGTTCACACCCAGTAAAAGTCTTATAGTGTGCCCATGTCTCCTGCGGATCCCGTCTATACCCCATGGTCCTTACAGGGTCCCCAGCATCCTCTACGGACTAAGAGAAAAGGATTTACCGGTAGGTATTAAAATCCTATTTTTTGGGTTGGTATTCTTAGTTGGGGTGCTGATGACTTTATAAAATGACCATGGGGCCCGGCATTCATCTTTAAGGCATGTTAAGCATTGTGTGAGATTACTGCGTATTATGACTAGTGATGTGCACCGGAAATTTTTCGGGTTTTGTGTTTTGGTTTTGGATTCGGTTCCGCGGCCGTGTTTTGGATTCGGACGCGTTTTGGCTAGAGATGAGCGCCTGAAATTTTTCGGGTTTTGTGTTTTGGTTTTGGGTTCGGTTCCGCGCCCGTGTTTTGGGTTCGAACGCGTTTTGGCAAAACCTGACCGAATTATTTTTGTCGGATTCGGGTGTGTTTTGGATTCGGGTGTTTTTTTCCAAAAACACTAAAAAACAGCTTAAATCATAGAATTTGGGGGTCATTTTGATCCCAAAGTATTATTAACCTCAAAAACCATAATTTACACTCATTTTCAGTCTATTCTGAATACCTCACACCTCACAATATTATTTTTAGTCCTAAAATTTGCACCGAGGTCGCTGTGTGAGTAAGATAAGCGACCCTAGTGGCCGACACAAACACCGGGCCCATCTAGGAGTGGCACTGCAGTGTCACGCAGGATGTCCCTTCCAAAAAACCCTCCCCAAACAGCACATGACGCAAAGAAAAAAAGAGGCGCAATGAGGTAGCTGTGTGAGTAAGATTAGCGACCCTAGTGGCCGACACAAACACCGGGCCCATCTAGGAGTGGCACTGCAGTGTCACGCAGGATGGCCCTTCCAAAAAACCCTCCCCAAACAGCACATGACGCAAAGAAAAAAAGAGGCGCAATGAGGTAGCTGACTGTGTGAGTAAGATTAGCGACCCTAGTGGCCGACACAAACACCGGGCACATCTAGGAGTGGCACTGCAGTGTCACGCAGGATGTCCCTTCCAAAAAACCCTCCCCAAACAGCACATGACGCAAAGAAAAAAAGAGGCGCAATGAGGTAGCTGTGTGAGTAAGATTAGCGACCCTAGTGGCCGACACAAACACCGGGCACATCTAGGAGTGGCACTGCAGTGTCACGCAGGATGTCCCTTCCAAAAAAACCTCCCCAAACAGCACATGACGCAAAGAAAAAAAGAGGCGCAATGAGGTAGCTGTGTGAGTAAGATTAGCGACCCTAGTGGCCGACACAAACACCGGGCCCATCTAGGAGTGGCACTGCAGTGTCCCGCAGGATGTCTCTTCCAAAAAACCCTCCCCAATCAGCACATGATGCAAAGAAAAAGAAAAGAAAAAAGAGGTGCAAGATGGAATTATCCTTGGGCCCTCCCACCCACCCTTATGTTGTATAAACAAAACAGGACATGCACACTTTAACCAACCCATCATTTCAGTGACAGGGTCTGCCACACGACTGTGACTGATATGACGGGTTGGTTTGGACCCCCCCCAAAAAAGAAGCAATTAATCTCTCCTTGCACAAACTGGCTCTACAGAGGCAAGATGTCCACCTCATCTTCACCCTCCGATATATCACCGTGTACATCCCCCTCCTCACAGATTATCAATTCGTCCCCACTGGAATCCACCATCTCAGCTCCCTGTGTACTTTGTGGAGGCAATTGCTGCTGGTCAATGTCTCCGCGGAGGAATTGATTATAATTCATTTTAATGAACATCATCTTCTCCACATTTTCTGGATGTAACCTCGTACGCCGATTGCTGACAAGGTGAGCGGCGGCACTAAACACTCTTTCGGAGTACACACTTGTGGGAGGGCAACTTAGGTAGAATAAAGCCAGTTTGTGCAAGGGCCTCCAAATTGCCTCTTTTTCCTGCCAGTATAAGTACGGACTGTGTGACGTGCCTACTTGGATGCGGTCACTCATATAATCCTCCACCATTCTATCAATGTTGAGAGAATCATATGCAGTGACAGTAGACGACATGTCCGTAATCGTTGTCAGGTCCTTCAGTCCGGACCAGATGTCAGCATCAGCAGTCGCTCCAGACTGCCCTGCATCACCGCCAGCGGGTGGGCTCGGAATTCTGAGCCTTTTCCTCGCACCCCCAGTTGCGGGAGAATGTGAAGGAGGAGATGTTGACAGGTCGCGTTCCGCTTGACTTGACAATTTTGTCACCAGCAGGTCTTTCAACCCCAGCAGACCTGTGTCTGCCGGAAAGAGAGATCCAAGGTAGGCTTTAAATCTAGGATCGAGCACGGTGGCCAAAATGTAGTGCTCTGATTTCAACAGATTGACCACCCGTGAATCCTTGTTAAGCGAATTAAGGGCTGCATCCACAAGTCCCACATGCCTAGCGGAATCGCTCCGTGTTAGCTCCTTCTTCAATGCCTCCAGCTTCTTCTGCAAAAGCCTGATGAGGGGAATGACCTGACTCAGGCTGGCAGTGTCTGAACTGACTTCACGTGTGGCAAGTTCAAAGGGCATCAGAACCTTGCACAACGTTGAAATCATTCTCCACTGCACTTGAGACAGGTGCATTCCATCTCCTATATCGTGCTCAATTGTATAGGCTTGAATGGCCTTTTGCTGCTCCTCCAACCTCTGAAGCATATAGAGGGTTGAATTCCACCTCGTTACCACTTCTTGCTTCAGATGATGGCAGGGCAGGTTCAGTAGTTTTTGGTGGTGCTCCAGTCTTCTGTACGTGGTGCCTGTACGCCGAAAGTGTCCCGCAATTTTTCTGGCCACCGACAGCATCTCTTGCACGCCCCTGTCGTTTTTTAAAAAATTCTGCACCACCAAATTCAAGGTATGTGCAAAACATGGGACGTGCTGGAATTTGCCCATATTTAATGCACACACAATATTGCTGGCGTTGTCCGATGCCACAAATCCACAGGAGAGTCCAATTGGGGTAAGCCATTCCGCGATGATCTTCCTCAGTTGCCGTAAGAGGTTTTCAGCTGTGTGCGTATTCTGGAAAGCGGTGATACAAAGCGTAGCCTGCCTAGGAAAGAGTTGGCGTTTGCGAGATGCTGCTACTGGTGCCGCCGCTGCTGTTCTTGCGGCGGGAGTCCATACATCTACCCAGTGGGCTGTCACAGTCATATAGTCCTGACCCTGCCCTGCTCCACTTGTCCACATGTCCGTGGTTAAGTGGACATTGGGTACAACTGCATTTTTTAGGACACTGGTGAGTCTTTTTCTGACGTCCGTGTACATTCTCGGTATCGCCTGCCTAGAGAAGTGGAACCTAGATGGTATTTGGTAACGGGGGCACACTGCCTCAATAAATTGTCTAGTTCCCTGTGAACTAACGGCGGATACCGGACGCACGTCTAACACCAACATAGTTGTCAAGGACTCAGTTATCCGCTTTGCAGTAGGATGACTGCTGTGATATTTCATCTTCCTCGCAAAGGACTGTTGAACAGTCAATTGCTTACTGGAAGTAGTACAAGTGGGCTTACGACTTCCCCTCTGGGATGACCATCGACTCCCAGCGGCAACAACAGCAGCGCCAGCAGCAGTAGGCGTTACACGCAAGGATGCATCGGAGGAATCCCAGGCAGGAGAGGACTCGTCAGACTTGCCAGTGACATGGCCTGCAGGACTATTGGCATTCCTGGGGAAGGAGGAAATTGACACTGAGGGAGTTGGTGGGGTGGTTTGCGTGAGCTTGGTTACAAGAGGAAGGGATTTACTGGTCAGTGGACTGCTTCCGCTGTCACCCAAAGTTTTTGAACTTGTCACTGACTTATTATGAATGCGCTGCAGGTGACGTATAAGGGAGGATGTTCCGAGATGGTTAACGTCCTTACCCCTACTTATTACAGCTTGACAAAGGGAACACACGGCTTGACACCTGTTGTCCGCATTTCTGGTGAAATACCTCCACACCGAAGAGCTGATTTTTTTGGTATTTTCACCTGGCATGTCAACGGCCATATTCCTCCCACGGACAACAGGTGTCTCCCCGGGTGCCTGACTTAAACAAACCACCTCACCATCAGAATCCTCCTGGTCAATTTCCTCCCCAGCGCCAGCAACACCCATATCCTCCTCATCCTGGTGTACTTCAACACTGACATCTTCAATCTGACTATCAGGAACTGGACTGCGGGTGCTCCTTCCAGCACTTGCAGGGGGCGTGCAAATGGTGGAAGGCGCATGCTCTTCACGTCCAGTGTTGGGAAGGTCAGGCATCGCAACCGACACAATTGGACTCTCCTTGTGGATTTGGGATTTCAAAGAACGCACAGTTCTTTGCGGTGCTTTTGCCAGCTTGAGTCTTTTCAGTTTTCTAGCGAGAGGCTGAGTGCTTCCATCCTCATGTGAAGCTGAACCACTAGCCATGAACATAGGCCAGGGCCTCAGCCGTTCCTTGCCACTCCGTGTGGTAAATGGCATATTGGCAAGTTTACGCTTCTCCTCCGACAATTTTATTTTAGGTTTTGGAGTCCTTTTTTTTCTGATATTTGGTGTTTTGGATTTGACATGCTCTGTACTATGACATTGGGCATCGGCCTTGGCAGACGACGTTGCTGGCATTTCATCGTCTCGGCCATGACTAGTGGCAGCAGCTTCAGCACGAGGTGGAAGTGGATCTTGATCTTTCCCTAATTTTGGAACCTCAACTTTTTTGTTCTCCATATTTTATAGGCAGAACTAAAAGGCACCTCAGGTAAACAATGGAGATGGATGGATTGGATACTAGTATACAATTATGGACGGACTGCCACGGTTAGGTGGTATAAAAAAACCACGGTTAGGTGGTATATAATACAATTATGGATGGACGGACTGCCTGCCGAGTGCCGACACAGAGGTAGCCACAGCCGTGAACTACCGCACTGTACACTGGTTGATAAAGAGATAGTAGTATACTCGTAACAACTAGTATGACGACGGTATAAAGAATGAAAAAAAAACCACGGTTAGGTGGTATATATTATAATACAATTATGGTTGGACGGACTGCCTGCCGAGTGCCGACACAGAGGTAGCCACAGCCGTAAACTACCGCACTGTACACTGGTTGATAAAGAGATAGTAGTATACTCGTAACAACTAGTATGACGACGGTATAAAGAATGAAAAAAAAACCACGGTTAGGTGGTATATATTATAATACAATTATGGTTGGACGGACTGCCTGCCGAGTGCCGACACAGAGGTAGCCACAGCCGTGAACTACCGCACTGTACACTGGTTGATAAAGAGATAGTAGTATACTCGTAACAACTAGTATGACGACGGTATAAAGAATGAAAAAAAAAAACACGGTTAGGTGGTATATATTATAATACAATTATGGATGGACGGACTGCCTGCCGAGTGCCGACACAGAGGTAGCCACAGCCGTGAACTACCGCACTGTACACTGGTTGATAAAGAGATAGTAGTATACTCGTAACAACTAGTATGACGACGGTATAAAGAATGAAAAAAAAACCACGGTTAGGTGGTATATATTATAATACAATTATGGATGGACGGACTGCCTGCCGAGTGCCGACACAGAGGTAGCCACAGCCGTGAACTACCGCACTGTACACTGGTTGATAAAGAGATAGTAGTATACTCGTAACAACTAGTATGACGACGGTATAAAGAATGAAAAAAAAACCACGGTTAGGTGGTATATAATACAATTATGGTTGGACGGACTGCCTGCCGAGTGCCGACACAGAGGTAGCCACAGCCGTGAACTACCGCACTGTACACTGGTTGATAAAGAGATAGTAGTATACTCGTAACAACTAGTATGACGACGGTATAAAGAATGAAAAAAAAAACCACGGTTAGGTGGTATATATTATAATACAATTATGGTTGGACGGACTGCCTGCCGAGTGCCGACACAGAGGTAGCCACAGCCGTGAACTACCGCACTGTACACTGGTTGATAAAGAGATAGTAGTATACTCGTAACAACTAGTATGACGACGGTATAAAGAATGAAAAAAAAACCACGGTTAGGTGGTATATATTATAATACAATTATGGATGGACGGACTGCCTGCCGAGTGCCGACACAGAGGTAGCCACAGCCGTGAACTACCGCACTGTACACTGGTTGATAAAGAGATAGTAGTATACTCGTAACAACTAGTATGACGACGGTATAAAGAATGAAAAAAAAACCACGGTTAGGTGGTATATAATACAATTATGGTTGGACGGACTGCCTGCCGAGTGCCGACACAGAGGTAGCCACAGCCGTGAACTACCGCACTGTACACTGGTTGATAAAGAGATAGTAGTATACTCGTAACAACTAGTATGACGACGGTATAAAGAATGAAAAAAAAACCACGGTTAGGTGGTATATATTATAATACAATTATGGATGGACGGACTGCCTGCCGAGTGCCGACACAGAGGTAGCCACAGCCGTGAACTACCGCACTGTACTGTGTCTGCTGCTAATATAGACTGGTTGATAAAGAGATAGTATACAATACTACTAATATACTGGTGGTCAGGCACTGGTCACCACTAGTCACACTGGCAGTGGCACTCCTGCAGCAAAAGTGTGCACTGTTTAATTTTAATATAATATTATTTATCATGTACTCCTGGCTCCTGCTATAACAACCTGCAGTGCTCCCCAGTCTCCCCCACAATTATAAGCTTTATATACAATACATTGATGTGCAGCACACTGGGCTGAGCAGTGCACACAGACTGAGTCACTGTGTGACTGTGTATCGTTTTTTTCAGGCAGAGAACGGATATATTAAATAAAACAAACAACTGCACTGTCTCTGGTGGTCACTGGTCACTGTGGTCGTCAGTCACTAAACTCTGTCTGCACTCTCTTCTAATCTACAGTATCACAGCAATCTCTCTCTCTCTCTCTCTTCTAAATCTAATCTAAATGGAGAGGACGCCAGCCACGTCCTCTCCCTATCAATCTCAATGCACGTGTGAAAATGGCGGCGACGCGCGGCTCCTTATATAGAATCCGAGTCTCGCGAGAATCCGACAGCGTCATGATGACGTTCGGGCGCGCTCGGGTTAACCGAGCAAGGCGGGAAGATCCGAGTCGCTCGGACCCGTGAAAAAAAAAGTGAAGTTCGTGCGGGTTCGGATTCAAAGAAACCGAACCCGCTCATCTCTAGTTTTGGCAAAACCTCCCTGAAATTTTTTTGTCGGATTCGGGTGTGTTTTGGATTCAGGTATTTTTTTTACAAAAAACCCTCAAAAACAGCTTAAATCATAGAATTTGGGGGTCATTTTGATCCCATAGTATTATTAACCTCAATAACCATCATTTCCACTCATTTCCAGTCTATTCTGAACACCTCACACCTCACAATATTATTTTTAGTCCTAAAATTTGCACCGAGGTCGCTGGATGACTAAGCTAAGCGACCCAAGTGGCCGACACAAACACCTGGCCCATCTAGGAGTGGCACTGCAGTGTCAGACAGGATGGCAGATTTAAAAAATAGTCCCCAAACAGCACATGATGCAAAGAAAAAAAGAGGTGCACCAAGATCGCTGGATGGCTAAGCTAAGCGACCCAAGTGGCCGACACAAACACCTGGCCCACCTAGGAGTGGCACTGCAGTTTTCTAGCGAGAGGATGAGTGCTTCCATCCTCATGTGAATCTGAACCACTAGCCATGAACATAGGCCAGGGCCTCAGCCGTTCCTTGCCACTCCGTGTCGAAAATGGCATATTGGCAAGTTTACGCTTCTCATCAGATGCTTTTAATTTTGATTTTTGGGTCATTTTACTGAACTTTTGTAGTATACTTGACGACACAGAGGTAGAGCAATGGACTACTGTACCGTACTGCTATATATATACTGGTGGTCAGCAAAATTCTGCACTGTCCTCCTACTATATAATACTGCGCACAACTAAAATGCACCACAGGTATGGATGGATAGTATACTTAACGACACAGAGGTAGGTAGAGCAGTGGACTACTGTACCGTACTGCTATATATTATATACTGGTGGTCAGCAAAATTCTGCACTGTCCTCCTACTATATAATACTGCGCACAACTAAAATGCACCACAGGTATGGATGGATAGTATACTTGACGACACAGAGGTAGGTAGAGCAGTGGACTACTGTACCGTACTGCTATATATTATATACTGGTGGTCAGCAAAATTCTGCACTGTCCTCCTACTATATAATACTGCGCACAACTAAAATGCACCACAGGTATGGATGGATAGCATACTTGACGACACAGAGGTAGGTAGAGCAGTGGACTACTGTACCGTACTGCTATATATTATATACTGGTGGTCAGCAAAATTCTGCACTGTCCTCCTACTATATATACTGCGCACAACTAAAATGCACAAGAGGTATGGATGGATAGTATACTTGACGACACAGTGGTAGGTAGAGCAGTGGACTACTGTACCGTACTGCTATATAATACTGGTGGTCACTGGTCAGCAAAATTCTGCACTGTCCTCCTACTATATACTACAATGCAGCACAGATATGGAGCGTTTTTCAGGCAGAGAACGTAGATATTTTCAGCACACTGAGCACAGATATTTGCAAGCACACTGAGCACAGATATTTGCAGCACACTGAGCACAGATATTTGCAGCACACTGAACACAGAAACTGAGAGAATGCAGCTACGTCCTCTCCCTATCATCTCCAATGCACGAGTGAAAAAAGCGGCGACGCGCGGCTCCTTATATAGAATACGAATCTCGCGAGAATTCGACAGCGGGATGATGACGTTCGGGCGCGCTCGGGTTAACCAAGCAGGAAGGGAAGATCCGAGTCTGCCTCGGAACCGTGTAAAATGGGTGAAGTTCAGGGGGGTTCGGATTCCGAGAAACCGAACCTGCTCATCACTAATTATGACGCACAAGTGACAGTGTGTAATAACAAGAGACTGGCAATTGACAGCATAGGATACTGTAAGTGCTTTATAACCAGCATAAAATGTATAACAAAACTGCAGAATATCACTGCGTATTATGACACACATATTGTAGTGCACATATCGTAGAGTCATGACTTTATATCACTTCTGACATTCTGAGAAACATGTCTATTTAACATACAGTACTGTACTGCACTGTACAGTAAAGTAGTTCTTGTTCTATGGTGTATTACAGTGGAGACCTCACGCATGCGCAATGGTGATTCTTGCACTATAGTAATTTATTGGACACCTCACACATGCGCAATGGTGATTTTCAAAAGCGACATCTGGTGCATGATCGCTGGTATTACACTCACCGGTAACTCCATAAGCCACGCTAAGCTCTACGCGCCATCATGCAACAAAACAGGCTGCCTTGCGACCAGGCACACTGCGACTCCGTGATTGGGACAAACGCCATAGATAGTATAGATGAGTGAGGCTCCATCTGTATGACCACAACTGAGGTCATGTTTAAAGGGGGTGGGGGTGGCTTAGAAGCCATCTTAAGAGGACATGTGTTCATGTAGAGATGTGCCCTGTGGGCACATCTGTGGTGTTGTCCCTAGCTGGGGACAGCGCTGGGGCAGCTTGTCTGTCCCCAGCGCTGGGTGCGTGGCGGCGGGTGTCCGGTGCAGGGATTACCCTTTTCCCTGCACCGGACCAGAGGCATTCGAATCTTGGCGCCCTCCGGGAGCCAATCGCGGCTCCCGGAGCGGCAGCCAATCAGAGAGGGACGCGGCGAGCCAATCGGCGCTCGCCGCGTCATAGGCCCCGCCCCCGGCGTCTGACGTCAGACGCCGGGCGGGAGCCTGAAGAAAAGGCCGCGCCGAAGAGCGGCGAAGAAGACAGGCGGGAGCGGAGGTCAGCGCGCGCGCGTAAGAGCGCGAGGAGAAGGCCAGCGGTCGGGCTCCGGGAAGATGTCTAGCGGCGGCTGGACGCGGAGCAGCGGAGGCGACGCCGCTGGCCAGGACGGGTCAGCGGCAGAAGACGGTGCCGGAGGCCCCCGGATTAGGTGAGGCCTCAGTGAGGCTATCCTTCCCCCTCCCCTTTTCCTCCCTCGACCACCATGGACGGGCATTAGGCCCGAGGGCACAATTCAGGCACTAGGCCTGGGGCGCAGATAGGAGTTTGGGGTCACTATTTTATTAGGTGGTTTGGGCATTAGGCCCAAGCCACCCTCCCTGTGGCACAGTTAGGCGGGCATTAGGCCCGGGGGTGTATTTTGGCCGATTAGGGATACGATAAGGTGACCTTGGGCACAAGGCCCAGGTCACCCAACGGGCAGCAAGTTAGGCGGGCGCTAGGCCCGTGGGCGAAGTCAGGCCTCCGGCCTGTGTGCAGTTAGGGGGCGCTAGGCCCAGTGAATCAGTGTTTCCTCGAGGTGAGTACAGGTGGCCCTGGGCGCTAGGCCCAGGCCACCCTGAGGTATTTAGGTGGGTAGGCCGTGCGGCGCCCACCCCCTTCCAGCGGCAGGTAGGGATTTAAAGGGGCCGTGCCGTCGCTTGCATTGTGTATCGTGATGTATGTTACCGTGCGGGGCAAAGTGTGAGCTCGTTAAGTGTGTTTAGTTTTGTTGCACCACACCCACAGAGCTAGTTTGAGGGCTCTGCCGTTGTAGTTAGTATAGGGTGTGACACTAGGTTAGAGTTAGGCCCCGCACGGCTGTTTGCTTGTTTGTTTACCTCCTTACAGGGACCTGTAAGAGAAGAAGACGTTCGCAGTGCGAAACTGACGGTGAGTAACATCTGTGTGCGTTTGTCCCTTGTCTGTCCCCGAGCGCCGGAATCGGGATTGCTCACGGACGTGAGAATCCTTTTCATCACACTACGTGCGAGAGCGCGAGTGTGTGAAATCTGGGTGGCTGAGGCTTTGTGCCGGTGATGACCATTCACCCAACCGGTGAAGGTCGCGGTCACCCCTGGGGTATCCCCTGTTCCAGTGGAAGAAGGGTCGATACCCCCTTTAAGGTAAATTATTCTCTCCTCAGCTCGGTCGTCGGTCAGCTCCGAGAGGGAATCGCCGTGTCCGGATCCGACTGAAGATTTCCAGGTCCGTTGGAGGTTCCGTTACCTGAAGGTGAGAGAGAGCGGCGCCTGGTGAGTACCGAGTCTACACCTGCACGGCAGCAGGCACCACCACACCGCAGCCGCACCTCTCACACTTGGCGTAGTCGGCAGGATCAAAGAGACCGGATCACGGACACGATGTGGAACGCCACCAAGAAGACCTCCCTGCGGACGGCTCCGGAGAAGACTCACCCCCGGATGTGTGCGGACCAGAGCGACTGGGTGACGTTGTCTGGGGCAGACATCCTGAAGATGGTGCAGCGGTCGATCCAGCGTGGAAAAGAAGAGCGCCGGGAGAAGGGGCGCAAGAAGGCCGCTGTGACGCCCTGCAAGAAATGTCGGCAAACAGGGCACTTTGCCAGCGAGTGTACTTGGCGAGAGACGTCCCCAAAGAAGGTGGTCCAGGAAGCGGACCGAAGACGTCAGAAGGGCCAAGCGAAGAAGGAGTCCTGGTGTTTGCTCTGCGGAAACTACGGGCATGAGCATAACAGTTGTCCCTGGGACGAAGAGTTGAGCGAAGACGAGGTTGATCCCCGGTGTGAAAGCTGTGGAGATCCCCGACATCGGCTCCTGGAATGCCCATGGACGGAAGACAGGACGGACTACGAGGCCACGGTGAAGCAGATGACGGAGTCTCGTCAGCAACTTTGGGACCGGGTGGCTGCAGAGCCTGTGTGTGCGCTCTGCGAGGCGAGAGGACATGTGCTTCCCGATTGCCCGTGGAATGAAGACCGGATGATTGCAGATGGTCGCGCCCAGAGATGGGAGGAGGAAACCAGGGAAATGGAGCGGAAGACCCTGCTTGAAGTTAGTTCGCAGGTGCCCATTTCCTCTGAGCCGGAACCAACGGGTGAAGATTCCCCAGTGAAGGAGGTGGACCAGGAACCCGTCTTGGAGAAGGTGGCAGTGGCCCTCCCTTGTTGGAAGTGTCGGCGACCAGGACATGCGGCCAGTGAGTGCCCCTGGGAAGATGCCGCGGACCTACTTTGTCCCAAGAAAGTGACCCCAGTAAGGCAGAATCCTTTCCCGCATGAGGCGGAGGTGGACGACTGGGAGGTGAAGAGACCACGCTGCCAAGAAAAGCGTGAAGACCCAGTGACTGAGACGTCCGGAATCTCTCCACGATGGAACCGTCCACGACCAGGACGTGCGGAACAGGAGTGTCCTGGGTACCAAGAGATGCCAGCGGAAATGAGGGAGTACGCTGAGGAAACAGAGGTGCCAGCGGAAAAGACTAAGTACGCTGAGGAGGAAAATGATACCCCAGCCCAGATATCGGAAGAAGACTCGGACTACGGTGAGCTGTCCGCCGACGAATCCCTCCAAGAACAGATGGAGGACGACTCTGGCATCGGAAGCGCCGACGAGAGTGACTGGCAGGATCGGGTGGAGTCGTGCTCCCAGTTGAATGCCCTCTGTGAAGAGGAGGAGATAGTCCTGGGGCAAGAAGACCTGCCGGAAGTGCCGAAATGGACGGACGTACGGGGAGAGGATTGTGATGCCGTGGGAGGACCCGTTCCAGAGGAAGACATAGGACCTTTGGAGATGCCCCACGAGGAAATGCGACATATGGTGGCTGTTGCCCGGGAGGAAACGGATGCCCCGGAGGATTCCGCTGTTGGGTGGTGGTCGATACCACACCCGGAAGACAGGGACGAAGCCACAGACGATATAGGAGGTCAAGAGTGGGTGACTGTTGTCCCCGTGGAGGAAGATTCCCCTTGGTGGCCAACGTCGAGCGACCGTGAGGAGATGCCACTCCCCCAGAGGATCCGCCGATGGAGGTCAGGACGTAAGAGGAACCCGGAGCTGGAGGAGGAGGGGTGTGGGGTCACGGCCTGTCCAGGCTGGGCCCTCAAACACAACCTCGCCGGAGGGACCTCGGAATTCCCTGACCCGCGGACAATAGAAGTCGTGAGGAACTTTGTAGGGACTACAAAGGAAAAGGGGGGGGGGGAAATGTAGAGATGTGCCCTGTGGGCACATCTGTGGTGTTGTCCCTAGCTGGGGACAGCGCTGGGGCAGCTTGTCTGTCCCCAGCGCTGGGTGCGTGGCGGCAGGTGTCCGGTGCAGGGATTACCCTTTTCCCTGCACCGGACCAGAGGCATTCGAATCTTGGCGCCCTCCGGGAGCCAATCGCGGCTTCCGGAGCGGCAACCAATCAGAGAGGGACGCGGCGAGCCAATCGGCGCTCGCCGCGTCATAGGCCCCGCGTCTGGCGTCAGACGCCGGGCGGGAGC
The DNA here is from genome assembly GCF_028390025.1 of Pseudophryne corroboree. Classification (NCBI taxonomy): domain Eukaryota; kingdom Metazoa; phylum Chordata; class Amphibia; order Anura; family Myobatrachidae; genus Pseudophryne; species Pseudophryne corroboree. The sequence continues at coordinate 585,012,454 of NC_086445.1, read as the reverse complement.
CTGAAGAAAAGGCCGCGCCGAAGAGCGGCGAAGAAGACAGGCGGGAGCGGAGGTCAGCGCGCGCGCGGAAGAGCGCGAGGAGAAGGCCAGCGGTCGGGCTCCGGGAGGATGTCCAGCGGCGGCTGGACGCGGAGCAGCGGAGGCGACGCCGCTGGCCAGGACGGGTCAGCGGCAGAAGACGGTGCCGGAGGCCCCCGGATTAGGTGAGGCCTCAGTGAGGCTATCCTTCCCCCACCCCTTTTCCTCCCTCGACCACCAGGGACGGGCATTAGGCCCGAGGGCACAATTCAGGCACTAGGCCTGGGGCGCAGATAGGAGTTTGGGGTCACTATTTTATTAGGTGGTTTGGGCATTAGGCCCAAGCCACCCTCCCTGTGGCACAGTTAGGCGGGCATTAGGCCCTGGGGTGTATTTTGGCCGATTAGGGATACGATAAGGTGACCTTGGGCACAAGGCCCAGGTCACCCAACGGGCAGCAAGTTAGGTGGGCGCTAGGCCCGTGGGTGAAGTCAGGCCTCCGGCCTGTGTGCAGTTAGGGGGTGCTAGGCCCAGTGAATCAGTGTTTCCTCGAGGTGAGTACAGGTGGCCCTGGGCGCTAGGCCCAGGCCACCCTGAGGTATTTAGGTGGGTAGGCCGTGCGGCGCCCACCCCCTTCCAGCGGCAGGTAGGGATTTAAAGGGACCGTGCCATCGCTTGCATTGTGTATCGTGATGTATGTTACCGTGCGGGGCAAAGTGTGAGCTCGTTAAGTGTGTTTAGTTTTGTTGCACCACACCCACAGAGCTAGTTCGAGGGCTCTGCCGTTGTAGTTAGTATAGGGTGTGACACTAGGTTAGAGTTAGGCCCCGCACGGCTGTTTGCTTGTTTGTTTACCTCCTTACAGGGACCTGTAAGAGAAGAAGACGTTCGCAGTGCGAAACTGACGGTGAGTAACATCTGTGTGCGTTTGTCCCTTGTCTGTCCCCGAGCGCCGGAATCGGGATTGCTCACGGACGTGAGAATCCTTTTCATCACACTACGTGCGAGAGCGCGAGTGTGTGAAATCTGGGTGGCTGAGGCTTTGTGCCGGTGATGACCATTCACCCAACCGGTGAAGGTCGCGGTCACCCCTGGGGTATCCCCTGTTCCAGTGGAAGAAGGGTCGATACCCCCTTTAAGGTAAATTATTCTCTCCTCAGCTCGGTCGTCGGTCAGCTCCGAGAGGAATTCGCCGTGTCCGGATCCGACTGAAGATTTCCAGGTCCGTTGGAGGTTCCGGTACCTGAAGGTGAGAGAGAGCGGCGCCTGGTGAGTACCGAGTCTACACCTGCACGGCAGCAGGCACCACCACACCGCAGCCGCACCTCTCACATTCACATCACTCTGGCTTTATTTCACATATTGTGCTCCCTTTGGCCCTATTGTTACTGTGTAACTGTCCTTGCGTGTGGAGGTGCTCCTTAGGGTGGTCTCCCGGAGCCTGTCTGCCTGATCTCTGGCCCACCATGCTGCCCATTTCCCCCTCTGTGCTGTGTAGTGACACCTGGCTGCCCCCTCTCTCACCTTTGCTCCCGAGGCCATCAACTGAGCCTCCCAGCATCCGGTTTGGTGCTCCCTCTGGCGCGAGTATCCTGCTGTGGCTGCTGACTGCAGGAGCTGTAATACCTTCACAGATGCTGGTGGGTTCCAGTTCCAGCTCTTCTATGACATGACGAATCCTGGCTGTGGGCTCCTGTGTTGTTGGTGCTGCTGTGCCTTCGGCAAGGCCCTTTGTACTGCGGGCGGCTTCTTGGAGATCTCCTCGTGGAGTGCTGCACTAGGTGCCCTGAATTCATATTCCTCTACCCCACTGAACCTGCCTGGTTGCTGCACACAGCATTGAGGACCATCTGGATAAGAAGTACTTTGTAGCTGTGCGTTGTGCTGTAGACTGTACCACTGACCTGCAGCTCTGCAGTGGGCACATTGCCCCCACCATCTCTCAGCTTTTTAGGCCGTTCCATTGTGCCTTGTCCTGCTGTCTACTCCTGAATATCACTGTGCCTTCTCTCATGGTGCCAGCTATTGCTTTAGGGGACTTTGTGATTATTATCTCAGCATACAAATTTGGAGCTCTCTGTACAGTTTATGTCTCTTTCTACTGTCATCCATAACGAAGAGCCAGTTGTCTTGACATAAAGTCGTCTCCTGGCAGTTTTTTTGTGGGTACAGTCCCACTCCAATTTTTTTGATATGTTGTGCTTCTACAACTCTTCAGCTCCTGCTCTCTGAAGCTATTTAATACAACACTGCCACCTAGTGATTTTGCAATACTCACTGTTTTCCTTTTATGAAATGCATTATACAGTAGTTCTGCAGTATTGGTCTGCTTATAGTGCCTCTGAAGATAAGACTTACAGTATGTTACTGTTGATCAAAATTTCTCTAACGTCCTAGAGGATACTGGGGATCTGTACTTTAGTACCATGGGGTATAGATTGGGTCCACTAGAGCCTGGCACTTTAAAACCTTTAGTGTGTGTATGTGTGTGCTGGCTCCTCCCCTCTATGCCCCTCCTACCAGACTCAGCTTAGAAAAATGTTCCCAAGGAGCTGGGTGTATTTCTCTGGAGCTCCAGAGAGTTTCCTTTAATTTTTGTTTAGTTTGTTGTAGAGATGAGCGGGTTCGGTTCCTCGAGATCCGAACCCCCCCCCCCGAACTTCACCCATTTTACACAGTTCCGAGGCAGCCTTGGATCTTCCCGCCTTGCTCGGTTAACCCGAACGAGGCTGAACGTCATCATCCCGCTGTCGGATTCTCGCGAGATTCGTATTCTATATAAAGAGCCGCGCGTTGCCGCCATTTTCACTCGTGCATTGGAGATTGAACGGAGAGGACGTGGCTGCGTTCTCTCCCTGAAAAGCTCCGTAATCTGTGCTCAGTGTGCTGCAAATATCTGTGCTCAGTGTGCCGCAAATATCTGCAGTGGCGGATCCAGGGGGGGCACTCGGGCCCGTGCCCCCCCCCGTCATTTGTGGCCCAATCCGTCCCCCCCCCGCTTGTGTCACTGAGACACGCTGCCGCTCAGTCCAGCGGCAGCGTGTCTCAGCTGTCAGGAGGAGAGCGCGGCTATCTGGCGGCGTGTTGCGGACTTCAAACCAGCCGCCGGTTCGTGAGCCAATCAGAGCTCGCGGACCGGCAGCCAATAAGGAGCCGCCGGTCCGCGAGCTCTGATTGGCTCACGAACTGGCGGCTAGTTTGAAGTCCTGCACGCCGCCAGACATAGCCGCGCTCTCCTCCTGACACCCTCAGAGCCGGGCAGAGAAGCAGCAGCAGCGGTAAGCAGCTGCAGAACTGCTGTGGGGGCATTTGTATACCTGCTGTGGGGGCATTTGTATACCTGGCACTGTGAGGGCAATTGTATACCTGGCACTGTGGGGGCAATTGTTTACCTGGCACTGTGAGGGCAATTGTATACCTGGCACTGTCGGGGCATTTGTATACCTGACACTATAGGGGCATTTTTGGATCTGGCACTGTGGGGGCATTTGTGGATCTGGCACTGTGGGGGCATTTTTGGATCTGGCACTGTGGGGGCAATTGTGGATCTGGCACTGTGGGTGCAATTGTTGATTTGGCACTGCACTATTGGGGGCATGTCTGTGTATCACGTCTCATTTTAATTGGCCACACTCACTAAATGACTGCGGGCATTACTACAGGCAACATTACTACTGGGGGCAATACGGCATTGCATAAGGGGCACCACTACTATGGGGTCTATATAAGGGGCACTACCAGTACAGTGGACATTGCATAATGAGCGCTACAACTGTGGTCATTGTATAAGAAGCGCCACCTCACATGCACCGAAGCCGCACGCAAATGTACTTCCCCTTCCATGGTGCCCCCCCTATAATTTTCTTCTGGAACCGCCCCTGAATATCTGTGCTCAGTGTGCTTAAAATATCTACATTCTCTGCCTGAAAACGCTCCATATCTGTGCTCAGTGTGCTGCAAATATCTGTGCTCAGTGTGCTTTTTAATGTGGGGACTGGGGACCACCAGTATATAATTAATTATACTTATAGTAGTACAGTACAGTAGGCCATTGCTGTATCTTGCAGCTCTGTGTCACTGCAAGTATCCATTCCATATCTGTGCAGCATTTTTGTGAGCAGTATATATAGTATTACAGTGCAGCATTTTGGTGACCCAACAGTATATAGTTGTGTACAGTAGGCCATTGCTGTATCTTGCAGCTCTGTGTCACTGCAAGTATCCATTCCATATCTGTGCAGCATTTTTGTGAGCAGTATACATAGTATTACAGTGCAGCATTTTGGTGACCCAACAGTATATAGTTGTGTACAGTAGGCCATTGCTGTATCTTGCAGCTCTGTGTCACTGCAAGTATCCATTCCATATCTGTGCAGCATTTTTGTGAGCAGTATACATAGTATTACAGTGCAGCATTTTGGTGACCCAACAGTATATAGTTGTGTACAGTAGGCCATTGCTGTATCTTGCGGCTCTGTGTCACTGCAAGTATCCATTCCATATCTGTGCTGCATTTTTGTGAGCAGTATATAGTATTACAGTGCAGCATTTTGGTGACCCAACAGTATATAGTTGTGTACAGTAGGCCATTGCTGTATCTTGCAGCTCTGTGTTACTGTAAGTATCCATCCATTCCATTTTCTTCCAGTGATTTGGACCAATAATACCATTGATTAGAACGAATAATTCCAGTGATTTTGTCATTTTCTTCCAGTGATTTGGACCAATAATACCATTGATTAGAACTGCTTTATTCAGCCAGGGAGGGCCAAGGCCAAGCCGTCGGTCCTCCCGCAGCAGCGCGGTGCGCACCTCTGCACGGGGATTGTGAGGGGGAGAGGTGGTGGAGAGCAGTCACCACAGGCAGGTCGGCGCGGTTGGAGAGATACCTCCGAACACAGCTGATCACCGCCGCCGGGTCTCCGTCCACTCTCCTTCCGCCTGCCACTAACCAAGATGGCCGCCGCTGTGACTCCGGAGCTCCCGGCCTGGCTCCAGACGGGTCCCGAGTCGCCCCTCTCCGCGCGGCGGACACCGCAGCGCCGGCCAGAGCAAGCCCAAGGCAAGGGCAAGGTAGGAGAAGGGTCCGGGATCAACGGTGCCGCGTCCCGGGGAACCCTTCTTGCGGCAGGGGAACGAGCACAAATTGAGGCCCCGGCTTCAGCGCAGTGAGTAGGCCGCAATCCGCAGGAGCCAGAAAACCGGCTCCCCGACTCCGCAGCCCAATTCACTGCTATCCCAACTCATAAATGAAGCAGGGCAGGGCTTTCAAATTGGGCAGCAAGCGTGGAAAGGCCGTTAAAGGTCGTAAAAACTCCCAGGTACCTGGGAGCTCATAAAAAGCACTGCCTGCCTGATCAGCCTCCAGGCCACGCCCCGGGTGCTCTCCTTCAACACTTCGCCCACGTGTGGGCGGTGTCCTGTCGGAATCTTTGGGTGAGGGATGTCATTTCCCAGGGATACCGGCTGGAATTTCAAACACTTCCTCCTCACAGATTTTTCAAATTGGGTTTACCAGTTTTGCCCCCTGCAAAAGTTACCTTGCAAGAGGCAATTCAAAAACTTTTGCGGACAGGGGTGGTGGTTCCATTACACAAAAGGGGTGTTTACTCCAGTCTTTTTGTCGTTCCAAAACCGGACAGTTCGGTGCGACCCATCTTAAACCTGAAGTCTCTAAATCCGTATTTGCGGGTGTTCAAATTCAAGATGGAATCCCTGCAGGCAGTGGTGTCCGGTCTGGAGGAGGGGAAATTCTTGGTATCCCTGGATGTCAAGGATGCTTACCTACACATTCCTACGTGGCCCCCTCATTAGGCTTACCTCAGTTTCGCCATCTTGGATGACCACTTCCAGTTTCAAGCCTTGCCCTTTGGGCTGTCCACAGCTCTGAGGGTCTTCACCATAGTCATGGCGGAGATGATGCTGCAACTGTGCAGGATGGTTGTCAACATAGTCCCATACTTGGATGATCTCCTGATAAAGGCTATGTCCAGGGAGCGTCTATTGCACAGCATCGATCTGATGACTCGCCTGCTTACGGATCATGGGTGGATTCTAAACTTCCAGAAATCTCACCTGGAACCGACCCAACGTCTCCAATTCCTGGGATTGATACTGGATACAGTGTCTCAAAAGGTATTTCTCGCGATGGACAAGGCCTTGGCCATGCAGGCTTTGGTCCGCTCAGTGCTCCGTCCTCGCAAGGTGTCCATACATCTTTGCATACGTTTGCTGGGCAAGATGGTTGCTGCTTATGAGGCAATCCAATATGGCAGATTTCATGCCCGGCCTTTTCAGCTGGATCTGCTGGACAAATGGTCGGGGTCTCACCTTCTCTCCGAAAGCCCAGATTTTTCTATTATGGTGGCTATAAGTTCCTCACCTGGTAGAAGGCAGGAATTTCAATATCCAATCATGGATTCTACTGTCAAGGGATGCCAGTCTCTGGGGTTGGGGAGCTGTGACCCAAGGGGCCCAGTTCCAAGGGATATGGTCAAGTCTGGAATCTACTCTGCCGATAAATGTCCTGGAACTCAGGGCAATTTACAATGCCCTCTGCAAGCTTCCCATCTCCTGAGGGATCGGGCGATCCAGGTTCAATCGGACAATGCCACGGCGGTGGCGTACATAAACCGACAAGGGGAACAAAAGCAGAGCAGCGGTGCAAGAAGTGTCAAAAATCCTCCTCTGGGTGGAGGCCAACACAAGGGCCATCTCAGCCATATACATTCCAGGAGAGGACAACTAGGAAGCGGACTTCCTCAACAGACACGACCTCCATCCGGGGGAATGGGGCCTACATCCCTAGGTGTTTCAACAGTTAATTCACCGAAGGGGCTGTCTGCAGATTGACCTGATGGCTTCTCATCTCAACAAGAAGCTATGCCATTAATGTTCCAGGACGAGGGATCCGCAGGCTGTAGCAGTGGACGCGCTGACGACGCATTGGATGTACCAGTTTGTGTACCTGTTCCCTCCTCTGCGGCTAATCCCAAGGGTTCTAAAAAGACTAAGAAGGGAAAGCTTTCTAGCAATTCTAATTGCCCCGGATTGGCCTAGATGGGTGTGGTACTCCGACCTCCTAACCATGGCTCTGGAGGATCCCTGGCCTCTACCGCTCCAAAGGGATCTTCTTCAACAAGGTCCATTCGTCTATCCAGATTTACAGTGGCTACATTTGTTGGCTTGGAAGTTGAGAGGGAGATTCTAGCAATAAAAGGTCTTCCCTCCCAGGTTATTTCCACCATGGTCCAAGCAAGGAAGATGGTGACGTCAAAACATTATCATCGTATCTGGAAAAAGTATGTCACCTGGTGTGAAAGTAGGAAGGCGTCTCCCATGGAATTTATAATCGGTTGTTTTCTACTTTTCCTGCAAGCGGGAGTGGATATGTACCTACTCCATCAAAGGCTCCATCAAAGTCCAGATTTTGGCACTCTCTATTTTCTTCCAGAAACAACTTGCCATGTTGCCGGAAAGTACAAATTTTCCGGAAGGGAGTACTTCATATGCAACCGCCCTTCGTACCTCCCACGGCTCCGTGGGTTCTCAATGTGGTTCTCCTTTTTCTTCAATCAGACTGGTTTGAACCCTTACATAGGGTGGAGTTGAAATTTCTCACCTGGAAAACATTGATGCTTTTAGCATTGGCGTCTGCTTTTATTTCTCCATATAGACCATACTATCTAACTCTGTCACACCATGGGCGGATCCTCAATTTACAGAAGTCCCACCTGGAGCCAATTCAGTGACTCCTGTTCCTGGGAATGTTGCTGGATACTGTGGCCCAAAAAGTGTTCCTCCCAGAGGACAAAGCAAGAACACTCAAGGAGATGGTTTGGATGGTTCTACGGCCTCCTCGTATATTCATCCATCTTTGTATAAGACTGTTGGGAAAAATGATAGCCTCATACGAGGTGATCCAGTATGGAAGGTTCCATGCCAGAACATTTCAATTGGATCTCATGAGCAAGTGGTCCGGATCACATCTTCAGATGCACCGGATAATACGGCTGTCACCTCAGGCCAGGATTTACCTCCTGTGGTGGCTGCAGTCCTCAACTCTACTGGAAGGTCGAAGTTTTGGGGTTCAGGATTAGATTCTCATCACGACAGATGCGAGTCTGAGAGGATGGGGAGCTGTCACCCAGGGGGCTCAGTTCCAGGGCAGGTGGTCAACCCACCAAGCCCTACTTCGGATCAACATTCTGGAATTTTGGGCCATCTACAATTCTCTGCTTCAAGCCTCTCCTCTACTCAGGGATCACGCGGTCCAAGTTCAGTCGGACAACGCCACGGCAGTGGTGTACATAAATTGGCAAGGAGGGACAGAAAGCAGGGCCTGCATGCGAGAAGTGTCAAACATACTCCTCTGGGCAGAAAGAAATGCAAGAGCAATGTCCGCAATCTTCATTCCGAGAGTAGACAACTGGGAAGCTGTCTTCCTGAGTCGTCACGATCTCCATGCGGGAGAGTGGGGTCTCCACCATCAGGTGTTTCAGCAGATCATCGACCAGTGGGGCTGCCCACAAATAGACATGATGGCTTCTCCACTCAACAAGAAGCTGCACTGGTATTGCTCACGAACCAGGGACCCTCAGACGAGGGCAGTAGATGCACTGACGTCGCCTTGGCCTTACCGGCTGGTCTACCCATTTCCTCCGATTCCGTTGCTCCCACGTGTGCTAAAGCGAATCAGGAATCAAAGAGTCCAGGCAATTCTGATTGCCCCGAATTGGCCTCGGAGGGCGTGGTGCGCGGATCTTCTGGACATGTCCATAGAAGAAACATGGCCTCTGCCAATAAGAAGAGATCTTCTTCAACAAGTACCGTTTGTCTACCCAGACTTACGGCGACTTCGTTTGATGGCATGGAGGTTGAGCAGAACATCCTAGCTCGCAAGGGACTTTCCAAAAAGGTTATTGCTACCATGGTTCAGGCCAGGAAACCTGTGACGTCAAAACACTATCATCATATCTGGAGAAGATATGTCTCTTGGTGCGAGGAACGCACGCATCTGCCTGCGGAGTTCTACTTGGGACGTTTCCTATGTTTCCTGCAGGCTGGTGTGGATAAGGGCTTACGTTTGGGTTCCATTAAGGTCCAGATTTCAGCTCTCTTAGTTTTCTTCCAGAAGAAATTGGCAGTGTTGCCAGAAGTTCAGACCTTCTTGCAAGGGGTACTTCACATATAACCTCCTTTTCTGCCGCCCACAGCCCCTTGGGTTTTGAATGTAGTGTTGGAATTTCTACAGTCCTCCTGGTTTCTACCTCTGATGATGGTAGAAGACAAGTACCTCACATGGAAAACGGTGATGTTATTGGCCCTGGCTTCTGCTAGGCATGTTTCGGAATTGGGGGCCCTATCGTGTAAAAGTCCTTACTTGGTCTTTTACGAGGTCAGAGCAAAGCTTAGGAATAGGAATCAGTTCCTGCCAAAGGTCGTCTCTGCGTTCCACTTGAATCAACCTATTGTGGTTCCATCAAGTTCTGGCACTTCTGCTCCTCCGGAGGCATTGGATGCTGTGTGAGCCTTGAAGATCTATATCAAGAGGATGGCTCAGATCAGAAAGACGGATTCCTTGTTTGTGCTATATGATGAGGATAAGGGTTGCCCTGCTTCTAAGCAGTCCATTGCTCGTTGGCTTAGGCTTACTATCCAACAGGCCTATGTGTCGGCAGCCTTACCTGTTCCACAGTCTCTGAAGGTCCACTCTACAAGATCAGTGGGGTCTTCTTGGGCGGCTGCCCATGGAGTCCCGGCCTTGCAACTATGCCGAGCTGCTACCTGGTCGGGGAAGAACACCTTTGTGAAGTTCTACAAGTTTGATACTCTGGTCAAAGAGGACACCCAGTTTGGGCAGGCGGTGCTGCAGACGTCTCCGCACATTCCCGCCCGTTCTGGAAACTTTGGGACAACCCCATCGTACTAATTCCCCAATAACCCTTATGAATGCTAGAGAAAATAAGATTTGAATTACCTACCAGTAATTCCTTTTCTCGTAGTCCGTAAGGGATATTGGGCGCTCGCCTCAGTGCATTGACTTTTCTGCAGGTTTTCACTTATATGGTTACCTATTCAGCTGTTGCTGTTTTGTTACCAGCCGTTACTGGTTGTTTTATGTTATTGGTGTGCTGGTGTGTGAATCTCAATACTCATTGTTGTTTTGTGCCTTCTCTCAAGTATGTCCATTCTCCTTCGGGCACTATTTTACCTATAACTGCCTGTGGGAGGGGGCATAGAGGGGAGGAGCTCGCACACCCAGTTGAAGAAATTTAAAGTGCACCAGCTCCTTTGGACTCCGTCTATACCCCATCATACTATTTCCCCAATATCCCTTATGGATTAAGAGAAAAGGATTTACTGGTAGGTAATTAAAATCCTATTTTCTCCCCATCAGGATTTATAAAGAGTAGGTAGGACTTCTATCATATGGGAGAGCACATGATAATCTTGTCCTCCCCTACAGTTGTCGTCTCAAGTAATTGGTGTTCCTTCAGATGCCATTACCATTTACATGAGTTTTTGCTTCCACCACTCATTCTTCTCCTAGTTTTATGGTCTTTCCATAGTCTTTTGTTTCCCAACTCGAATCCTCAGGAGACCCCTATCTGTGCGTGTTCTCCATATTCCATGCTCATTACTGACTGACACATTTTAATCCACAGACAGTACTATGGGGGTCATTTTGACCTGGTCGCACGCAGGCTATTTTTTGCAGTGCTGCGACCAGGTAATTGCCGCCTACAGCGGAGGGGGTTAGAGCTGTGCAGGGCTGCGATCGGCTGTGCAGAGAGCTGCACAAGCAAAACGTTTTTGCTAGTGATGAGCGGATTCGGTTTTACTCGGTTCTCAAAACCGAATCTTATTGGCTCACTGATGTCACGTGTTTTGGATAGCCAATAAGATTCGGTTTTGAGAACCGAGTAAAACCGAGTAAAACCGAATCCGCTCATCACTAGTTTTTGCAGTCTCTGCACAGCTCAAAACTTACTCACCCGCTGCGATAGTCCTTCCTGGAGCTGACGTCAGGATCTCTCCCTGCAAACGGCCGGGCACGCCTGCGTTTTCTTCGACACTCCCAGAAAACGGTGAGTTGACATCCCCGGCCGACCTCTTCCTGTCAATCGTCTTGCGTTTACTGCTGCTGTCTGTAGAACGCTGTCTTTGTTCTACTCATCGCTGCCCGGCGACGACTGTTGCCTGGCAGTGACGCACCTGCACATTGCGGCACGCACGCATGCGCTGTTGTGACCAGATCGCATGGCTGCAAAAAACTGCAGCGTGCGACCGGGCCGGAATGACCCCCTATATAGTACACTTGTTATTCTGTGAGGAAACCTAAAAACATGCTTTGTTAGTGTCCCCTGACAGTATCTGATCATCCAGTCACAGTCAACAATTCAATTACCATGTCGACACTAGAATGTTGACATGGTTCAACATGTTGACATGTTCACGATGTTGACACCTGAAATATCACCATGTGAAATGTCAACATTCTCAGAATTCCGACGGTTATTTTTAGGTTGCGGGGGGTAGGGAGTTAGGGATTAGGGAGAAAACTCATTGGAGCACTGCTCATCTAATGTCAGCACCGTAACTGCTCAACACATGATCGCTGAGATCTGCTAAGTGACCGCTGGGCCACTAGGGGCATTAGGTTTGCATTCTTTCATGTTGACATGTAATCCGTGTAAACGTGATGAATGTCAGCATAGTCATTGCATGCTGACATTTCGACCATGTCAATATGATAACTGACGACCTTACATATCACATCATTCCTGAAAACTGGACTTGAAACAGTGTCATAGCCTAATACGGTCTTTTTAAATTTGAATGTCCAAATCAGCTTACCATTGCACTGCAGCACTAGATGGACCAGGAGCTCTTGTGAGGCACAAACAGTTACTGAATAAGGGCCCAGTATGGAGTCTCATGGTGGCATACAGCCAGGAAGATGTCTGGCTTGCCACGCTGAGGCATGCTGGTGGCACAGAGGATAACACTGCTTCCTCCCACAGTCCTACTTGTAATATGAAATGAGTTTCGACTAGAGTGGTAAGCTCCACTAGGGCAGGGGCTGGATAACAAATAATTCACTGCACAGTCCTGCTTAGTACTGTACCGAACCCACCCAAACTCAACTTGCCTGATCCGTGCTGCTGTGGGGGCACACGAAGGGCTGCTAAAACATCTAAGGGGCTGCTTTATTTAAATATAAAATATGAATAAAATAAACAAGACACACAGGTATGCTCACATGCATGTAACTGGGACACACAGGTATGCTCACATGCGTGTAACTGGAACACACAGGTATGCTCACATGCGTGTTACTGGGAGCTGTGAAAAACTAAAATAATACCCCTTTTCCACTAGAAGTGTCAGGTCTGACCCGGGATTTGGAACACGTTTCCAAGCCAGGTCAGACCCGAGACAGAACCCTTTTCCACAATGGCGCTAATCCTGGAAAATCCCAGGTCGGCGCCGTTTACATGGCACCCGGGTGCAGTGTCTTCTGGCCGGCGCTTGGAGATGACGCCATCTCCAAGGGTCGGGAAAACCGGCAGATCGGGACCTTCGGGGCATGACCTCGGTCCCGTTAAATAACGCCCCAATGCGATGCTGCCCACCGGCACGCTGGGGGCAAGCCCAGCACTTTGGAAGCTGCTGGCCTGCCTCCAGCCTCCGCGCACACTTTCCCGACCAGCGCTGCTGTTTGCATAGCAGGACAAGCAGCAGCGCTGACAGCATGTGCTGTCCCCCCCAACTTCCTGACCGCTCACGGGACGGTTCCAGTATGAATGGTCAACAATGTAAAGGTCGACACTCATTAGGTTGACCACTATTGGTCGACATTAACATGGTCGAAATTAACAAATGGTAGACACAGGAAAATGGTCGACCAATAAAAAGGTCGACATGAGTTTTTTTTTAACTTTTTTTTTTGTCGTTTTTTGTGTAAAGTGAAGGGGAACCCCAATTAGTGCGGTATCCGGACTCCAGGTCGACAGCACAAAGGTCGACACACCTTAGGTCGACGCCAATTTGGTCGACACACCTTAGGTCGACATGGACAAAAGGACGACATGGGCAAAATGTCGACAGGAACAAGGTCGACATGGAAAAAGGTCGACATGATTTTTTCACGATTTTTTTCTTTTTTTGAACCTTTTCATACTTAACGATCCACGTGGACTACGATTGGAACGGTAAAGTATGCCGAGCGAAGCGGAGCAGAGCCAAGGCACCATGCCCGAAGCATGGCGAGCGAAGTGAGCCATGCGAGGGGACGCGGTGCACTAATTGGGGTTCCCGGTCACTCTACGAAGAAAACGACACCAAAAAAACATAAAAAACTCATGTCGACTGTTGGGAAATCTGCTTAGGTCCCCTCGATATGATGGCCCCTTTGGTACCAGTGAGAGCAAGGCTTAACGTAATATGAAACACACGAGTCAATGGTTAAGAATTACTCTGTTTATTATAAAAATTACAGCGTACTATATAGATAAGAAACATGGGTGTATACAATATGTGCAAGCATATGATTGGATAAATAGAAGTAGCATACGACATTACATGCAGGATATTTAGTAACACACAGAAGTAACAGTTTTGATCTGGTATGTAATTGTCCTTGAAGATAAGACACAAACAAGCCTTATATTATATGAACAGACAAGGGCATCTTGTAGAGAGTGCGTACGTGTCTATTCAAGCACATAACAGTTCATATAGCATGTTTAACCCTTCAATCCCCTCTTAGAATCATATATTTATATAACATGATTCTTTACATGGAGCTTTTTATTTCTATATTCAGTTAGGTATTGCTTATAGGCTGCAGGGGAGTTAGGAGGGATTGTAAGGATGGCTTTATACATAAGCGAGTTTTCAATACCTTTTGTGGCGAGTTTTCTGCAGCAGGGTATAATGCAAAAGAAAACAACACAAAAAATTGCTATCACAATTAATATGTAGATTCCTAGTTGAACAAGACCCTGTTTCCAATTTTCAAACCAACCAAAGTATTGGCTCCATGGGTTATCAATACCTGAATTTTTTTTTAGCTCTATGGATAAATCATCTAGTTTTTTTATGGCTAGGGTAACTTTACCATTTGGCCCTGTGTTGTCAGGGATAAAGGTACAACATCCTTCTACCTGTTTTATGTAGACACAAACTCCACCCTTTTCAGCTAGTATCATGTCTAAGGCCATACGGTTTTGGAATGTCATTTGAGAGGTGGCTTCTAATTGTTCAGCTATACCTTTGAGTGCAACTTTGGTATCATTAATGAATCTCTGTTGGTTATAGTAGATATAATTGATCCATGCAACATTTTTATTGGCAGTTATTATAGGAATTAAGGATTCAAATCCTGCAGCTACTTCATCTCTAGCTTTGAATTCGTCTGGCACCCCTCTTGGGACCCCAATTGTGTCAATAATAAGAATTTACTTACCGATAATTCTATTTCTCGTAGTCCGTAGTGGATGCTGGGGACTCCGTCAGGACCATGGGGAATAGCGGCTCCGCAGGAGACAGGGCACATCTAAAAAAGCTTTTAGGTCACATGGTGTGTACTGGCTCCTCCCCCTATGACCCTCCTCCAAGCCTCAGTTAGGTACTGTGCCCGGACGAGCGTACACAATAAGGAAGGATCTTGAATCCCGGGTAAGACTCATACCAGCCACACCAATCACACCGTACAACTTGTGATCTGAACCCAGTTAACAGTATGATAACAAAATGAAGTAGCCTCTGAAAAGATGGCTCACAACAATAGTAATAACCCGATTTTTGTAACAATAACTATGTACAAGCATTGCAGACAATCCGCACTTGGGATGGGCGCCCAGCATCCACTACGGACTACGAGAAATAGAATTATCGGTAAGTAAATTCTTATTTTCTCTAACGTCCTAGTGGATGCTGGGGACTCCGTCAGGACCATGGGGATTATACCAAAGCTCCCAAACGGGCGGGAGAGTGCGGATGACTCTGCAGCACCGAATGAGAGAACTCCAGGTCCTCCTTAGCCAGAGTATCAAATTTGTAAAATTTTACAAACGTGTTCTCCCCTGACCACGTAGCTGCTCGGCAAAGTTGTAATGCCGAGACTCCTCGGGCAGCCGCCCAGGATGAGCCCCCTTCCTTGTGGAATGGGCATCTACATATTTCGGCTGTGGCAGGACTGCCACAGAATGTGCAAGCTGAATTGTACTACAAATCCAGCGTGCAATAGACTGCTTAGAAGCAGGAGCACCCAGCTTGTTGGGTGCATACAATAAACAGCAAGTCAGACTTTCTGACTCCAGCCGTCCTAACTATATATATATATATATATATATATATATATATATATTTTTAGGGCCCTGACAACGTCTAGTAACTTGGAGTCCTCCAAGTCCCTAGTAGCCGCAGGCACCACAACAGGTTGTTTCAGGTGAAAACGCTGACACCCCTTTAGGAAGAAACTGGAGACGAGTCCCAGTTCTGCCCTGTTCAAATGGAAAATTTTAATATGGGCTTTTGTAAGACAAAGCCGCCCATTCTGACAATCGCCTGGCCGAGGCCAGGGCTAACACATGGTCACTTCCCATGTGAGATATTGGTCAACAGCATGGTCACTTTCCATGTGAGATATTTCAAATCCACAGATTTGAGCTGTTCAAACCAATATGATTTTAAGAAATCCCAACACTATGTTGAAACCTCACGGTGCCCCTAGAGGCACAAAAAAGCTGTATATGCAATACACCCTTTACAATCTGGACTTCAGGAACTGAAGTCAATTCTTTCTGGAAGAAAATCTACAGGGCCGAAATTTAAATGTTAATGGACCCCAATTTGAGGCCCAAAACACTCCTGTTTTCAGGAAGTGTAGAAATCGACCTATTTGAATTTCCGTCGTGGAGCCTTCCTGGCCTCACCCACGCAACATATTTTCACCACATGTGGTGATGACGTTGTGCGGTCACCTCCTTCCTGGCTTTGACCAGGGTAGGTATGACCTCTTATGGAATGCCTTTTCCCTTCAGGATCCGGCATTCAACCGCCATGCCGTCAAACGCAGCCGCGGTAAGTCTTGGAATAGACATGGTACTTGCTGAAGCAAGTCCCTTCTTAGCTCCCCAGGCCCTTAGTCCTCTGTGAGCATTTCTTGAAGTTCCGGGTACCAAGTCCCTCTTGGCCAATCCGGAGCCACTAGTATAGTTCATACTCCTCTATGTCTTATAATTCTCAATACCTTGGTTATGAGAAACAGAGGAGGGAACACATACACTGACTGGTACACCCACGGTGTTACCAGAACATCCACAGCTATCGCCTGAAGGTCTCATGACCTGGCGGAATACCTGTCCCGTTTTTTGTTCGGGCGGGACGCCATCATGTCCACCTTTGGTCTTTGCCAACGGTCCACAATCATGTTGAAAAACTTCCCTATGAAGTTTCCACTCTCCCGGGTGGAGGTCATGCCTGCTGAGGAAGTCTGCTTCCCAGTCGTCCACTCCCGGAAAGAACACTGCTGACAGTGCTATCACATGATTTTCCGCCTAGCGAAAAATCCTTGCAGTTTTGTCACTGCCCTCCTGCTTCTTGTGCCGCCCTTTCTGTTTACGTGGGCGACTGCCGTGATGTTATCCCACTGGATCAATACCGGCTGACCTTGAAGCAGAGGTCTAGCTAAGTTTAGAACATTATAAATTTGCTCTAAGCTTATTTATGCGGAGAGAATTCTCCAGACTTAATCACACTTCCCTGGAAATTTTTTCCCTGTGTGACTGTTCCCCAGCCTCTCAGGCTGGCCTCCGTGGTCACCGGCATCCAATCCTGAATGCCGAATTTGCGGCCCTCTAGAAGATGAGCACTCTGTAATCACCACAGGAGAGACACCCTTGTCCTTGGATATAGGGTTATCCGCTGATGCATCTGAGGATGCGATCCGGACCATTTGTCCAGCAGATCCCACTGAAGAGTTCTTGCGGGAAATCTGCCGAATGGAATTGCTTCGTAATAAGCCACCATTTTTACCAGGACTCTTGTGCAATGATGCACTGACACTTTTCCTGGTTTTAGGAGGATCCCGATTAGCTCGGATAACTCCCTGGCTTTCTCCACTGGGAGAAAGACGTTTTTCTGGACTGTGTCCAGAATCATCCCTAGGAACAGTAGACGTGTCGTCGGAAAAAGCTGCGATTTTGGAATATTTAGAATCCCCTCGTGCTGTCGTAGAACTACTTAAGATAGTGCTACTCCGACCTCCAACTGTTCTCTGGACCTTGCCCTTATCAGGAAAGCGTCCATGTTTCTTTTAAGAAAAATCATCATTCCGGTCATTACCTTGGTAAAGACCCGGGGCGCCGTGGACAATCCAAACGGCCGCGTCTGAACTGATAGTGACAGTTCTGTACCAGGAACCTGAAGTACCCTTGGTGAGAAGGGCAAATTTGGACCTGTAGGTAAGCGTCCCTGATATCCAGTGACACCATATCGTCCCCTACTTCCTGGTTCGCTATCACTGCTCCGAGTGACTCCATCTTGATTTGAACGCTTGTATGTAAGTGTTCAAATATTTCAGATCTCACCGAGCCGGTTGGCTTCAGTACCACAATATAGTGTGGAATACTACCCCCTTCCTTGTTGTAAGAAGGGTACTTTGATTATCACCTGCTGGGAATACAGCCTGTGAATTGTGTGAGGGGGAGACGTCTCGAATTTCCAATGTACACCTGGGATATTACACGTAGGATCCCGGAGTTCCCTTGCGAGTGTTGCTGAAAATCTTGAGATGACCCCCTACCGCACCTGAGTCCGCTTGTACGGCCCCAGCGTTATGCTGCGGACTTGGCAGAAGCCGTGAGGAGCTTCTGTTCCTGGGAATGAGCTGCTTGCTGCCGTCTTCTTCCCTTTCCTCTACCCCTGGGCAGATATGACTGGCCTTTGCCCGCCTGCCCGTATGAGGACGAAAGGACTGAGACTGAAAGACTGTGTCCTTTTCTGCCAATATGTGACTCGGGGTAACAAAAGGTGGATTTTTCAGCTGTTGCCATGGCCACCAGATCCAATGGACCGCCCCTTTATACGGCAATACTTCCATATGCCATCTGGAATCTGCCTCACCTGACCACTGTCGTGTCTTCGTCTGGCAGATATGTACATCACATTTACTCTTGATGCCAGAATGCAAATATGCCTCTGCGCATCACGCATATATAGAAATGCATCCTTAAAATGCTCTATAGACAATAAAATCCTGTCCCTGTCAAGGGTATCAAAATTTTCAGTCAGGAAATCCGACCAAGCCCCCTCAGCGCTGCACATCCAGGCTGAGGCGATTGCTGGTCGTAGTATAACACCAGTATGTGTGTATATACTGTTATGATATTTTCCAGCTTCCTATCAGCTGGCTCCTTGAGGGTGGCCGTATCTGGAAACGGTAACGCCATGTTTTTTATAAGCGTGTGAGCGCCTTATCCACCCTAAGGTGTGTTTTCCAACTCGCCCTTACTTCTGGCGGGAAAAAGGGTATACCGCCCATAACTTTCTATCGGAGGAACCCCACGTATCATCACACACTTCATTTAATTTATCTGATTCAGGCAAAACTACAAGTAGTTTATTCCCACCCTACAAAATACCCTTATTTGTGGTACTTGTGGTATCAGAAATATGTAACACCTCCTTCATTGCCCTTAACATGTAACTTGTGGCCCTAAAGGAAAAATACGTTTGTTTCTTCACCGTCGACACTGGGGTCAGTGTCCGTGTCAGTGTCTGTCGACCGACTGAGGTAAATGGGCGTTTTTACAAGCCCCTGACGGTGTCTGAGATGCCTGGACCGATACTAATTTGTCCGCCGGCTGTCTCATGTCGTCAACCGGCTTGCAGCGTGTTGACATTATCACGTAATTCCCTAAATAAGCCATCCATTCCGGTGTCGACTCCCTAGAGAGTGACATCACCATTACAGGCAATTTTCTCCGTCTCCTCACCAACATTTTCCTCATACATGTCGACACACACGTACCGACCTACTGCACATACACAGGGAATGCTCTGATAGAGGACAGGACCCACTAGCCCTTTGGGGAGACAGAGGGAGAGTTTGCCAGCACACACCAAAAGCGCCATAATGTATATAACAACCCTAGAAGGTGTTGTTTCTATATATATATGCGCTCTTAATATATAATTATATCGCCAATTTATGCCCCCCTTCTCTTTAACCCTGTTTCTGTAGTGCAGGGGAGAGTGGGAGCCTTCCTCACCAGCAGAGCTGGTCAGGAAAATGGCGCTGAGTGCTGAGGAGAATAAGCTCCGCCCCTTTCTCGGCGGGTTTTTCTCCCGGTTATTAGGAAAACTGGCCTGGGTTAAATACATACATATAGCCTTAATGGCTATATGTGATGTATTTATTTGCCTCTAAGGTAATCTATATTGCTGCCCAGGGCGCCCCCAGCAGCGCCCTGCACCCTCCGTGACCGAGATCAGTGAGCCGTGTAGCAACAATGGCGCACAGCTGCAGTGCTGTGCGCTACCTTCATGAAGACTGAGGAGTCTTCTGCCGCCTGTTTCCGGACCTCCGTTCTGCCGTTCTTCAGCGTCTGTAAGGGGGATCGGCGGCGCGGCTCCGGGACGAACCCCAGGCTGACCTGTGTTCCGACTCCCTCTGGAGCTCAGTGTCCAGTAGCCTAAAACTTCAATCCTCCTGCACGCAGGTGAGTTGCAAGTCTCTCCCCTAAGTCCCTCGTTGCAGTGATCCTGTCGCCAGCAGGAATCACTGATTAGAAACCTAAAAAAAAACTTTTCTAAACAGCTCTTTAAGAGAGCCACCTAGATTGCACCCTCTCGGACGGGCACAAAAACCTAACTGAGGCTTGGAGGAGGGTCATAGGGGGAGGAGCCAGTACACACCATGTGACCTAAAAGCTTTTTTAGATGTGCCCTGTCTCCTGCGGAGCCGCTATTCCCCATGGTCCTGACGGAGTCCCCAGCATCCACTAGGACGTTAGAGAAATAAACATGTGGATCGAAGCTACCTATTGGAGTTTCCCTTTTTCTTCTATGTGTGGGAGCAGTGTTTGAGGTAGGGGAACCTTCATTAGTTGGGAGTATGTGTAATGGCATAATTATTTTGGCTAAGGCACATTGACCTTTCCATGGGATATTTAATCTAGTTCTGAGTTTTAAATCTCCACAGATATAATAAATGTCCCCTAGGGACTTGGTTTGATTAACTAGGATGGTGTTACGTGTTTCTGAGCAGTATCCAGGAGGAAAATTTTTAAAATCCTTGCCAGAGTGGCTAGTGGAGTTGTAGCAGGTGTAGTTACCTGGGTATTGGTTATTGTGTTACCAGGGTTGGGGTTTTTTGAGAGTATGGGGTATTCCTTTTTCCACATTTCACATTGGCTGTCATTGGTTTTGGTGCCGTTGTAAAGGCTGAAAAAACAACTTTCTTGTTCTAGGGGTATATTAAGGGGCACGGTGCCTAGGTGAGGCCTAGATCTGCCACAAACATAGCAGTTACTTTTATTATGTTTATTGGCGCTATATTTCATCCATTCTAACCAGAAATTGATGTCAGAGAAACCAGTTTCAATAGCTAGGGTGTCTTCAAAGGTGGGATTGTTAATGGCTATCATATCCTTGAAGGTAGCTATATGAGGCCTTAGGGGTTTGCCTTGGGGGATAGCCTTAGACTGATACGCTGGATTGTTAAACATGTCCCATAAATGAAAGTTTTGCCTTTCGCTATAGTACCCTGTTCCCCACCATATTCCAACTACATAGGTACCATTATCTGCTCTGCTGGGGCGTTCTATGTTTAATCTGAACCTATATGCACTTAGGCCCTCGTCCATCTTAAAGATAGACATTCTAGAGAGTAGAGGTATTCCATCAGGTTGGCTCCATCTATTTAAAGCGTCTGATGGTCTGTACCCCCAGTCAATTCCTGTGTTCCACCCCACAGATTCCCAGGAATCACAGTTGTATCCCCACCATGAATCAGTAACACAAATATAAACTGTCTCAGATATTCCTGATTTTCTTTTTTTGTGTATAGAGTGTTTTGCTTCAGCAAGCTTGGAGAACATAAAGTAATCTAAGACATAGGTGGCTACGTGTGTGTTGGAGGAGTTATACCATAAGGTGGTCACCCCTTCCTTTTGTGAGATGTCAACCTCAGTTCTACAGGGAAGTGTTAGGACTGTGATGAGGGTTAGGATAACACATGCCCAGCGGGGTCCGTGGTTCACAATCATCTTCTCCATGTGTGAGGTCATCTTGGTTGGAGGTCAGGGCTGTCTGCCCCCGTTAGTACCTCTCCTCGTTGGAGGTCAGGGCTGTCTGCCCCCGTTAGTACCTCTCCTGGACTTGCTTCGCGGTTTGGGCTGGGTATCTTCTTTACTCGGGATGCATGGATCCAGGTGGGCCCCTCCTCAGTAAGGACAGCTGTTCTGGTTACTGCAACAACTTCTGTTTCTGGACCATAGGTGAAGTCTCCTGGACTCTTATTCCTGGGAAGCACCTTCACCACGACTCTCCGACCTGGAAAGGGTGTGTTGGTTCCTGTGGGTTAAAAGGATTTTTACAAACAACCTTGTGTTCAATTTCATCTAGTTTTGTTATGAGGGACCTGACGTATTCTTCCCTTATGAGCTCTAAGTCTCCTTCCTGTACTACTAATGGTTTCTTAGCCCAGGGTGTAGGGAAGGGCCTACCCATAAGTATTTCAAAGGGTGAGTAACCTAGGGTCTTTTGTGGGGTCATTCTGATTTCTGCTAAGATAATGGGAAGGACCTGTTTCCATTTGTGGAAGGTACCTCCTGTGGCCTTCCTAAGTTTGTCTTTGAGGGTCCTATTCATCCTCTCTACGACCCCTGAACTCTGCGGGTGATATGGAATATGGAATTTCCATTCCATTTGTAAGGCCTTCACCAGGGCCTGTGTGATTTTTGCTGTAAAGGCTGCGCCTTTATCACTGTTTATCTGTAGTGGGCATCCCCATCTAGGGATGATTTCTTGGGTTAAAATCCTTGCTACAGTCTTAGCATCTTCTGATTTTGTTGGAAATGCTTCTGGCCACCGTGAAAACATATCAACTATGACCAAGGCATATTCCTGTTTTCCTTTACCTGGTATGTGTGTAAAATCAATTTGCAAATGCGTAAAGGGTGTAGTAGGGTATTCAAGATGCTGATGTTTTGCTTTATCAGGATTATTTGGGTTGTTGCGTAGACAGGTAACACATCTACTGACGTAATGATCTACCAGTGTTTTAACATCAGTGATATAAAAGTCTTTGCTTAAAAGTAAGGCTGTGGTGTTCTTGCTATGATGTCCTACCCCATGGTAATGAGCAATGAACAAAGGGGCACTTGTTTGGAATATACAAGGTTTCCCCTCTTTGCAGATTAATCCTGATTTGGGATTTTTCTGCAATACAGGATATATCCAGTCATCCAAATCCTTGTTGGAGGCTGTGGCCTGTAGCTCCGTGATAAGATATTGATCATTTATGGCAGGGGGGGTCATGACAGCCATATGGGACTGGGCAATGGGTTGTAGAGCTGCTTCTTTGGCAGTTTTGTCAGCAAGGGCATTGCCTTTGGATATGTCGTCCTTGCCACCAGTATGGGCCCTGCAGTGCAAAATTGCAATATCAGAGGGCAGTGTGATGGCATGGAGGAGGTTTGTGATAAGCTGTGCATGGGAAATGCCTTTTCCATCGGCTCCTACAAAGCCTCTTCTTGCCCAAATAACTCCATGGTCGTGGACAACGCCATGGGCATATTTGGAGTCTGTGTAAATTGTAACGGGTTTGTTTTGGTACATTTGGCAGGCTCTGGTAAGGGCTATGGGCTCTGCAGCCTGTGCCGACTGGTAAGGTATGGGCTTTGCTTCAAGAATGTCATCGGGCAGGCGCACAATGGCATAACCTGCTTGGTATGTGGAGTCATTTGGTCTGCTACAGGAGCCATCAACAAAGACATTGTCCGAACCGGGTATGGGTACAGGGGACATGTCTAATCTCGGGGAGGTCTCTGATTCTATTGATGCTGAGCAGTCATGGTTGTCAGGTATGTCATCTTGGGGACCCTTTAGTCCTAGGAGTGCATTAAGAATGGGTGCTGGGCCTGATGACGTGTTTGCATATTTGATGATGAGGGATGGGTTGCTTTGCAATAGGACTTCATACCCACTAAGGCGTTGGGCTGACATATGCTGTGTATGCAAGCCGTTAAGTATTGCTACTACATCATGTGTTGTGTGTAGAATTGTTGTGTGACCTAAGGTGAGTGTAGTTGCCATCTCAGCCACCATTGCACAAGCTGCCAGTGCTCTGAGGCAGGCAGGCATACCTTGGACCGGAACAGGCATTACTTTGGAAAAAAATGCCACGGGGCGCAGTTTGCTTCCATGAAATTGAGTCAGTACCCCCGCCATGGTTTTACAGTTGTCCCTTGCATATAAATGAAACGGTAGTACATAGTTTGGGAGGCCCAGTGCCGGACTTTTTACCAACATACATTTTAGACTTTCATATGCAGTTAACATTTCTTGTGACCATTGAATCTGTTTAGGTTTGTCATTGAGAGTGGCTTGTCTCAAGATATTGTCATAGTAGGAACAATCAGATATCCACTGTCTGCAATAATTAATCATGCCCAGAAAGGATAGCATTTCCTTCTGAGTAGTTGGGGTGACCAGGCCCAATACAGACTGAATGCGTTGTGGACTGATTTTCCTTTCTCCCTGTGTGAGCACAAAACCCAAATAGTTAACATGCTTTTTACACCATTGCATTTTTGTTTTAGACACCTTGTGTCCACATTCACAGAGCCAGTTTAACAGTGATATACCATCCTGTCGGCAGGCCTCCTCCGTTTGACTACAGAGAAGCAGATCATCTGCATACTGTAGCAGGACAGAACCATAGGGGGGGGTGCCAGGGAGCCAATGTGGCTTGGAGTACAATGCTATACACAACAGGTGAATCAATCCATCCCTGTGGTAATCTGCACCATGTTAACTGCTTGCCCTCAAAAGAAAAGGCAAAAAGTAACTGTGTTTGGGGGTCCACTGGTATGCTGAAAAATGCATTTTTTAAATCAATCACTGAGAAAAATGCAGCATCTACAGGGATGGCTGAGAGGAGTGAGTTTACATCAGGTACAATTGGTGCAATGGGAACAATTAGTTGATTGATTGCTCTGAGATCTTGTACAAATCTCACAGACCCATCTGCTTTTGCTACAGGGTTGACTGGTGTGCAGTATGGGGATACTACATGTCTAAGAATGCCTTGTTCTAAAAATTGCTGTACCATAGGTCTAAGACCTTCTATTTTTTCTTTTGACAAAGGGTATTGTTTGTGGTACACGGGTTGTGAGTCAGGTTTGAGTGTAGCTTTGTATGGTGTACATGATATTAGGCCAGTGTCATAGGGCCCTTCTGACCATACCTGGGGGTTTACAGTTTCTAACTCAGGTGGTGTGTCAAGGTTTACCCACACAGGTAAAAGAGGTGATACAACATCCATGCCGCTACTTGAGGCAGAGGGACTAATTGTGATTTCGAGACGGCTGAGAAGATCCCTTCCCAGTAGGTTTATTGGGCATTCAGGTATTACAGTAAAGTTGTGTCTTCCCATATAAACGCCCTTCAAAGTTTCTATACTGATGGCGTCGGTAATATAGGCTTTTGTGGGTATCCCATTAATTCCCATTGAAGGAGCAGTCCTTTCCAGGTGACCATTGTACAGGTCCTTACACAAAACACTGGTAGTAGCACCACTGTCCACTAAGAAGGGGACGGTTTTTCCTCCCACAATTAAAGTGAGCAGCGGTGGGTCCTTCCAATGCTTTGTGATTTGGGCAAAGGCTGAGATACCCTCCTCCGGGCCCCGTCAATGGGTTTGTTCCTGCCAGTCAACTCGAAAACGGGGAAAGTCTTTAATCTGGTCTCTGGGTTGGCTGCGGGGTGGTGCATCGTTGTGCATAGGGTCATGGGCCTGTCGGGGTCTGCTGGGGGGATATGGACAATCCCTTGCCCAGTGGTCATTTTTCCCGCAGTTGTAACATGTATTGGTCTGTCTCCTAGAAATAGGTGGAGGTCCCATAGGGCCCCTCTGGAACCTATTGTCTTGGGGTGGGCGGAAAGGTCTATTCGGCTTTCCCGGGGGGTTCTGGTAGTTATGTTTGGGTATAGTACTGACAGATTTCCTCATTTCAAAACAACCCGCTGCTTCTTTCTCATATAAATGTTTCTCAAATTTTTCTACAGTGTCAGAGGTCCAGCTAGAAACACTCTGTTTTACTGTGAGGCCAATAGAGGGCAGCAGATTATTAACAAATGTGGAAACAAGAAGATTATCATTGTTTACCAGGCTCAACCCTGCTTCCTCGGTCCAACACTTCTTAAATCTTTTCCAGAACTCTGTTACTGATTCACTAGGTTTCTGTTTACATGCTACGGCAATCGGGAGAGATGAACGGGTTTTAAATACCACATTCATGTGATCACTAAGTTCCTTCCACATTTTGTCTATTCCATCCTGCGTATTTAAAGGATAATTAGTGGCAGTTTGATTATCTGCTGTTATGGGGGTGTTAATTGTGGGTACTTTTGTCCAATCCCACCCATTGTAGTGATCTATGACCCCATCTATGATGAGTCTCATGTCTTCTTGTGTGAAACTCCGTCCCTTAGAAGCCTTTTTTCTCTAACGTCCTAGTGGATGCTGGGAACTCCGTAAGGACCATGGGGAATAGCGGGCTCCGAAGGAGGCTGGGCACTCTAGAAAGATCTTAGACTACCTGGTGTGCACTGGCTCCTCCCACCATGACCCTCCTCCAAGCCTCAGTTAGATTTCGTGCCCGGCCGAGGTTGGATGCACACTAGGGGCTCTCCTGAGCTCTTAGAAAGTTATAGTCTTAGAATTTGTTCTTTTCAGTGAGACCTGCTGGCAACAGGCTCACTGCAGCGAGGGACTAAGGGGAGAAGAAGCGAACTCGCCTGCTTGCAGCCGGATTGGGCTTCTTAGGCTACTGGACACCATTAGCTCCAGAGGGATCGACCGCAGGCCCAGCCTTGATGTTCGGTCCCGGAGCCGCGCCGCCGTCCCCCTTACAGAGCCAGAAGCAAGAAGATGGTCCGGAAAATCGGCGGCATGAAGACTCAGTCTTCACCAAGGTAGCGCACAGCACTGCAGCTGTGCGCCATTGCTCCTCTCACACACTTCATACTCCGGTCACTGAGGGTGCAGGGCGCTGGGGGGGGGCGCCCTGAGGCAGCAATAAAAACACCTTGGCTGGCAAAAATACCTCAATATATAGCCCCAGGGGCTATATATGAGGTAAATACCCCTGCCAGAAGTCCATAAAAAACGGGAGAATAGGCCGCGAAAAAGGGGCGGAGCCTATCTCCTCAGCACACTGGCGCCATTTTCCCTCACAGCTCCGTTGGAGGGAAGCTCCCTGGCTCTCCCCTGCAGTCTACAAGGGTTAAAAAAAGAGAGAGGGGGCACTAAATTTAGGCGCAGTATACATTATATATATAGATATAAAGCTATAGGGGACATAACTCAGTTAGTCCCTGCAGTATATAGCGCTCTGGTGTGTGCTGGCATACTCTCACTCTGTCCCCCCAAAGGGCTTTTGTGGGTCCTGTCCTCGTTTAGAGCATTCCCTGTGTGTCTGCAGTGTGTCGGTATGGCTGTGTCGACATGTTGAATGAGGAGGCTTATATGGTGACGGAACAGAGGCCGATATATGTGATGTCGCCCCCTGTGGGGCCGACACCAGAGTGGATAGAGAGGTAAAAGGTATTAACCGACAGTGTCAACTCCTTACATAAAAGGGTGGATGACGTAACAGCAGTGGGACAGCCGGCTTCGCAGCCCGCGCCTGCCCAGGCGTCTCAAAGGCCATCAGGGGCTCAAAAACGCCCGCTCTCTCAGATGGCAGACACAGATGTCGACACGGAGTCTGACTCCAGTGTCGACAAGGTGGAGACATATACACAATCCAATCCGTGACTTGATCCCGGCAATAAAAAATGTGTTATACATTTCTGACTTTAACCTCTATAAATGGGTTTTAGGTTTGGGGAGAAAAAACAGGCAGTGTTTTGTTCCCCCATCAGATGAATAAATGAAGTGTGTGAAAAGCGTGGGTTCCCCCGTTAAGAAACTGGTAATTTATAAAAAGTTACTGATGGCGTACTCTTTCCCGCCAGGAGGATAAGTTACGCTGGGAGATATCCCCTAGGGTGGATAAGGCGCTCACACGTTTGTCAAAAAAAAAAAAAAAAAAAAAAAAGGTGGCACTGCCGTCTTAGGATACGGCCACTTTAATAGGTGCCTGTTGATAAAAAACAGGAGGCTATCCTGAAGTCTGTATTTACACACTCAGGTACTAGACTGAGACCTGCAGATAGTGCTGCTGCAGCGTGGTCGGTGACCCTGTCAAACAGGGATACTAGTTGGCAAACATAAAAACATATTAAAGACGTTGTCTTATATATGGGGGATGCACAGAGGGATATTTTGCCGGCTGGCATCCAAAATAAATGTAATGTCCATTCTGTCAGGAGGGTATTAGAGACCTGTCACTGGACAGGTGATGCTGACTTAAAAAGCACATAGAGAGCCTTATAAGAGTGAGGAATTATTTGGGGATGGTCTCTGGGACCTCGTATCCACAGCAACTGCTGGGAAGAAATAATTTTACCTCAGGTTTCCTCACAGAAAAAGGTACAGTCCTTTCGGCTTCAGAAAAGCAAGCGGGTCAAATGGCGCTTCCTTTCTGTACAGAGACAAGGGTAGAGGGAAAAAGCTGCACCAGTCAGCCTGTTCCCAGAATCAAGATTCTTCCCCCGCCTCCTGTGAGTACACACCATGACGCGGGTGCTCCACAGGTGTAGCCAGGTACGGTGGGGGGCCGCCTCAAAAATTTCAGCAATTAGTGGGCTCGCTCACAGGTGGATCCCTGTTTCTTCCAAGTAGTATTTCAGGGGTACAAGCTGGAATTAGAGATGTCTCCCCCCAGCCGTTTCCTAAAATATGCCTTGCTGACAACTCCCTCAAGCAGGGAGGCTGTGCTAGAGGCAATTAATAAGCGGTATTCCCAGCAGGTAATACTCAAGGTGCCCCTACTTCAACAAGGACGGGGTTACTATTCCACACGGGTTGGGGTACCGAAACCGCATGGTTCGGTGTGACCCATTTTATATTTAAAATCCTTGAACATAAAAAAATTCAAGTTCAAGATGGAATCGCTCAGGGCGGTTATTGCAAGCCTGGACGAGGGGGATTACATGGTATCCCGGGACATCAAGGATGCTTACCTGCATGTCCCCATTTACCATCCTCGCCAGGAGTACCTCAGATTTGTGGTACAGGATTACCATTACCAAGTCCAGACACTGCCGTTTGGACTGTACATGGCACCGAGGGTGTTTTATCAAGGTAATGGCCGAAATGATGATACTCCTTCAAAAAAAGGGAGTTGTAATTATCCCGTAATTGGACAATCTCGTTATAAGGGCGAGGTCCAAGGAGCAGTTGGTAGTCGGGGTAGCACTATTTTGGAAAGTGCTACAACAGCATAGGTGGATTCTAAACAGTCCAAAGTCACAGCTGGTTCCTATGACACGTCTACTGTTCCTGGGGATGGTTCTGGACATAAACCAGAAATAGTGTTTCTCCCGGAGGAGAAAGCCAAGGAGTTGTCATCTCTAGTCAGAGACCTCCTGAAAACCAAAATAGGTAGCGGTGCATCATTGCACGCGAGTCCTGGGAAAAATGGTAGCTTCTTACGAAGCAATCCCATTAGGCAGGTTCCATACAAGAACTTTTCAGAGGGACCTGTTGGACAAGTGGCCTGGATCTCATCTTCCGATGCATAGGCTGATAACCCTGTCTCCAAGGACCAGGGTATCTCTACTGTGGTGGCTGCAGAGTGCCCATCTTCAAGAGGGCCGCAGGTTCGGCATACAGGACTAGGTCCTAGTGACCATGGATTCCAGTCTTTGAGGCTGGGGGGCAGTCGCATAGGGAAGAAACTTCCAGGGACTTTGGTCAAGTCAGGTTATTTCCCTACACATAAATATTCTGGATCTGAGGGCCATTTACAATGCCCTGAGGCCAGCAAGGCCTCTGCTTCAAAACCAGCCGGTACTGATCCAATCAGACAACATCACGGCAGTCGCTCATGTAATCAACAGGGCGGCACAAAAAGCAGGATGGCGATGGCAGAAGCCACAAGGATTCTCCGATAGGCGGAAAATCATGTGTTAGCACTGTCAGCAGTGTTCATTCCCGGAGTGGACAACTGGGAAGCAGATCTTCTCAACAGACACGACCTCCACCCGGGAGAATGGGGACTTCCTCCAGAAGTCTTCCAATAGGATTGTACACCATTGGGAAAGGCCACAGGTGGACATGATGGCGTCCCGCCTTAACAAAAAGCTAAAAAAGATATTGCTCCAGGTCAAGGGACCCTCAGGCGATAGCTATGGACGCTCTGGTAACACCGTGGGTGTACCAGTCGGTTTAGGTGTTCTCCCCTCTGCCTCTCATACCAAAGGTACTGAGAATAATAGGAAGGCGAGGAGTAAGAACGATACTCGTGGATGGCCAAGAAGAGCTTGGTACCCAGAACTTCAAGAATTTATATCAGAGGACCAATGGCCTCTGCCACTCAGTCAGGACCTGCGGCAGCAGGGGCCCTGTCTGTTCCAAGACTTACCGCGGCTGCGTTTGACGGCATGGCGGTTGAACGCCGGATCCTGAAGGAAAAGGGTATTCCGGAGGAAGTAATTCCTACGCTTACTAAAGCCAGGAAAGTGGTTACAGCAACTCATTATCAACGCATATGGCGAAAATATGTTGCATGGTGTGAGGCCGAAAGGGCCCCAACAGAGGAATTTCAACTAGGTCGATTTCTGCATTTCCTGCAAGCAGGAGTGACTATGGGCCTTAAATTGGGTTCCATTAAGGTACAGATCTCGGCTCTGTCGATTTTCTTTCAAAAAAGAACTAGCTTCAGTACCTGAAGTTCAGACATTTATAAAAGGAGTGCTGCATAGTCAGCCCCCGTTTGTGCCTCCTGTGGCACCTTGGGATCTCAACGTGGTGTTGAGTTTTCTTAAAATCACTTTGGTTTGAACCACTAAAAACCGTGGATCTGAAATATCTCACATGGAAGGTGGTTATGTTATTGGCCTTGGCTTCTGCCAGGCGAGTATCAGAATTGGCGGCTTTGTCTTGTAAAAGCCCTTATTTGATTTTCCATATGGATAGGGCAGAATTGAGGACTCGTCCCCAATTTCTCCCTAAGGTGGTGTCAGCGTTTCACCTGAACCAGCCTATTGTGGTGCCTGCGGCTACTAAGGATTTGGAGGACTCCAAGTTGCTAGACGTTGTCAGGGCCCTGAAAATATATGTTTCCAGGACGGCTGGAGTCAGAAAATCTGACTCGCTGTTTATCCTATATGCACCCAACAAGCTGGGTGCTCCTGCTTCTAAGCAGACTATTGCTCGTTGGATTTGTAGTACAATTCAGCTTGCACATACTGTGGCAGGCCTGCCACAGCCAAAATCTGTCAATGCCCATTCCACAAGGAAGGTGGGCTCATCTTGGGCGGCTGCCCGAGGGGTCTCGGCTTTACAACTTTGCCGAGCAGCTACTTGGTCAGGGGCAAACACGTTTGCAAAATTCTACAAATTTGATACCCTGGCTGAGGAGGACCTGGAGTTCTCTCATTCGGTGCTGCAGAGTCATCCGCACTCTCCCGCCCGTTTGGGAGCTTTGGTATAATCCCCATGGTCCTTACGGAGTTCCCAGCATCCACTAGGACGTTAGAGAAAATAAGAATTTACTCACCGGTAATTCTATTTCTCGTAGTCCGTAGTGGATGCTGGGCGCCCATCCCAAGTGCGGTTTATCTGCATTACTTGTACATAGTTATTGTTAACTAAATCAGGTTATTGTTGAGCCATCTGTTGAGAGGCTCTATTGTTTCATACTGTTAACTGTGTTTCATATCACGAGTTGTACGGTGTGATTGGTGTGGCTGGTATGAGTCTTACCCGGGATTCAAAATCCTTCCTTATTGTGTACGCTCGTCCGGGCACAGTACCTAACTGAGGCTTGGAGGAGGGTCATGGTGGGAGGAGCCAGTGCACACCAGGTAGTCTAAGATCTTTCTAGAGTGCCCAGCCTCCTTCGGAGCCCGCTATTCCCCATGGTCCTTACGGAGTTCCCAGCATCCACTACGGACTACGAGAAATAGAATTACCGGTGAGTAAATTCTTATTTTAAGTAAGCAATACATCCTAAAGGGGTGATCATTGGTTTAGGACAATTTTTAATTATTCTGTCTAGATCCTCAACTTCAATTGGCTTTTTTAACAATTGGTCTCCCACTGTCATAAAAGGTAGATGTAGGGCTGTTACTTGTTGGCTGCCTTCGGAAAGTGAGATAGGTCTACCGGAACGGGTGTGTGAGGGACTAGTGATTTCGTTGGTGACTATGGTGGAATCTGCTGACTGACGGCTGGTTGTGAAAGGGCGAAGGGGTGATGTTAAAATATTGGATAGAGTATCCCAAGATGATGTGGGTAGGGGGGCGGGTGGTGATTGGGACGGTAATGTCCTGTTAGAGACCGGGGTCACTTGGGTTGTGATGACTGTCTCACGAGGGGCAGTCGGCAGTGGAACATGGGCGGGAGTGGGATTGGAAGCCTGTGGTCGGGTTAAAGCAACGGCTGCCATGATGTCTTCATTAGTTAGTGAAGGATACAGTGGACCATAGGGGGGCGGACAAGTATTTTTAATTATCTTACTTGTTCTGTCTTCTTCTGCCTTATGTAATTGGGTAGTTATATTTTTTAGTTTTCTTTGTTTCTTATTAGTGGAACTATCATACCAATAGGGTGCTATAGTAAGCCACTGTTCCCCTCCTGCTCTCATGTATGTCATATCCCATTGTGGATCATGATCATACCATGGCCAGGCTGTTTTATCTTCTAAACATAGTCCCTTAACCATATCCATATAGAAGGGAAGATTTGTTCCATCCCGTGGGAAAGGTTTGGGACTTCCTACGGCTTCTGTCCAGCCTGCCAGATTATCTACCCATGGGTTAACAAGATAAAAATTTGTAGGAGAAACACGGCCGACATAGTCTTTACATGTTTCTCTGGGGAGGGGCGGGGGATATTCAGTCTTTTTACTCTGACTTGCTCCCATCTCTTAAATAAACTTTCAAAACAAACTAACAACAGATTATACAAGTATATATATGCGATTATATAAAAAAGTCACTGAGGGGGAATATCAGTTTACGTATGCATTCAGCTGATCTGATCATAGATCATTGGTAACATGTTGGATTACACATTCCTACATAAACCAAAGGGACATTGGGTATACAAAATGTTTTTATGATATCAACCATACGTACACTTACCACCCGTATAATTGATATTTTGCAAATAAAGTACAATTTTCTTGCATGAAATAACTGTAAATAGCAATGTTATAAGACATTCAGTGTCCGTACACTTACCACCCGTACACTGAATATCCTAATACAAATAAACAATATAATTTTTACAAATATATGGCCATATTCAAACTAACTAGGCGATCAGATCGAGGAGGCGTTGTTATTTGGACCCCTGGTCCATCTATGGTATCCCGGATACCTGTGCCTTTAAAGATTATATGGACCCCTGGTCCTTCTATGGTATCCCTGATACCTTTATGTGGCGCCCGGCGCCTTTAAGAAAACAAGTTTCTTTTCTGCCAAGTCCCGGACTTGGATTGTATTTCTTGTCACGTGTTCCCGGAACACGAAATGAGTTCAGATCTAGTAGTAATCGCAATCCCTGAACGGAAAAGACAGACAATAAAATTCTCTATCTTACCGGGCAGGGGACGATCGCCTAGATCCCGGACTTCGAGCCCCCAAACTGTTGGGAAATCTGCTTAGGTCCCCTCGATATGATGGCCCCTTTGGTACCAGTGAGAGCAAGGCTTAACGTAATATGAAACACATGAGTCAATGGTTAAGAATTACTCTGTTTATTATAAAAATTACAGCGTACTATATAGATAAGAAACATGGGTGTATACAATATGTGCAAGCATATGATTGGATAAATAGAAGTAGCATACGACATTACATGCAGGATATTTAGTAACACACAGAAGTAACAGTTTTGATCTGGTATGTAATTGTCCTTGAAGATAAGACACAAACAAGCCTTATATTATATGAACAGACAAGGGCATCTTGTAGAGAGTGCGTACGTGTCTATTCAAGCACATAACAGTTCATATAGCATGTTTAACCCTTCATCGACCTTTTTCCATGTCGACCTTGTTCCTGTCGACCTTTTGTCCATGTCGACCTTTTGTCCACGTCGACCTAAGGTGTGTCGACCAATTGGCGTCGACCTACGGTGTGTCGACCTTTGTGCTGTCGACCCTCAGTCCCAGACCCATTAGTGCACCATGGGGGTCATTCCAAGTTGATCGCAGCAGGAAATTTTTTAGCAGTTGGGTAAAACCATGGGGGTAATTCCAAGTTGATCGCAGCAGGATTTTTGATAGCAACTGGGCAAAACCATGTGCACTGCAGGGGAGGCAGATATAACATGTGCAGAAAGAGTTAGATTTGGGTGGGTTATATTGTTTCTGTGCAGGGTAAATACTGTCTGCTTTATTTTTACACTGCAAATTAGATTGCAGATTGAACACACCACACCCAAATCTAACTCTTTCTGCACATGTTATATCTGCCTCCCCTGCAGTGCACATGGTTTTGCCCAGTTGCTATCAAAAATCCTGCTGCAATCAACTTGGAATTACCCCCCATGTGCACTGCAGGGGGGGCAGATATAACATTTGCAGAGAGAGTTAGATTTGGGTGGGTTATTTTGTTTCTATGCAGGGTAAATACTGGCTGCTTTATTTTTACACTGCAATTTAGATTGCAGATTGAACACACCACACCTAAATCTCTCTCTCTCTGCACATGTTATATCTCCCTCCCCTGCAGTGCACATGGGCCCTCATTCCGAGTTGTTCGCTCGCTAGCCGCTTTTTCGCAGCAGTGCACACGCTAAGCCGCCGCCCTCTGGGAGTGAATCTTAGCTTAGCAGAAATGCGAACGAAGTATTCGCAATATTGCGAAAAGATTTTTCTTTGCAGTTTCTGAGTAGCTCGAGACTTACTCTTCCAGTGCGATCAGTTCAGTGCTTGTCGTTCCTGGTTTGACGTCACAAACACACCCAGCGTTCGCCCAGACACTCCCCCATTTCTCCAGCCACTCCCGCGTTTTTCCCGGAAACGGCAGCGTTTTTTCACACACTCCCATAAAACGGCCAGTTTCCGCCCAGAAACACCCACTTCCTGTCAATCACACTACGATCACCAGAACGAAGAAAAAAACTCGTAATGCCGTGAGTAAAATACCAAACTTCTTAGCAAATTTACTTGGCGCAGCCGCAGTGCGAACATTGCGCATGCGCAGTTAGCGGAAAATCGCACAGATGCAAAGGAAAATAACGAGCGAACAACTCGGAATGAGGGCCATGGTTTTGCCCAATTGCTAACAAACTTGAAGCTGCGATCAACTCAGAATTACCCCCCATGTTCCCTCGCATGATTTGCTTCGCTCGCCATGCTTCGGGCAAGGTGCCTCACTCTGCTACCGCTGCGCTCTGCACAGGTTACCGTTCCCAATCGTAGTCCACGTGGATCGTAAAGTATGAAAAAGTTCCAAAAAAGAGGAAAAATGTGAAAAACTCATGTCGACCTTTTCATGTGTCGACCATTTCATGTGTTGACCATTTGTACATGTCGACCATGTCAATGTCAACCAATATTGGTCGACCTAATGAGTGTCGACCTTAACATTGTCGACCATCTGAACGGATACCTCGCGGGACACTTTGGTCAGGGAGGAATGGGTTCTTAACATGCTGTAAACGGGTCCCGTTTACACTACACCCTTACCCGTGTCATTCCCGGGTCCAACCAAGGTAGCTACCCTGGTAGGATTCCCAGGTAACTTGACCCGGGTTTATTCAGAGGGAGCCGTTTCCACTACCAAAAACCCAGGTCAATGCGCACCCCCGTGCAAAAACCCACGTTTTTTGAGCTAGTGGAAAAGGGGTATAAGGCATCTGCCACAAAATATGTAAATAAAAATGCAATTAAAAAATGGAAAAAAAGAAACCAATGAGATTTTCACAAAATACTGTGTCTCCAGACTCCGTGGAGGGGAAAATATCCAATCTTGATCCTGTGGTATAAACCAGTTTATTTGCATCCCAGCATTAAATCCGCGATTATCGTAATCCCTGAAAATGGAGAAGGGGAAACAAATTCTGAGACTTTGGCCCCTAGTTTTTCAATTTGTCCAGTAATGTGGTAATGATATATTTGCTTGGTTAAAGTCCTTTCTGTTCCACACCAATATAGGGGTGGAGGTATAAGCCTGTGTGTTATTCCTTTTTGCGTGTGCCTCTCCAAGTTTTAATCACCTCCTTGACACTGTCTTCTTCTTCTTGCCTCTTCTCATAATGTGAAAAGTCATCAAATATGGAGGTGGTATGTTTGTAGTTAGCTATGATTCAGAGAAGTTGGCGAGCATTTTCCAGGGGGCCCACCTGTCGCTGAAATGGTGGGTTTATTAAACTGTGCATGTCCTGTTTAAACAACATAAGGGTGGGTGGGAGCAGAGGCTTAACTAGGGTTTTCAGAGCCCAGGACAAGATGAAGAAAAAAAAATAGCCATAATATCAACTTAGGCGCTCACTGAAAAATGGGCGTGATCACATACCAGAAGGGGCATTGCCACTGAAAATGGGGCGTGCCAACATGACTATCACCTACCCCCTGTGTTACATCTATTACCTCCCGCTGAATCATCTCTCAGAACACTAGCACCTACCCCTAGTGTCATCTCTCAACACACTATCGCCTACCCCTAGTGTCGTCTCTCGGCACACCGTCATTCAATGTTTGCACATTACGGCACTAGAGTCCCCTTTTTCCACAGTACACAGGCAGAGTCCCCTTTTTCCACAGTACACACAGTGCCAGGTACACATTGCCCCACAGTGCCAGGTACACATTGCCCCACAGTGACAGGTACACCTTGCCCCACAGTGCCAGATACACCTTGCCCCACAGTGCCAGATACGCAAATGCCCCACAGTGCCAGATACACAAATGCCCCACAGAGCCAGATGCATATTGCCCCACAGTGCCAGATGCATATTTCCCAACAGTGCCAGATGCACATTGCCCCACAGTGCCAGGTACACATTGCCCCACAGTGCCAGGTACACAATGCCCCAAAGGGCCAGGTACACAAATGCCCCACAGTGCCAGGTACATAAATGCCCCACAGTGTCAGATACATGAACCCCTTCCCGCTCACCAATCGCTGCTGCCTCTGGCCTCTGCTATGTGAGGGGAGGAGAGCGCAGCTCCTCTCCTGCCCCCCAATGCTCCATGAAGTCCGGTCTCCAGTGGCGGCTATCTTAAAAAAGGCGCTGGTTCGTTAGCCAGTCAGAGCTCGCGGACCGGCAGCCAATCAGGAGCTGGTCCGCGAGCTCTGATTGACTAACAAACAATGAGACTTGCCCCGCCGCCGCTGGAGACCAGACAGACACTGAGCACATTGAGGGGCCCTGCACTCTCCTCCCCTCGCATTACAGCAGGATGGGGGCAGAGCAATAGCGGGGATGGGTGGGCATGATGCCCTGGCTGCCGGTGGTGCCCCCTCTGCTGGGCCTGCCAAGGTGCCTAGGGATCATGCCCTGCTCAACCCCCCTTAGTTACGCCTGTGGGTGGCCCGAGGACAATTCCATCTTGCACATCTTTTTTTTCATTGCGTTATGTGCTCTTTGGGGCCTAGTTTTTAAAAGTGCCATCCTGTCTGCCACTGCAGTGCCACTCCTAGATGGTACACATTAATTTAGTGGATGTGGAAGAGCCCACATCTCACCAAAAGAAAAGAAATTCCTTTGTTTGGAGCACTCTTTTAAGTAATCTATGTGAATGAAAAATTGAATTTATTAACACTTAACTTTTATTATTCCTTACTTGACTAAAATTTGAAAGGGGTATAGTATATACATCAATAAATAGATCCCTTTATAAACAGTGGTAAAATATAAATGAGAGCAATTACAGTAATTTATTATATAATAATGTAATCAGTGGCGTAACTAGAAATTTTTCTCCCCCAAGCCAAAAAATTTTTGGCGCCCCCCCCCCCCCCCCCCGCTGCATAACTGGGAGCAAGAAAGGGACAAATATGCGCGCGCCGAAGGCGCGCGCTGCAAAAAAAAGGGCGTGGTTTTGTTGGAATGGGCGTGGTTTCTCGTAAAGGGGCGTGGTATTGCAGGAAAAGACTACCTTATACCCCAGTTTTGCAACCTGCACGCCCAGACGTTAGCCACCACAGGAAAGAAAAATAATCCTGATTCATGCCCCTTACATTATTTGTCATTTTTCCTCCTTATAGTAATGCCCAGTATACATTATGCCACATACTGCAATGGCCCTTAGACATTATGCCGCACACAACAATGCACATGACACAATATGCACACACTGTAATGCCCCCGACACATTATGCCACACACCGTAATGCCCCCGACACATTATGACAGGAATCGCAATGCCCGTTATACATTATGCTACACACTGCAATGCCCCTGATACATTATAGCACATACAATGCCTGTGACACATTATGACACACACCGCAATGACCTTGAGACATTATACCACAATGCCCGTGATATAGTATACCATACACCGTAATGCCTGTGACACATACCGCAATGCCCTGCCCGTTATACCCTATGCCACACACCGCAATGCCCGTTATGTATTATGCCACACTGCAATGACCCTGAGACATTATACCACATACCACAATGCCCGTGATATAGTATACCACACACCGTAATGCCTGACACATTATGACACACACCGCAATGTCCGTGATACATTATGCCACACACTGCAATGACCCTGAGACATTATACCACATATCACAATGCCCGCGATATAGTATACCATACACCGTAATGCCTGTGACACATTATGACACACACCACAATGTCCGTGATACATTATGCCACACACCGTAATGCCCATTACACATTAAGTCCTACAGTAAGGCTTCTAATTACTTTTCAATTACCTTCTCGTTGTCAGGGGTTTCATGCACTGGGTGTCATGCTCGTTGCCAGGTGTTTCATGCACTGGGTGTCATGCTCGTTGTCAGGTGTTTCATGCACTGGGTGTCATGCTCGTTGCTAGGAGGTAGTCCTTGTTGCTAGGGCTGTGCTCCCAGTGCCACATATGTCCCCAGTGCCAGATATTTCCCCACGGTGCCAGGTACTCACATGCCCCCGGTGCCAAATATAGCCCCCCCCCCCATGTGCCAGGTACACATATACCCCCCCAGTGCCAGATATGCCCCCAGTGCCAGATATTCCCCCCCAGTGCCACATATGCCCCCAGTGCCAGATATTCCCCCCATGCCAGATATGCCGCCAGTGCCATATATTCCCCCCCAGTGCCACATATGCCCCCAGTGCCAGATATTCCCCCAGTGCCAGATATGCCGCCAGTGCCATATATTCCCCCCGAGTGCCATATATCCCCAGTGCCAGATATTCTCCCCCAGTGCCATATAAGCCCCAGGGCCAGATATTCCCTCCCAGTGCCAGATATCCCCCCCCCCCCCCAGTGCCACATATCCACCCCGTGCCAGATATCCCCCCCCCAGTGCCATATATGCCCCAGTGCCAGATATCCCCCCCAGTGCCAGACATCCCCCCCCCCCAGTGCGATATGCCCTAGTGCCAGATATCCCCCCCCCCCCCCCAGTGCCATATATGCCCCAGTGCCAGATATCCCCCCCCCCCCCCCTTCCCCAGTGCCAGATATGCCCTAGTGCCAGATATCCCCCGCCCCCCCCCCACAGTGTCATATATGCCCCAGTGCCGGATATCCCCCCTAGTGCCTGACATCCCCCCCCCAATGGCCATATATTCCCCGGTGCCAGACACCCTCTCCTCTCTCCCCCCCCGTGACAGATATGCCGCAGTGCAGCCGCCGCTTGTTGGAGAACTTGGAGGGACACGGCGGGCGCAGCGTGTGCCTCTCCTGTGTCCCTCCTGAGTCCTGCATCATCTCCGGCGGCCGCGGGTCTGATAGGGGGAAGTGCCGTCCGTGAGCTCTAATTGGCTCACGGACGGCACTTCCCCCTATTAGACCCGCGGGCCGCCGGAGATGATGCAGGGCTCAGGAGGGACACAGGATAGGCACACGCTGCGCCCGCCGTGTCCCTCCAATAAAGCAGACTGACATGCGGACGTTCGTCCGCATGTCAGTCTGCTGTAATCAGTGGCGCCCCCGCAGCCCCTCGCCCCCAAGCCACCGCGAGGACTGCGGGGGCAGTAGTTACGCCACTGAATGTAATTGCTCAAATAGAAAGAATTAATTAACAATGATAGTAATCTATCAGACCATTCAGGTAAGCAGCAGTAGTGATATTTTATACTCTCATATAGTCAGAGGATTCATGACCATTCAGATATCACAAGTTAGTTCAGACTAATTATATGCGTCTGAGTTTCACCAAGCGGTATAAATAATTCTGAATGAATTCATTGGATCAGCTTCTCCCCACACCTCAATCAAGTTTGTACACAAAAGGACTGATCCTTTATCATAGAGCAGAAAAGCTATCCATAGTTGTGTTTAGAAAGTAAAAAGTAAAAGATAACATTTTGACTTCCTGATATATATTGTATCACAAATACATGGAGCAGATATTAGATGCATGAATGGCCACCTTATATTGGGGCCACATTCCAGTCCCTGTGTAACAAAATCATGTGAATCAATAAACATTCAAAACCATTTTAGATGAAAGGGGTGTGCATTACAAATCCTGTAAAAAATGATCCATAATCTGGAAGTACATTGCTTCATAGACAATAATTGTGTTATGGTATAACAAATAAGGAGGGGAGGGGGAAGAAAAAGAGAGAGAGAGAGAAAGAGAGAGAGAGAAAACGAACAAAACAGAAGGTAGACACTCTAGTCCACTGATCCCATCTGCTGTCTGACCTCATCCAAGAGCGGAGGAAAGATGAGAGTGGGGCCGTCGACTGTGCCGTGGAAATAAGAAAACAGGCACACTGGCTAAAGACCCCGTCGTGGTGTTAGATAGGCCCTGATGCTAACGAGCCTTGCAGGGTCTAAATGCGCCACTTGAGCCCGAGCCAGGGGCCGAAATGAAGAGAAAAGAAAAGAGAAAAGAGAAAAGAAAAGAAAAAAAGTAATAAATAAGTAAGGAATTAAATTAACCAATTGTGCTCTCAACAGAAATTATGAGTGATAAGATCAATATATCTCTTTTTGTTCTTTAAAGCAGGGTTTTAAATTTGAACTGCAAATCCTCATGTCCAAATTGCTCCTAAATTAGTAAGGCTGATATCAATATCTATCCTTGTGAGCACGGGCTGATTGGTATCTCTGATATTAGTATAAACGCCTTGGTTGCACCTTGCTAATTGCCATATTTTTCAAAGAGGTGTGTACCTATTATAGGAAAAACCATACATAGGAAATACCTGACAATATTGGCTGAAAAAAAGGGATAGTAGGCACTCCAGTTCACTAATTCCATCTGCTGTCTGGCCTCATCAAATAGAGCGGAGGACAGATGAGAGTGGGATCGTGGGCTGTGCCATGAAAAGAAGAAAAACGGAGGGTACCTTGATAACCCGTATGTGGTGTTAGGCGGGCCCTGATGCTAATTAGCCTTGCAGGGTCCGGATGCGCCGCCGGATACCAAATGTCCGTCCGTGAAAAAAGCAGAGGGAGAAGACAGGGAATATGGGGAGTACCGGATCGTTGTCTCTGAGGCGTGATTCACTGTACCTCACCGCTGCTGGCAGCGGTCCGTGAAACCCAGCCGCTTGATCGTTAGGAGCTACTGCTGCTGGTCACGGTTTCCCCGCTGCCAGCCTCGGTCAGTTGATCCAAACCGCTTGATTAATGAAAGCTGCTGCCGCTGATCACGGCTCCCCCTGCAGTGAGGAGACCGTGCATAGGGCCGTGATTAGGACGTACGTTTCACCACCTGGGCTTGCTCACCTAGCAGCCTAGATGGGCCAGGTGTTTGAGCCGCCCACTTGTGTCACTTAGCTTTGTCATCCAGCTACCTCGGTGCAACATTTTGGCCTAAAAACAATATTGTGAGGTGTTTAGAATAGACTGGAAATGAGTGGAAATTAATGTTATTGAGGTTAATAATACCGTAGGATTAAAAAAACAAAAACGAATTCTGTGATTTTAGCTGTTTTTATGTTTTTCCCCCAAAAAAAATCCAGATCCAAAACCAAAACCCGAAAGGGTGATTTTGGCAAAACCAATCCAGATCCAAAACACAAAAGTAGATCCAGACCCAAAACCAAAACACAAAATCCTAAAAGTATCCGGTGCACATCTCTAGAAGTAACATTATGATTTTTTTATTAATTGTGATATTTATGTACTGTATTTACCAAGCCATCCCCATGTAAGTTCCCAGTAGCTTTCACAACACTGTACTTTGTCACTTTGCTTTTATTGAATTTCTGTGGTCTAATATGTCACCTGGGCTAAAGACTGGCACTATAAATAACTCACAATTGACAGATACCCATATCATTGCTTAGCCATAATAAGCAGACTGCTCAACTCAAATATCTCAAGCTTCAGGTTAAGTATTTCTATG
Source organism: Pseudophryne corroboree (assembly GCF_028390025.1). Taxonomy (NCBI): domain Eukaryota; kingdom Metazoa; phylum Chordata; class Amphibia; order Anura; family Myobatrachidae; genus Pseudophryne; species Pseudophryne corroboree. Next base: position 584,970,580 of record NC_086445.1, on the reverse strand, counting down.
AAGATACCTGTCCAATCTGTCTTGATTAGCTGTGTTGGTCTCACAGGTTATACGTCCTACTCTCACTTCATACTTGGCCTCCAGCCAGATTTCTTATGTGTACTATTTGCCCCCCATTGTGTGTACACTCATCTCTAGAGTATGCACAGTGGGAAAACATGCTAGGTACAACCAGATTCATGTCTGCGTCAGCACCTTAGAACCTTTTTTTTAATATATATAATTTCTTTTATTGAAACTTCAATAAACATACAAAGAATCAATTGCATTGTGTACATTTTTTAAACAGTACAGTCTATGTCAGTATCATAGGCAGGACAATTTACGTAATATATTCAACATTATACAATACATACCATATGTATCAATTATCAAAGCCAAAAACAATTACGCAGGGTTACTCAAAAGAATTTGAGGGTCCTCCAATGCAACCCGTGTTTCATACCATAACGTTCCTCAGAAGCAATATACAAGTGAATTGTTATTATAGATATCGGTAAAGTCTCAATATAAGTTTGCCATGATTCGAAAACATTTCTGACACAAGCCTCCAGCCAGTCCATGTGGAATATAAAGAATAGTTTCTCTTTGAAGAGTGTAAGGGAAGGTCTAGTAGTTTGAGTCCACAATTGCAATATAGTCTTACGAGCAGCAGATGACACTGCTAATAATAACTTCCGCACTCCTCTAGGAGTCCGAGAATTAACTGGCAGTATTCCGAAAATTGCCCATTCAGGTGTCAGTGGGACAAAATGAACTAAGTATTCCATGGTAAAATGGCCAACCTGTTGCCAGAATCGTTTTATGTATGGACATGTCCAGAAACAATGGAAAAGGTCTGTGGACTCATGGGAGCATTTGAGACATGTAGGACTCCCTAAAATTCCCATTTGAAACACCCTAGCTGGAGATATATATGCGCGGTGAAATATATTGAGAAACATTTCTGAGAATTTAGCCATGGGAAACTTATTGATTGAGTATTCTATTTGCTTCAATAGGCATTAAGTTGTCATAGAAGGAAAATGTACCAACCATTGGGAAATGCCAATACGCATGTTAGCATGGTCCAAAGCATTTCTAAGATATTTATAATTCGTAGATATCGCTCCTCTTGTCAAGGAGGGTATTGCTAATGATTTGTCCAGGAGGTTATCCCTATCCCTCCGCCAGGAAGAGGCCAGAGACTCTACTGACATAGTGCTGAGCCTGTAAGTAAGAGAAGGTCGACCCTCCTATCACAGGGAATTTTGCCACAGCTTCAGAGTAAGAAAGAGGCTTACGAGTTCTAGCAGTCATAAGTTGTCCTATTGTGCATAACCCGTCTTTTGCCCAATTCCATTCCATCTTGGAAATTTGGGTTGTGTATGACTGGTAAATTAATTGAAACATGGGGATTTACTTTATATCTATATCATAAAAAATATTCACAGCTTTTTTTGTGTACATTAAAAGTGGATCATTTAAAATTTCAGAAGGAATCTCATGATCTGTCATGTGTAAGAAAGCTATTAGGGAGGTTTGGGGTATAAAATTTTGTTCTAATAAGATATTGGTGTAAGTTTGGCAAGTCATCAGCCAATCTTTAAGGTACCTGAGCAAGGCAGCATAATTGTAAGTTAATATATCTGGGATATTTATTCCACCATTCCCTTTTGGTTGATATCATTTAATCATGCCTATTCTTGCCCTTTTGTTTTTCCATATAAAATGACGAAATAATCTTGTGATAGATAGTACGTCAATTCGAGACAAAAGAATAGGGAGTACTTGTAGTGGGTATAGGAGTTTTGGGAAATAAATCATTCGTAATAGATTCACTCTTCCTAGATAAGAGAGCTGGAGATGGCTCTGGCTCTGTATATCTCTAGTCAATGTGGTTATAATTTTACTTATATTATAATTATACAAATTAGTAATATTTTTGGGAAGGGTAATTCCTAAATATGACATTTCACCTTTAGCCCATTTAAGAGATAGAGATGCCGCCCATTTAGGGCCCACAAATCCTTTTTTAAGGTACATTGCTTGAGACTTATCAAAATTAACAATAAAACCAGAGACAGGTCCAAAGGAATTTAATGAGTTCAATAGAGGTCATAAAGATGATTTTGGGTTTGAAAGATATATCAAAACATCGTCAGCGATGGCATTAATTTTAATTTCTATCTCACCCACTCTAATACCAGTCAAATTAGGCCAAGAATTAATCAGTCTAAGAAGAGGGTCAAGGGTAAGGTTAAAGAGAATAGGGGAGAGAGGACATCCCTGTCGGGTTCCCCGGGACATATTTACCGGATCACTCCGAGTGCCGTTGATCAATATTGAAGTCATTGGGGAAGTATAAAGAAATTTGATAAAATTTATGAATTTAGTTCCGAATGAATAAGAAAACAATACTTGAAAGAGAAAAGGCCATGAAACAGTATTGAAAGCCTTGTTGGCGTCTAAACTGAGGTGCATATTAGGAGAATCAAGAGTTAAATTTGCACCCACTATAGACGCAATTGCTGTCCGTATCCCTTTCACAGAATGGCATCCACTAACAAACCCTAATTGATGGGGAGAAACTATTGTAGATAAGGATTGTAGACGTGTGGCCATAATTTTAGAAATAATCTTTAGGTCTACATTCAATAGAGTTATGGGATGGTAAGAGTCCAAACATGAAGGGTCCCGACCCGGTTTTGGAATCAATGCTGTGAGTGCTTTTTTAAAATTTGGATATCGTGGGCAATGTTTACATATGGTTCGATATAATTCTAATAACGTAGGGGTAACATCCAGTTGCAAAATGTTAAAATATTTGCCTGAAAAGCCGTCTGGCCCAGGAGTCTTACATGTTTTAAGAGACGAGACTGCAACCTATATCTCTTGATCAGAAATGTCTGCATCCAGAAATTTACGCTGATCCGTCGGGAGACAAGTTGAGTTAGCTTTCCTAAGTAATTCATCCATCAATGGCTGGTCTGATGGTGGAGCAGAATAAAGATCAGAATAAAATTTATGAAAAACAGAAGAGATGTCAGGAGTATTGGTCAAAGACAAGAGTTCATCGTTCGTTTTTATAGAGACAATATGATTTTTACGGCGTCAGGTTTTAGTCAAAGAGGCTAAGAGACGGCCTGTCCGACTACCCCATCTGTAGTAATGATTTTTTTGTATAGTCAAGTCGCAATTGAGCTTGAGAGAGGAGAAAGTCATAGAGTAGACTCTTGGGTATAGAGTGTAATACTACTCGTAGAAGAGTCAGATACATATTCTGAGAATCTTACTCGTACTGTTTCAGATAGAATATTATATTGCACCTTGAGGATTTTGTTACGATTGGCTATGTAGGATATAATGTGTCCCCGCATTACAGTCTTAGAAGCTTCCCAGAACAAAATTGGGTCCCCCCCCCAATGTTCAATATTATTGTCAACGTAGTCAGACCAATGATTTTTAAGGTAAGATTTAAATTAATCAGACTGAAATAAATATGAGGGGAATCTCCAAGTTTTATGTAGGGGCCCAATCGGTGATTGACGTATAGATAGGGTAATAGTTGAATGGTCAAAGATGATTAGATCACCTATATCAGCCGATGATACCATCTGGACTAAAGTGTCAGTTAACAATAAATAGTCAATGCGTGAGAATGAGCGATGGACTCCAGAATAAAAGGTAAAGGATTTATCAGATGGGTGAAATAACCTCCACACATCAGCCAACTGATTTTGTATCATAAAATTATTTAAAATAGCCCAAGTTTGGGAGGACGGGTTAGGTGGGACAGGGGATTTATCTAAGACTGGGTCCTTCATAGTATTAAGGGTACGCCCTAGTATAAGTGGTAAGGTAACTAGAGATGAGCGCCGGAAATTTTTCGGGTTTTGTGTTTTGGTTTTGGGTTCGGTTCCGCGGCCGTGTTTTGGGTTCGACCGCGTTTTGGCAAAGCCTCACCGAATTTTTTTTGTCGGATTCGGGTGTGTTTTGGATTCGGGTGTTTTTTTCAAAAAACCCTAAAAAACAGCTTAAATCATAGAATTTGGGGGTAATTTTGATCCCAAAGTATATTAACCTCAAAAAACATAATTTACACTCATTTTCAGCCTATTCTGAACACATCACACCTCACAATATTATTTTTAGTCCTAAAATTGGCACCGAGGTCGCTGTGTGAGTAAGATAAGCGACCCTAGTGGCCGACACAAACACCGGGCCCATCTAGGAGTGGCACTGCAGTGTCACGCAGGATGGCCCTTCCAAAAAACCCTCCCCAAACAGCACATGACGCAAAGAAAAAAAGAGGCGCAATGAGGTAGCTGACTGTGTGAGTAAGATTAGCGACCCTAGTGGCCGACACAAACACCGGGCACATCTAGGAGTGGCACTGCAGTGTCACGCAGGATGTCCCTTCCAAAAAACCCTCCCCAAACAGCACATGACGCAAAGAAAAAAAGAGGCGCAATGAGGTAGCTGACTGTGTGAGTAAGATTAGCGACCCTAGTGGCCGACACAAACACCGGGCCCATCTAGGAGTGGCACTGCAGTGTCACGCAGGATGTCCCTTCCAAAAAACCCTCCCCAATCAGCACATGATGCAAAGAAAAAGAAAAGAAAAAAGAGGTGCAAGATGGAATTATCCTTGGGCCCTCCCACCCACCCTTATGTTGTATAAACAAAACAGGACATGCACACTTTAACCAACCCATCATTTCAGTGACAGGGTCTGCCACACGACTGTGACTGATATGACGGGTTGGTTTGGACCCCCCCCAAAAAAGAAGCAATTAATCTCTCCTTGCACAAACTGGCTCTACAGAGGCAAGATGTCCACCTCATCTTCACCCTCCGATATATCACCGTGTACATCCCCCTCCTCACAGATTATCAATTCGTCCCCACTGGAATCCACCATCTCAGCTCCCTGTGTACTTTGTGGAGGCAATTGCTGCTGGTCAATGTCTCCGCGGAGGAATTGATTATAATTCATTTTAATGAACATCATCTTCTCCACATTTTCTGGATGTAACCTCGTACGCCGATTGCTGACAAGGTGAGCGGCGGCACTAAACACTCTTTCGGAGTACACACTTGTGGGAGGCAACTTAGGTAGAATAAAGCCAGTTTGTGCAAGGGCATCCAAATTGCCTCTTTTTCCTGCCAGTATAAGTACGGACTGTGTGACGTGCCTACTTGGATGCGGTCACTCATATAATCCTCCACCATTCTATCAATGTTGAGAGAATCATATGCAGTGACAGTAGACGACATGTCCGTAATCGTTGTCAGGTCCTTCAGTCCGGACCAGATGTCAGCATCAGCAGTCGCTCCAGACTGCCCTGCATCACCGCCAGCGGGTGGGCTCGGAATTCTGAGCCTTTTCCTCGCACCCCCAGTTGCGGGAGAATGTGAAGGAGGAGATGTTGACAGGTCGCGTTCCGCTTGACTTGACAATTTTGTCACCAGCAGGTCTTTCAACCCCAGCAGACCTGTGTCTGCCGGAAAGAGAGATCCAAGGTAGGCTTTAAATCTAGGATCGAGCACGGTGGCCAAAATGTAGTGCTCTGATTTCAACAGATTGACCACCCGTGAATCCTTGTTAAGCGAATTAAGGGCTGCATCCACAAGTCCCACATGCCTAGCGGAATCGCTCCGTGTTAGCTCCTTCTTCAATGCCTCCAGCTTCTTCTGCAAAAGCCTGATGAGGGGAATGACCTGACTCAGGCTGGCAGTGTCTGAACTGACTTCACGTGTGGCAAGTTCAAA